>NC_059377.1:30926275-31263775 GCF_019703515.2 Myxocyprinus asiaticus | reverse complement strand
CGGTCGCTTTAAAGAGAAACGGACGACGCGCGCGGGTCTTCCACAGAACCGTGAGGATGAGGGTAAACCTGCGAGTGCCATATCAGGAGATTATAAAGCATCGCGCTAATTGCACCAGACAGAGACAACAACCGATATTTACACCCAATGGTAGAGCACCATATTAAAATACAGCACTACCTCCAGACTAAAACAGTTTTTGTTTTTGACAAATTGACTGATGAATGCACTTATACAATTATAGGGGTAGTGTTTTTGGTATGATTAATTTATGCATATCACAGGAGCTCATGAATTTACCATGAATTTATATGGTCTTCTCCAAATGCTGGGGATAATGCATTTATATGAAACTCTCTAGTCCAGTAGAATTATTTTTTTGTGAAGGAGACAACAAATTATTTTTTAGAGCTTTGTCATATGCACATAATTTGCATTGTACACATCTGTGTTAGTTTTACTGTGTGGTGTTTTATGAAGGACTTTACATTAGAAGGATTTTGAAGTGATCAGTGGGCTATAAGCACCACCTTATGAGTTAGAGCTGTTTTTAATGGTTGTATGCATGCAACAGAAAAACTTAGGGTTTGGGTGTTGGTCCTATCCGTCCATCAGCGATGTCAAAATCAAAGATTCTTATACTGTGTGCCAGATCATGATATGCCAATGTGGTCATGCATCAGATTACTGAATGCAGAAGACCTTAATAACTGTTTAGTCATGCCATAGCAATAATTGTAATGCAGATTTTTTTATGAGACAAACCAAAGATTCTGATTGTATAATAAATGTTTAGTTACATATATAATAGAGTAAAGATATGGAACAGAGATGTCAAGATATAACTAAAAGTGATAGAACTTAATGATATGTTGTTAGTTTACTTAGCAAACCGTGTTTGCAGTGGTTATGATTGTAATACTGATAAAGAATACACAAGCTGAATTTGGTTAAAGTTCTTTTTAAAAAGTGCAGTAGCTTACTCATAAATGCCATGTGTGTGATTTGTTAGACCAAAATAATGAATTATGAAATGAATACTCATGAAACATCCAAAATCAGAACCATGGTTAAAACTCTTATAAAGCTTTAAGGTTTCATAAGTTTTTCCCAAATAACTAATCTGCTAGAGAAATGGGCTTCTGTGTGGCTTCAGATGTTTAGACTCCTTAGGCAGGTTTTGCTTGTCTGTGCAAGTAATGTCAAACTATTAATGAAAAAAAAAAAAAGTGCATTAATGAAGATTTACTGTAGACAAGGTTACAGTGAAAGTTAGAATACATGCTTGTTTGTTTATTCATTAGTTGCCAAATGTGGCCTTGGGAAGTGTTACTACATCAGATTTGGAATAAACAGATGATTTTCCATCTACGAAGGCATCCATTTGTACTGCCTGTGCTCATGAATGTGCTTATGTATATGTGAGTGTTTGTTATGGGTGGGGTAAACAGACAGCGATAGGTCATTATTAGAGTTACGGTATTTAGAACTCCATCAGTGTGTTTATGCTCGTCAGCTTGCCTGAACCTCATCAACCCTGTGCCACAACATTCCTGACTTTTCAGTTCTGAAAGAGCTACAATGACTACACTGTCTTTACCTAATGGGGTGGAAAATATAATTTGCATGGTCTTACAAGTACAAGTTTGCTTTAGCAGAGATCATTTAATGAGGCTTGATGACCACTGATTGCACTATTTAAAAACCTTCTCATTCACTCAAATGTAGGCTATATACATAAGTGCGGTTGTGGGACACACTTGGCCGTTTTTGGCAGTAGCTGATTTTATCTCTGGCTCAAGAGACAATTCAGATTAAATCTGGTTTGGAGGACATCTTTAATTATCCTTTCCTCTCTGCTCTGCACACACACACACACACACACTTGTTTTTATATCATTGTGGGGACTCTCCATAGATTTTATACAGATCGTACAACAATTTCTATCCCCTAACCCTAAACCTAACCCTCACAAAGACCTTTTTTTTAAACCTTTTTTTTAATCCCCTTTTCTCCCCAATTTTGGAATGCCCAATTCCCACTACTTAGTAGGTCCTCGTGGTGGCGCAGATTCTGAGACCGTCAATCCGCACATCTTATCACGTGGCTTGTTATGCAAGACACTGCGGAGACTCCCAGCATGTGGAGGCTCATGCTACTCTCCGCGATCCACACACAACTTACCGCGCACCCCACTGAGAGCGAGAACCACTAATCGCGACCACGAGGAGGTTACCCCATGTGACTCTAACCTCCCTAGCAACCGGGACAATTTGATTGCTTAGGAGACCTGGCTATAGTCACTCAGCACACCCTGGATTCGAACTTACGACTCCAGGGGTGGTAGTCAGCGTCAGTACTCGCTGAGCTATTCAGGCCCCCTCACAGAAACCTTTTTGCATTTTTACATTTTCCAAAAAAACTTCGTTTAGTATATTTACTAAGCCATTTCCCTCGTGGGGACAGCTGGCTTGGCCCAACAATGTAGGTGATCTCAGGTTTTACTATCCTTGTGGGGACATTTGGTCCCCACAATGTAGCATAAACATGTACACACACACACACACACACACACACACACACACACACACCTCTGGCCTTGACAAAAACTGCCACTAGAGAGCGAGCTCGTACTGCACAGCATTCAGTAGCCAGCAAATCAACTTCCATCCAGCCAGTAATTAGCTAGATTTATGACAAGTGATTTCATTGACTAATCGAAAAAGATGACATTTCCTCTCTATTCACATTTCAATCAAAGGGTTCAAAATTGTAAATCATACAAGATATGAAATATAACAGCCAGGATCACGGTCAAGATGACCTCCCACTGCGCTCCGCCTGCTGTGTTGTCATTTGCACGCGCAACACTAGACGCAACAGACGGACTCTGTTGTCCAGTAGGCTACAGTTCACTCACAAATTCCAAGCTCAGAAAGTGGGGCAGCCTCTGGAAAGTGTCACTAACGCTTTTATTCAGAGTGGGTTACTTTTACCAAGAGAAGAAGACAAATGATTTAGCTTGTCAGAAGTAGTTTTTTGTATTTCGTACGAATGGTCATCTGAATTTAACTTAACGTTAAATTGCACTGGAATGGTTGTCGTGAAATCCTACAAATTTTGCTGCGTCCTCGGCTTCAGCCTAATTATAACCCGAGTTTGCGGCCAGTAACAGTATCTCGTGGGTCAGAGTCGCGCGCTATGCGGACACAACTTCCTCGGGTCCACTGAAGCAAGGAAAAACCCTTAGGTAAAGTAGTCTTTTAAAACTGAGCTAGTTTTTGCATATGACCACTAAAGAAGTACCGTTATGTTCATTATGGAATGACTACTTTATTGCTCTTTCAGCTGAACTCACCCCGTTGAGTGTCAATGGCACAGCGCTGTGCACCATGTGCATTTTTAACGCCTTTTCGAATGACACAGTGGTATGAATTGCAATTTTATGTTTAAAATGTTGTACAATGCCCTTAAACTCGGCCTATTTATCTAAATATAAATGTTTCATTTGTACACAATTATTTAGAATCTAAATCATTCACAAGTGTTATGATTAGCATGATGCAGCACGATGTCTCACTACAGGTGGATAAAACATATTTCCTCATGGGTGGACCAGCACAACCGTGTGTCAGCATCTCCATGGGAAAGCTGTTAATGGGACTCTAGGGAATAAGCAAGTTCTGTTCACAAGATTTTATAAAATCATATCATGAAAGTAAAAAAATAAAAAAAATAAAAAAACAATAAAAAAAAACTTGAGTGAGGTTTACATATAAAAACCTAGAAAAACTTCCACGCAGAAACTGCTAGTACATTTCTTATTTTACACAATTCTTGGTGGTGGTAATTAGAAGTTTTCAAGTAAAGTTTACTTTGCAATAGTCTGTTTCAAGTCAATTTTCCTCACTCTTTGTTTGTACATTTTACTCATGCAATGTAGCACTGAACTAAACCATGCTTTTAAAAGTTTACTAGATTTCAATGCTTTTTTAATGTATGTAGTCATATACAACATGTCACATGGAAGCTTTCCACAGGGAAGCTTAATGCATGCAATGTAATCTAATTAGACAACATCACCTTGAATTACAGGCAATAGAATCATTCATATAAGTTGTTGTATGTAGACCTCAACACTTGGTGCACAAAATGCGATGATGTTAACAATCAGCAGGTTATTATTTTTATCAAGAACGGGTAAATTTGTGTAGGAAAGTCACAAAAACTTCAGACTTCACAAAACAAGAAGTTACCAAGCGTAACAACAAAATCAACAAGAAAATGATGTAAATCAACGTACAACTTTTCAAACAGTGAAATCATGCAAACTCATTAATGCTGGGAATACCAGCTTTGAAAACTTAAGTAAAATGTACTAATTTTATTTACCTGTGAAATTTATTCAAATAAGCATATAAATATGACGTTTTTTTTTTTTTTGTTTTTTTGTTTTTGTTTAGGATTGATACATGATGACACATTGTAAAGATAACAAACAATCATAAATAATATTTATGAGCTTGAGCATTATGTTTTACATGTTTGAATTGAGTACAAATGTAGAATTTACTTAATATTTTTAAGTTCACTCTTTAACTTTATCAATGTAGAAAGTACTTAACCTTTACTATTATATTTACTTTACCACAAAATAATTGTTTTCAGTGAAAGGCTGAGTTACAGAATTTTCATGTAACTCTTAATGAAGGCATAAACCAAATTTCTGTTTGAAAATTCATTTCAGATTACCAGTTTTCATAATGCTTGAACTTTGTCCATGCTTTCTTTCGCACCCATAATTCTTCGATAAAACGTCTGTTAAGTACACCACAATACACAGTGTCTTTCTGTTTTGGAACAAATAAACATTCCAGAAAATTACCATATTGACTAAATTCCTTTTACATTGCTCAGCTGTGTTTAGCATGTTTCTCTTCCTCACACAGAAAAACTAAGTGGCTGCTGGGCTTGCCAGAGTTTGGGAAGCGCTACTTCTCAAAACAACAGACTTCATTGTTAGCTCCAGAGCCTTTCAGCTCTTGATAAAGGTTGCCCCTTTACTCTGATCTGAGATCATTTTTTTTTTTTTTTTTTTTTTTTTTAAAGGAAAAGATTTTTTTTTTTTTCTTAACAGGAAGACAGCCCTAGATCGGTGTTAAGAGCAGATTAAAAACAAGATGATCGCTGGAATCTTTTACTGGCCATTGTGGAAGCAGGAGATTTGTTTTCCTAAAAGAGAAGGGAGGGTTCCTGTTTGGAGCATCTTGTGATGGACACGCTTCCTGCCAAGTGGAACATGTAGACTCATGAAGAGAAAGGGGGAGGAGAGAAGAGAGATCGCTTTGTGATGTAGAAACCACAGTTGAACTTATGAAAAGTTCTTGGTGTTCTTTAACACGTGTTTAGCTGGAGCTCCAACTGAAAGTCAGCAATGGTGTTAACACACAAAACCATACAGAGAGAGAGAGAGAGAGAGAGAGAGAGAGAGAGATAAAGACAAAGCCAGTTGAAACAGCAGCTAAGAGATACTACACTTAACCTGGTGTGGGTATATTTAGATGTAACCCAAGTGTGCCTGAAGAGGGGCTAAATCATGCAAACTGGGCTGGGGTTACATTATGTGTGACTGTTTTCTCAGGTTCCTGAATTATGCCTGTCCCTCCACCTCCTCCACCGCCTCCCCCAGCACCACCACCCCCACCTGCACCTGCACCTGCTTTGGCTTCAGCACAAGTGAGATATTCACACATTCATTAATATAACATAGTTCATAAGACTCTAAGCATTCGATGTACTGAATGGGCAGTTGCATGCAGAGAAGCACTGTCTTTTTCTCCGTCTGTCACTTTCTTTCCCTGTCCACCTCTCCCTTTGTTTTCTATCACCCAGTTCCTCCTGGCAACCGCCTGGCCAGATTTGCATTATTAATTAGAGATAAAATTACACACACAGATGTACAGCACTTGGTGTCACATGTTCAGGTTTGGCTTTCTTGTTCAATGCATATCTTTTGGACAAGTTACATTTTAATAGTCTATTCCACTCTTAGACAATTCAAATAAACACCACTAGGAAATCATGACCACTCACATTAAAATGAAGACTCCAGTTACATCAGTAACATTATAAAAGCTGTTTTATTCTACATGGAGAGGGTCCGCACATGGGGACTGCCATGTTAGAATCACATGACCAGCCGAATATTACTTGTTTAATCTTAGTAACCATCCTGTTATTTGACACTTTCACTCATTGATTAAAGTAATCATGGCTGACTGTGAATACTAAATTTCTACAAAGGCATCTGAAACTTAAAACTATTGATTTTATATGATGCTGCATCCAAGCTGCTAGGTGTCAATGTAAGTCCAAGATGACACAAAGACAAAAGTTACTGAAGGCACCTTTAAAGCTGCTTTGATGCAGCATTACATTTACACAGAAGCAAAGCATCATCAGAATTGCCTTTAATACTAGGGGCTGTAGTGGGTCAAAACAGGCATAATTTAGTCTGGCTTTCATTTGGCATTGCGTCTTTACAGAGAATTTTGAACTGGCTCAGAGCAGCCTTAACTAGCTGTGAAACACGCCATAAGTCAGAACTGGCTGAAATAAAGGAGTCAGAGTCAGAAATGTTGGTCTTTGTTTTGGGTTTTGCTAAAACTATTTGTACAATATCTACAAATCAACATTAAACATTGACACTATATGAATTTTGTAGCTTATAAGGGTCACACCCACATTTAGCTGGTTACACTCTGGTTATACTCCTCACTTACTCATGCTAGAACTCAGTGTCTATCTATCTGTTTCAGTATCTGACTATTTGTTGCCACACAGATTGTTTCCTAAGTTTCATTTAGTTGTTTCCAGAGAAGAAACAAAGGCAAAGTGATCCTCAATTGAGTATGTGTGTGGACACACCTAAAACATTTTGGTGACAGACACATCTCTCTTTTACAGTCACGGACAGACCCTCCTAAAGTCCAGCGTTCTGAGGGAGGAGGTCGTAATGCGCTTCTGGCCGACATTCAGAAGGGTTCGAAGCTGAAAAAGGTCGCACAGGTCAATGACCGAAGCGCCCCCGTTTTTGACAGTGAGTCAGAATTACATTAATTCAAAAAAGCTCATTTATTCACACTGTCTTTCAGCGCTACAGTACATGCATTTCAGTTTCATTTTACTTGGGATGAGGGAGAGAAAGTGTTGTGTCATTGTGGGAGCCTGTACTAAATTACTCTCTTATGAGGACAAAAATAAAAGAGTTTGAGAGACATTACAAACAAGTATGTGCTGTATGGCTGAGAAAACCAGGTGTTAGAGAAAGTCTGAATTGCTTATCTCTGGCAGAGCTATATTTGAGATCAAGGTCCATCGCCACTGGGGTTCTCACATCTGAAAGCACTCACATGCACAGTGGCAGTTAAAGAACTAAGACAGATCTAAGGAAGTGGTGGGGTGAGGATCATGTAGAGAGTATGGGGTCAGAATGCTCCTCGTCTTCCTCTTTATTACAAAGGACAGAAGTATTCTCAGCTGGGCTCAGGACATGCTTTGAAAAGACATTGGCTTACTTTAGCTCACAGTTCCTGAATGTTTGTGCACTATTAATGTTTGTCTTGATGCCTTGAGGCCTTATGTGATGTCCTGTTGGTTCTTTTTTTGCTTTGTTCAAAGTCCTATTCCAACACTCAACCCCAACCATCATCTACTACCTTGAAAAAACAAGATAGGTTGGGAAGAATATTTTTCTAGCCCCAACTCCAGCCCTAATCTTAAAATCTGATTGGTTGATAGGAATGTTGTTGATCCAGGAACATCTTCTACTTGGCGAGATCACAGTAAGTGTGATGGTGATTGCATTTGTCTGCAGAGCCTAAAGTAAGCTGTGTGGATGACAGTGGAAGATATGGGGCTGTTGGGAATTCTGCAAACACAGCAGGGTCTGCTGCACCTGCAATGGGTCCAAGTCTGGGAGGATTGTTTGCCGGGGGATTTCCTGTACTCAAAGCAGTTGGACAAAGAGAGAAATGTCCACAGCACAACCCAGGTATTTCTCATACACTCTCATTTTCAATGGTGGATGGATTAAAGGGATAGTTCACCCAAAAATCTAAATTCTGTCATCATTTACACACCCTCATTTTGTTCCAAACCCTTATGACTTTCTTTTGTCCATGGAACATAAAAGGAGATGTTAGGCAGAACGTTCATTTCAGTCACCATTCACTTTCATGGAACCTTTTGTCCATACGAAGAAAGTCAGTACATTTACTTGCACAGTTATAATTGAGCTAAAGTGGGTTTTTGCATAATCAAGCTACAGTCTTTATCTGTAAGCCCAAGTATGTCACAATACATAATCCAATATTTGAAGGTAGGACGACAGATACGCCAGATTAAAAACAGGGTGCATGTAGGGTTGGCAACTTTCTACCAACCAAATACGAGACATTTTATATTGCGATTTATTGACTAACGGGACATTCGAAAATGCTTAAAGGAATATACTTTTAATTCAATACAATAAAGTTAAGATCATTTGACAGAATTTGTGGCATAATGTTGATTACCACAAACAATAATTACAGTAAGGCACATACAATGAAAGTGAATGGGGCCAATTTTTGGAGGGTTTTAAGGCAGAAATGTGAGTTTATAATTTTATAAAATCTCTTACATTAATTCTTCTGTTAAACTTGTAGATTAATTGAGTTGTAAAGTTGTTCAAGTCGTCATTTTTACGGTCCTTTTAGGGTTTTTGGGTTTACAGAGTTACGTTGTCAGCAAAAAAGTTGGATAAAATAGGATATAACTTGACACAAAAAAGGTCAGTATGTGTCTTTATCACACTAAAATCATGTTAACATGTTTACGTCTTTTGGCTAAGAATTTTTCATGTTAAGCGTTTTAACTAAACCTGTATTGTTTTGCTTTAAAAGTGCTGCAATCTCGCTCTTCCAGAACGAGCACTGACATACTGTATGCAATGCAATATAATCCATATCTATCCTATCATGAATAGGTATGTTTACTGGTGTTTTATTGTGATGTTAATTACACAGGAAACACAATGGTGGCAAACAATTATCATGTACTTGAATGTCTGTTGCATACGGTGTCCCATATGGATTTAATATGGAACATAATTCTGTTCCCTTAAATACGGGAGGATTTCGTATTAAAACATATGGGATGGGTGGCAACCCTAGTTCCGCCAGTTATAGTTTTATTATCGTGTAAACATGCTGAACGAATCCGAGCTACAATTGCATTGTCTAGGTGTATTAGTTCGACTTCAGCTGGTATGATTTCAGTCGGACTGAAGCATTTATGTGACACTTTAAAAAGATGAAACAGTGTTTTAGTCTGAATAAAATCGTACTTTTAAAGTGCATGTAACATACTGAGTAAATTGTGACTGAGGCTAACATTCTGCCAAACATCTCCTGTTATGTTCTACAGAAAGTTCGGTACAACATGAAGGTGGGTAAATGATGACAGAATTTCCATTTTTGGGTAAACTTACCCTTTAAGCTTATATTAAATCAAGATATGGTTGCTTTTGTTTCAGTATCTCGTTCAGGCTCTACTGCTAGCCTGAAGCAGCCACTCTGGAATCCTCCATCACAGGGAGACGGATTTAGAGGAAGCGCCCCTGATCTTTCCCCATCCCACAAACCTTTGGAGAGAACCTTCTCTATGTCTAAAACTCGGCCCTTTTCCTCAAACACGGCTCCACCCTCCCCCAGCCAAACAGTACATCCTACTTTGAAACTTTCATCTACACCTCCTTCTTCTGCCCCACCCCCTCCTCCTCCTCCTACTAATAAACCCCCTCCTCTCCCCTCTGGTCCGCCTCCTCCCCCACCTCCTCAAATGGCCTGACAGGTCATCTGGTGTCTTCTTTCCTCCACCTCCTCCACCGCCTCCATCTGTACCTCCATCCTCTCTGCCTGACAGGTCATCTGGGGTCTTCTATCCTCCACCTCCTCCACCTGCACCTTCATCCTTGCTGCCTGACAGGTCATCTGGGGTCTTCTACCTTCTGCCACTTCCACTGCCTTTGTCAGTACCTCCCTCACTCCCTAACAGGTCATCTGTAGTCTTCTACCCTCCACCCCCTTCTCCAGGCCTGTTAGAAATGAACGAAACTCATTTAGGCCCTCCTCCCCCACCTCCTCCTCTTCCTGCTTCTTTCACGCCCTCCTCAGCACCTCCTCTACCACCTCCAAATGTACTTCCTTTGCCTTCACCCACATACAGGCCCAGTGTACCACCACTGCCACCCTCGTACCCTTGTACTGCCCCCAGTAGACGACCCCCTGCAGTGCCTCGGAGTGCAGGTAGATGACTAAATGACTTCCCTTACTGTTTGACTAATTGCATCTATGAATTGAAATGATCGTGAAAATCGATGGTCATAGTAAAACATTTTCATTCATGTGATGGATAGTTGAAGTGTTTTATCTATTAAACATTTTGAATTTACAGGTGCTCCACGGCTGGCTCCACCCCCCGCTCCACCAGCTCGTTCTCCTACCACTGAACTCTCCAGTAGGATCCCGCCTCCTCCTCCCCTCCCACTGTCAGCCCCACCCAGCTCAGTACGGAATGGACACTTGCACAGTTTAGGTGAGACTCCAGGATGTCATTACAGCTGAACTATACAGGGAAGAAACTAAAGGCCTAAAGCCCTAGGTATACTTCCATTTTGAAGCGAACGCTTAGCGACTGTGCTTGCATACACAGGCGGTTGGCGCATGCACGCTATGACTGCTATGAGACCGGACTATTTCTCTTCAGGAGTTTAGACCCATAAACATTATGTTCCTTCATACTCTAATTATACAAATGCTATAAAGGTATCTCCAGACCTCCTCACATATGCGCTGTTGACGTGCACATTCACTGTTGTTGTTTTTACCTTCATCTGCTGTTGTTTAGCGGCGATTACATAATCTTCTAGTGTTTCTTTGTGACACTTCTCAAAATTCATTGTTGCCACCTTGTGGACCCACTAATTAGTGCAAATAACTTCTGTGCATTCTGCACTTTCAAAGACGTGAGGTTAGAAAAATGTGTTCAGTGCTCGAGCACTCTGCTGATGACAAGTTATGCGCATCCTGTAAGCGGACGCTCAGCATTCGCATCTGACATAAGTGTACTTTGGGCTTTAATGGGCTATTAACAACAGTTACCTGCCAATGTAATTCATAAAAATGGTTAAGATGGAAAAGCATTTGATTTCTGACATTCTTACAGGCACTGAAAATATCATTGCAATGTGTGTATTGGAATATCATTATGCAAAATTCAAGGTGTCGTTTCTGTTCTTTCCAACTTAGAGAAGTGTTTTTGTGTACTTTTCAGATGACTTTGAATCGAAGTTTCATTTCCATCCAATTGAGGACTTCCCCCCTCCTGAAGAGTTCAGGCCCTTCCCACGTATCTACCCCAGCAAAGAGAACAAAGGTACAACAACGTCTTTGTGTGTGAGAGTGTATGAGTGGAAAGGTGAAGTCTCTGTTCAATGACCGTGCTGACAGTGTGGCCTCTGTCCATTTAGACAGGCCTGAGACAGATGGTCAGATGTGCTTTACTCACAGTAATGTAAAATCCACAAATTGCCTAAACATATACAGGTATCTGTTACAATGCAAATAGCTTGTTTCTGTACCCGGTTATTAAAGGGATAGTTCGCCCAAAATTCTCTCATCATTTACTCACCCTCATGCCAACCCAGATGTGTATGACTTGTACTGTAAATCTTCATTTGTGTTCAGCAGAAGAAAGTCATACACATCTGGGATGGCATCAGGGTGAGTAAACAATGGATGAACTATCCATTTAAGAGATCTAAGTCTAAACAATTACACATACAGAATTGCATTTTGTAGAGTTTCATTTGCCATGTTTTTGTGAGTTTTACAGATCAATGGTTTAATTTAAAAATCACATATCTGAAACTATGGCCTTTTAATGCAGAAATCACCTCTCCTTTTGGAAACAAGTGGCAAAATGAACTCTTCCTCTTTTGTTTTCACAGTCAACCCACAACCTCCTGCCATGAGGACTCATTTAAGATGAAATGTGACAATACCATTTTTGGTGCTAACCTTTATCAGGACATTTAAAATAATCTTAAACACAATTATCAGTTAAGAACAGCAGCCAAAATTGTAGATTTATTAAACTCAATTACATCAACCCTACCAACTGTGTACTGAATCGTGACCAACTTTTTGTTTGATGTACAACGAGCATGAAAAGTTTTGACAGAGATTTAGACATGCTCTCACACCATCCACACATATCAAGAATGAGTGTTACAGCTACAGCCTTAACTAATATTATAAGTGAAAAATGTTATCCTTTAATCTCTCTTTTCCTTATTAATAAACAAAGTGCTTTGATATTACAATTTTAGTAGCAAATATTATTATTCTTATCCTAACAATAAAGCAATATCGCACGAGCAAGAGTGAGCAGTAGCACGACTGCGAGTATGATAGTTTTATTTTTTTTTTGTACAACAGTTTAACAAACAAGTAAATAATACTGGATAACTTCAATTTGGGTTTGGGTTAGAAGTTAGTTCAAGCATTTCTTCATTGGCTGTGAAAATAGTTCAAAAAGAGCCCAAAGCATCAAGCACAACTCATTTAAAGGGGTCATGGCATGAGGAATCAATTTTACCTTGATCTTTTGACATGAGATCATACTATTATAGAATCATACTGTAAGTTTCAATTTTTGAAACCAAGCTGCCAGAACAACTCATTCTCATTGTGATGTCACACTGTGGTAGACATTTGCATCTGACCACCTCCACAACAACACATCGACACCTACTTTATCTTTAATCAATTCCGTAGCTCACCCAGCAATGTTGAGCAGTGAGATGGAAAAAGAGAGAGCAGTTCAGTCAAAAGCAGAGATAATCATAAAGGACCAAACATACTTCACGCAAGTACGCGAATGCAGGCGCACCTTGCTACGCAAGCTCGATTCCACACGTCATTGCGTAGTGAAATGTGTCAGCTCTCAATTCATAACCCAACGCAAGTGCATGCTGCATTCTCTGCGTTGCCGCAAGGGGCACTAGAGTGGATTTTCTGTTTTCAGTCAACAACTGTCATGGCGGAGCTGCAATTTGAGGAGAGTCTTGCCAAATAAGTTAGATTATTCAAACATATTTACGACCCCTCATCCCCTCTCCATTCGAATAAAACAGCGATTGAAAATGCTTGGCAAGAAATTGCAGCTTCCCTAAATTCTAATAACGACACTGTAAATAGAAAATGGAAACAATTACGGGGCCAATATGTCCGAGCCAGGAAGAAATGGAAAGGCGTCCGCAGTGGAGATGCCTCAAATAGCTATGGATATCCAGTCATTTTGGACATGTTTGGATGGCTTTTTGACTTCATAAAATACCGGACCACAGAGTAAAATTTTCGTGATTCGGTTTTGTGGCACCTAAAAAAACCCTCTATCGCCCACTTGTGGTGTGAGGTTTGTAACCACCTGAACAACGCAAGAGTGAACGTAAAGTATGTACAACAGGATCACGTGTAGGCCATGCGTTGGCCAAGCGCTCGTGTCTGCGTTCACATACATGCATGAAGTATGTTTCGGCCTTAACAGTGAACGTATACTCTCAAGTCTTAAAGAAGAAGCAGCAACAAAACAGAGCATTTCTGACAGAGGGACTGAATAAGGGTGGAAAATGTGTGCAAAAACACTTGACTAATATTATAAGTGAACCGTAATGAACATTTTAAAATAATTTTAAAATGGCATGTCATGACCCCTTTAAATAAAGGAATCGTTCTCGTTCATTTCCATTTATTTGGTTATGAACAACTCGTTGTTGTTTAACGAATCACTTAACGAGTCAAGGATTCACTCAAAACGTGAAAGACGCTATAGTTCGCCACATGGTGGAGGAAACATGCAATCTGCAGAAATGGTCACTAAAGAAAATCAAAATTAATGATGAATCGAAAGCCCCAACACTATTTGGAAAGTCACGAGCACAGACAAGCAGGGTGATAAAAAAAGTGAAGCATCCAAGTGCTTTTATAAACATCAGCACTTTTTGGCACTTTTAAAACTTTTTCATTTTCCTGTTAACATGCCCTGAAGTGAGTAAAAGGGCAAATTATTGAACCACAGAATAAATAACAGAATGAAAGAAAAAAGAAAAAATAATACAGTATCTTAACAAATAAGGCAAGGGAGCAGCAAAAGAAGAAAGCATTAGTATTGTATCTATGCTTACAGATTAGAGAAGTCTTGTCAGTATGTCTGTTTCAGAAACAAGGCATCAGTTAAACTATTGTAAAAGGGAAGAAAGCAAACCAATCAGAATGAAAAAGTAAATTCTCTGAATCTTTTTAAAAATAACAGAACTTTTAATTAACTGATCATATGTATTTCATGCCTTAGAATGACAGAGGAATAAAACTGGGGAATACCATTGCTAAAACTAACATGAGTGAGCTGTTTTTTGTACATCAAACTTAGCAAATCAAGACCTTTTAAGGAACCAAAGCAAAAAGCACTCTTTGTTTTCTCATATTATGCATGGTTTATGTTTTTATGTTTTTTTTTTTTTTTTAATCTGTGCCAGTTTGAAATGCTGTATTTGTTTTATGTACAAAGAAGAATAGACTCATGCAGGACACTGGGAAACAGTGCCACCAACTGGAGTTCACATGCTTGCAGTTTTATTGCTATGACTAAATAAATTATTGTCTTACCCAAACAGTGCAAGACATACTTATTTCAGCATAATAAATATTATAAGATAATTATAATATATAATTTCATCAAACATAGGATACAATTCTATAAATACAACAACAATAATAATAATAATAATACAATGAGTTACCAATGCTTTGCAAGGCATGTATTAGTGACATATTCCTTATTCTTTAAAAACATGATACATACATGCACAAATGTACTCATGCATTTTCAATACCAAACATATAAATACATTTCATATAAACATATTATACATTCATTTAATTTGTCATTACACCTTTTATGATCTCCATAATACTCTTTACTTACTTCAAATATGTATCCACCAGCTCAGCTGCCATTACAAACATCCTAGCTTCAAAGAACAGGTACTGCAAATAGTGCAATACCCACTGAGTTGTACCTGTGTTTGTGTGTGCATGAGTCATGAGCCAGAAAGAAACAGAATCAAATCCTCTTGGATCATCTATTAAATACTTTTTGATCTCAGCAGGCTCTCCCTCATATCTGTGTGTATGTGTCCATGTGAATGTGTAAACTTTTGTGGGCCTCAGGTCCTGTATTTACAGCCAGTTGATTCAATGTAACAGGAGTCGGTGCATCTGAGCTGCCCAAAGGTGCTATACATACAAAAAGATAGAGATCTTTTAGACAAACAGTGTACAACTAGTTCAGTAGATCAGAGTATGTGTGTGAGGGTGGGTCAAGTTTGGTTTACATTTTGAGCACCAAATGTACCCACAAGGATAGTAAAACATGAATCACGACTTAGTAAACATACTAAATGTCCTAATGAAAATCAAAAAATGCAGAAAGGTTAGGTTAGATTTATGGGTAGGGTATTATAATATAATACTAGCTCAGTATAAAACAATAGAAGTCAATGAAAAGTCTGCACCATTATAAAAAACAAAACAAAAAACTAAGGTGTGTGTTTGTGTGAGTGGGGTGTGCATACCCTGGCAGATATGATTTGCAGGTCTGGTAGCCAAAGTCCTTCCCGTCACACTCCTCCACTCCCTCATTACGATATCCATCACCACAGTATGCCTTTTTACAGCCTACACATTCACAGAAAGAGATACAGATAAAGAACAGGGAGAGGCAGAATAGGAGGAACAAGTTTTTGTGGGTAGTTGCCAGGGTGTTGCTTGGTTGTTGCTTACTGGCCCAATCAGAAGAGCCATGGTCCCTACATATATCACAAGTCCCTCCTTTTAAGGTCTATTGCATTATTTGTATATTAGGGGTTTGTTTAAATACCTAACCCTAAGTATGAGCAATTGTAATAGTGATGTTTGCCACTAAGTAATTGTATGTTTATGGATTTGTATTGTTAGTAGAGCTGTCAGAATTAACGTGATAACGCATCGCGATTAATGCATTTACTGTTAATACAGCATAAAGCATTAACACTTTTGGAAGGGCAGAATCTTTGCAATGTGTCCACCTGGAATCATTACACACCACAAACCCACACACACACGCACAACAGTGCTTCCGTGTCAGTGATAAAAAAATTGGAGAAAGGACCCCTTAACGCTATTTGATGTACAAAACAAGACCAGATGGGACTTGTGATTGAAATCAAGTATTTTTCAGCCTATGTAAGGCACATTTTAATTACCACAGAAGCACGTCAATCCTTAACTATCACCAAAATGCAGAATGAGATGTTTTTGCCTGCAAGCGCATTTCACGTTCAAAGCTGCTCTTGACACTGGCGTTGACGCCCTGACATGAATCATGAATGCAGCTACACGGTTGCTGTGGGAAAGAGGATAGCCACATTCTACCGGCAGACTAATACCATGGAAAAAGAGAGTTTAAGAGATTTAATGCCCATTGAAATGAATATTCAACCTATGTGGGGACTAGTTTTTTCAATTAGTCAACCTCCCAATTAGATTTTGGGAAACGTTAAATGTTACTTGGTGCTATTTTAGTGCATTTCTATCTTTATACTGTAGAAGGCTTTGTTTGGAAAATGTTAATAAAGCATTATATTTTTACACATTGTTTTGTTTCATCCCTAAGATGGAAATAAAAGCATTTTGACAGGAAAATAAGTATATATAGTGTCAAATTTCAGCACTTTCAAAATCTGCAATTAATCGCAATTAAAAAGAATGCTCTGAGTTCAATACAAGTTAAGCCCAATAGACAGCATTTGTGGCATTATGTTGATTACCACAAAAATTTGTTTTGACTTGTCCCTCCTTTTCTTTAAATGTTTTTGTGAGGCACTTACAATGGAAGTCAATGGGGTCAATGAAATTGGATGTGGCCAATTTTTGGAGGGTTTAAACACAGAAATGTGAGGCTTATATTTTATAAAAGCACTTGCAGTAATTATTCTGTTAAAACTTGTGTATTATTTGAGCCATAAAGTTGTTTAATTTGTCATTTTTACAGTCGTTTCAGGGTTTGTTGGCATTGCATCATGGTAAAGAAGTTGTACAATTGGCTATAATTTTACACAGAAAAGGTTTGAAAGTGATTTTATCGAACTAAAATCATGTTTACACGCATATCCTTTATGTCTTGTGGCTAAACTTTTGAGACAGTGTGTATTTTAATGTTAAATAATTGGCCCCATTCACTTCCATTATAAGTGCCTCACTGGAACCATGATTTTTTAAAGAAAAGGAAGGACGAGTCAAAATACATTTTTGTGGTAATCAACATTATGCCACAAATGCTGTCAATTGAGCTCAACTTGTATTGAACCTGGAACAATCCTTTAACAACAAAAAATTATGTGATTAATCGTGATTCAAATTTTAATCGACTGACAGCACTAATTGTTAGTTATGTGATTGTGAATATGTGACTCACCCACGCAGTCGTCCGTAACAACCTTGTTTCCATCGTCGCATTCCTCCTCGTTGAGTTCCTGCACCTCCCCATCCCCGCAGACTCCATTCTCTCCCATCATCCTCTCTGTTGCCTGGAGCGGCATCAGCTACAATGCAAACCACAGCTGCTGCTCTCATAATGCCACTTAAGGATAATTCACTCAAAAATGAAAATTCTGTCATAATTTATTCACGCTCATGTTGACTTTCTTTCTTCCATGGAATACAAAAGGATATTTAGGCAAAATGTTAGTCTCAGTCACCATTCTTTTTCATTATATATATATATATATATATATATATATGTATATATATATATATATATCAGTGACAAAGAATAATGGTGACAAAGACTAATATTCTTTTAGAATTATTTTAGGGTTTAGAACAACATGAGGGTGAGCGAATAATGAATTTACATTTTTGGGTGAACGATCCCTTTAATATGGCAGCCTGTGAAATGTATTCAAGACGATCAAGTACCTGAATGGGCTCCCATCCATTTTCATCTTTAAAATAAAGAGACCTCTGATCTTTCCTGAAGGCGAGTGCATTGTCTGCGTGGAGACTTTTAAGGTCTTCCTCACTGCTTACAACAAAAATCTGACCAGAAAGATCACAAAAGAGATTGATTGAAAGGTTGATATGAAGCATACAGACAGGCTTATTTATTTAATTAGAAACAGGCAAACCAAATATGATCTTCGGTAAAATCTGTAAAGTTTGCTGGATGGGTACACTGTGTATGTGGCTTACTGCTGGAACTCTGTCATATTTGCTACGGTGTTGTAATGGAGCACTGGGTGGGCTGCTTAGAGAAGGGAAACTACAGTCGCAGTGTCCAGGAGGGCCTTGCAATCCCTTCTCACCCTTTTCTCCAACGACAAACAGTCCTGTACATCATAACCAGACACATATTAACAAAAGCAAATACAAGGTTTTTTTCATTCATTTAATTTAATTCAAACATCAATATTAAACTGAGAAATAAGTTATTGAAATGTTTGCCTGAATGTGAATGACATGCATGTGTCCCTGATTAATCAGTGTGTGTGTTTAACTTCTTTAAGACATATTTTGGGGACAAAATTGCTGAGAAATGTCCACCAAAGTTAACCATTAATTACTATACAGTATATCTGACCTCATTTTGGGAAAGTGAAAAGTGGTTCATACAGTATATGAGCTTAGTAATGTTTGTTTTGTTGCCTTTAAATTCTTAAATGTTTTATTTTAGGGTTAGGTCTCCATTGCATTTAGATAGCTAGATAAAAGTGTGTGTGTGTGTTATCTCACCTGATGCAGGTACCCCTGGAGGTCCAGGGTGGCCTGTGGGTCCAGGTGGACCAATAGGTCCTATGAGCCCCAGAGAACCTTTCTCTCCTTCAGGCCCCTACATCAAGACATAAAAATAACCAAGCTAAACTCAGAAACAAAACAATACACTCACAAACATATCTAAGACACCTACTGCTATACAGTCTATACATATGAGTATTATCTTTCATCTTACAAAGTGGTTGCATCAAATTAGTTTCCAGTTCTGAAAAGACATTCAAGTCAAAGGCCTGTGCAGGGATCTAGAGAACCTTACAGGAATGTGCCAGGTTCAGCACAAGTTAAGCTCAATCAACAGTATTTGTGGCATAATGTTGATTACCACAAAAATAATTTCGACATGTCCCTTGTTTATTTAAAAAAGAAGCAAAAATCACGGTTACAGTAAGGCACTTACAATTGAAGTGAATGGGGCCAATGTATAAACATTAAATACACAAGACGATAAACATTATACATGTTAACATGATTGTAGTGTGATAAAATCACTCACCAACCTTATCAGTGTAAAGTTATATTCAATAAACACTAAAATCATGTTAACATGTATAATGTTTACCGTCTTGTGGCTATACTTTAGAAACACTGTGTATTTTAATATTTATGGACTTGCCCTGTTCACTTCCACTGTAAGTGCCTTACTGTGACCACTCATTTTTTATTTTATAAACGGGGGACCATTCGAAAATATTTTTTGTGGTAATCAATATTATGCCACAACTGCTGTCTATTTAGCTTTACTTTTGGTGAACCCGGAACATTCCTTTAAATTTCTATTTATCATAGCATTGGTCTGATTGATTGTAGGAATGTATGCTGCTGGGTAATGCCACAATCACAGTCACTTGGTATTTCCCAGCAACTAATAAAGACATTTCCAGAAAGTGCCTACATGCAGTGTAATACAAGAGCTTTGAAACATGAGAGGCAGGATGGACCCAACATCAGAGGCTTAACTGGTCCAAATCCAGCAACCAGCACGGAGAGATTGTCAGGTCCTCGGATTACATACGAATAGACATCAGTGTAAAAGTGACACACACTCACACAGGCACAGTCAGACAGGCAAGTCAGATGTAGAGCAAGTAGGACACTGCGGGAAGGGTTAAGCATGTGTGTCTGTGTTTTAAATATGCCCAAAGCTTCTTCTGCCAAATAATCCACTCCCTTATCATCACACACTCAAGGTCTCAATATCAAAACAAACTAGAGGAACACTGATGTATTGCCTCACCCAAAACAAATCAACACAGCTTAATTTATTTGAGTAGGTATGTCTGTGTGCATGTAGAGTGGTATTTGTACCCTCACCTGTTTGCCTCTTTTGCCTGGTCGGCCTGTAGGGCCACGTTTCCCTGATACACCTAGCTCACCCTTGGGTCCCATTTCACCCTAGAGGAGCAACAAGGAGGGGGAGGAGTAGAGAGAAGCAGAGCTTCATATCAGTGACAACCAAAACATATTAATGTTACATGCATGAAATGATTGTAAATGTCAAAATCCGTATGAATGAGTTTTGTGAATTTTAGTCCATGTCTTTTAGCTTTGAAGCCATCTATATGATAGTGTACTCCTATAAGTTGATACAATTTAGCAGATATATGCATTTAAAATGTACAGTCTTTCTCTTCTGTGAAAATGAACCAAAAATAATGATGACTCATATTGTACTACAGATTTTTGTCCAATAATATTATCTCTAGAATGAGAATGCCCCTTCCCTTAATACCACCAGCCTCTGCCTAGCAATAGAGTGCAACAGTGTCTGACCGCTTTGTCAGCCGTCTTAGTATCAGAAGTGGTTTTCATCATACTGTTTCTTCCATGGGGATTTCCTAAAATCATCTGTAAAAGAGTTCTAAGCCATAAACCAAATCAACCAACTCCGAAGTGAATCACAACATTACAAACTTTGTTCAGAAGCAAAAAACTGTCTGAAAATTGGACAAAAAGGCAAAAGCACAAAGCTGTGCACGTAACGTCTTCTAATGAACTACGATTCCCATGAAGCATTGAGAATGACGTAATCAAAATAAAAACAATGAAACAATATAAAATTATTGATTTACAGTTGTTGAGTATACTGTAAGTTTAGAAACTATATATTTTTATTTTATTGCAAAATATTCATATATATGAATATGAGCTCGGTTGGCGGGCTTTTTTGGCAGCACATCTAATAGAACTTATTCACAGCAGCGCCATCTTTGATTTTTGACGGGAATGACAATGAGGCTGTGAGGGATGGACGTACAGACTCTTCAATGGGCTGCACTGTTATTTAAAGTGTATTTGTATTGTTAAGGGGACAAACTTTTGAAAAAAAAAAAAACATCTTTCTAAGAACATTCAGTAGACAAAAACTCCAGACAACATGAGTTGTGGAAAATTAGATGTGATGTAGGAGCTTTTTACAGCTTTATACCACGCGTACCATTGAAGAGATGGTAAGTTTATCCCTCACAGCCTCGTTGTCATTCCCGTTAAAATCAAAGATGGCACTACCGTAATTAAGGTCTACTGGTGTCTTCAGAATCATGGGTAGTGTAGTTCTTCATCAGGAATTCCATTATTAAACATGATTTTTTAAAAATGAAGTTGAAATATGCAGATTGATGGCTTCAACGTAAGCATATACCATCGATGAACAACCTCTGAGCTCATGGAAGGTCTGTCTTCAAAAGTTTCTAAGTTATAGTTAAAAATCAATTTGCCTATAGAGAAAATGAATGGGATTTTTTATTTTTGGAACTAGACTGTTGCACTCTATAGCAAGTAGCTTAAGTAAAACCAAAATATTTCTTTAATAGTTAAAATGTCACATCACACCTTCTGTCCCAGCATCCCAGGTAGTCCATTTGCTCCCTAAAGAGAGAAGACCAAATTCACCCATCAAATCAACTTTACAGTTGTGTTATTTTTTTACGTATTAAGACCCATTTATTGTGTGTGAGAACATTTATAAGTTTGATATTATAAAGACAACATGTTTTGTTCAAATAAAAATAATTTGCTTTTAGATTATTATTATACTTAAATTAAAATAAATTATACAAATACTATGTCAAAAATATTTATTTTGACAGTTTATTTGACATTTATTTAAGTTGACAGCACATCTTTTTTCTAATAAATATTAGACTAATGTTAGATGTATAAACCTAATCTTAAGAAAGCAGAGTAAAACAGTAATAACGTCAAATTTAGTACATGCTAAAGTTTTTTTTTTTTTTTTTTTACACTTTTTTCTCTGAAGTTTTCTGCGGCCACTTTAGCGGGTCCCAAGACCCCAGTTTAAAAAACCCTGATCTAGAAACAACAAACATTTCAGATTTAATTCTTAGTCTCTAACCTTGTCTCCTTTTGGACCTGCAGGTCCATGATCACCCCGTGCCCCCTGCAAAGATTAGAATTATTCTCACTTAAACTCAAATATCAAATACTCTTAACGTTAATGGAACCTTTAGGTTGAGTTCAACAGACATACCTTCTCACCCTTGTATCCTGGCAAACCCTTTGGGAACAAAGATGATTACCATTTACCAAATGGTTCTTTTCTCATTAAAAACTGTAATTGTATTAACAACCAGAGAAACTTAAATTAATGGTATCTATCACCATGCATTACTTCCATTGTCAACACCATTTACACCTGGAGAAGGATAAAATGTGACTCACTTTAGGTCCAGCTGGTCCCCTTATCCCTGGCATTCCCATTAGTCCTGGTTCTCCTTTCTCTCCCTGCCAAAGAGGTCACATATACAGTAAATGCTTAAATGAGCTATTCTTAGGCCTATTCGTCTTGATGGCAGAGGCAACAGTCATGAGTGACACTTGACTCTGATCATGGCCTTGGCAGTTAGTTTAATACCGTCATTTACCATTACGTTGAAGAACAGACACTTCAAGGGAGACAGTGATAACAGATGTCTTGTCATTAATGAGGTCAGAGCAGTATGTGACTAGATTATATTCAGTCAGATGGATTGGGGAGGTAAGCTCACACACCTTAGATCCTTCTGGGCCAGGCAACCCCGGAGCACCTGGTTTTCCAGGCAGACCTGGACGCCCAGTACGACCCTAAGGGGAAAAAAAATTTTATATGCAAATTTTCTTTTGTACACCCACAGCAGCCCCAACCCAACAAAATCTTGCAGTGCGGCCAAAGTGCTGAGTGTACAGAGCCACTTCATTCAAAGACAAAACACCTACTCAGCATCTCTGTCTCTTGGCAGCCCTCCACGATCCTTTAAAACATTAGCCCATCCAATCTCTCTCCTTTTGAGTGCCCTCCTGGGGCCTGATGTACAAACATCACAAAATGGTCACTGACATGTGCATATGCAATTGCTCACACACACATCAGGATTTATAAAATTATTTATTTTAAAAAAGGTTGCGATCTGATTTTTCACTGCAGAAGTGTTTTTCCTAATTGCTAACTTTGTTTTGCTTCCATAAAAAAAAATCAAATTTTTAAGAATTTATAAAAACATCCTAAAAACCTTTTTTTTTTAATTACCTGAGAAGCAAAATTGCATAAGTTAGGTTAGATTTATGCTTAATCCACTCAAAAATAATTTCTCAATGGTCAGAGAGTATAGGCTAATAACAACGTATATTCTACATATAATAAGATGCACTCACTGAGCACTTCATAGGAACACTATGGTCCTAATAAAGTGCTCGACATGGTCTTATTGTAGCCCATACGCCTCAAGGTTTGACGTGTTGTGCATTCTGAGAGGCTATTCTGCTCACTACAATTGTACAGAATGGTTATCTGAGTTACCGTAGCCTTTCTGTCAGCTCGAACTAGTCTGGTCAATCTCTGTTGACCTCTCTCATCAACAAGGTGTTTTTGGTTGCTTTTTGTTTTTGGCACTATTCTGAGTAAACTCTAAAGACTGTTGTGCTTGAAATCCCAGGAGATCAGCAGTTACAGACCAATACTCAATACTCAAACCAGCCCGTCTGGCACCAACAATCATGCCATGGTCAAAATCACTGAGATAAAATGTTTTCCCCATTCTGATGCTCCTGCACTGTATCTGCATGATTTTATGCATTGCACTGCTGCCACGCAATTGGCTGATTAGATAAACACATGAATAAGTAGGTGTAAAGGTCTTACTAATAATGTGCATAGTGAGTGTATATTCTATGTAAGTCTTAATATACAATAATGTTTCTCAGGTAAATTGATCTTGTTTAAAGGATGTTTAGATATTTTTACAATAAAATAAGACAAATATTAAGAAATTATTTTTAGCAGCAGTACCTATTCTTCATTCTATTTTCCAAGTTTCTCACACAGTTGAATGCAGCAGTTTTCATGGTAATTATATGCAGATGAAGTTACGCATATTAAAAACATTGTAAGGCATTGTAAGCTCCATAAATGGTTATTCCGGAAGGAGACAGGGTGGGGAATGATGCACGTGCATGTACGCTCAATCTTCTGCTAACTGGGATTTATAAAGGGAACATATGAAAACTTATGTGCATACGCAAAATCTGACTTTTGTGCTTACGCGCACTTTAGTATTACATTTACACAATGTTTCATACACGAGGCCCCAGGACTAATTTCTCTCAAACATTTTGGGGGTAATTCACTAAGAATAAATCACACCTGCCAGTTTTTTGCATGCACTGTGTGCATAGTTTTAACGCCATACACACAAAAGGAATTATGGAAATCAGGTAACAGCACAAACATGCCCACAAAATTAGTGCTGAGCACAATTTTTATGTCACAATTACACATTTTGCAGGCCGGTTCTGAGTGCTAGGTTGTAGAGGATGCAGAAGACTACTGCAATCTGGCATACTTTACTGGGACTGAACAGCACAGCTGATCACACCACTGTGATCTAGGCACCTTAATTGGCTCTTTAAAATGCTAAAAGTGACTACACTCGACTATGTGTGTCTGGATAGGTTATAATGCTCTTTTCCATCATTCAAGCATGGTATGGTGAATTGCTGCTGCTATGATTAATAGAAAATGTACACAAACATCTCTTTTAAAATTCTGTTTACCGCCTGCTTTTCATGGGCATCCATTGTATGCTTTTTCCATCCCTTTTTACTTAAAGGGATAGTTAAGCCAAAAATGACAATTCTGTCATAATTTACTCACCCTCATGTTGTTCCAAACCCACATGACTTACTTTCTTCATTGTGGACCACAAAAGAAGATGTTAGGCAGAGTAACAGCTTTAGTCACCATTCACTGTCACTGGATGGAAAAAATGATCCAATAAAAGTTAATGGTGACTGAGACTGTTACTAACATGCCTAACATCTCCTTTTGGGTTCCAAGTAAGTTATGTGGGTTTGGAACACATGAGGGTGAGTAAATGATGACAGAATTTTCATTTTTGGGTTAACTATCCCTTTAAGGTGCTTGAGAGTTCAGAACGTGTTTTGACTAAGAGCAGCAGCACGGTACTGAGATTAATGTCTGAGTTTAGCACTAAGTGATATTGCAGGGCAGAACTGCAGTGGACTGCAACCAGGCTTAACTACAGTAAAACAGCACATGGCTTGACACCCTGTAAAACATACAGTTGCATCCAGAGAGCATGTAATAAACAGTAATGGACTGTAAAATGACAAGACAACTGCTTAATAGATTCTATAAAGATTATTTTCATGTTTAGAACAGGAAAACATTAATGACTCGGATCTGCTTTATTGTTAATAGGGTCTGTTTCAAAACGTAGTGAGCTGCCTACTTGCTTACTACATAGGCAGCTGTCTTCTATGGCAGCATCTTTACCGAAATGGAGCCTCATAACAGACTAATTTGGAAAGCTCTTCATAGGCAGCAACTTCATACTGCTCCTCACTCGCAGTGCATGGGATACTAAACTTGCAATGCGAGATGAATTACGCGATACTTTATTGAGCAAAATAGTCAGTTTTCTATCATTTTAAAATAATTTTTTGATACTTTTCAGTACAGAACAGATAAGTATATTTATAATCAAAAGTTATCTTGCTTCGTCCTCCGTTTTAGATTTATTTTTCCACTGAGCTTATCACAGTGCATAATGGAAAGGTTTTTTAAAATGGGGTCCGGGGACCCCCAGTGGGCCGCAAGGGGGTGCTAGGGGGTCTGTGGAAAATTTCAGAGACAGAAATTTTTTTTCATGAATGTAAAAAAGTAAAAAGCGATATTAACCTGACTCCAGCAAGGTCTCCTAAGCAACCAAATTGAGCCGGTTGCTAGGGTGGGTAGAGTCACATGGGGTAACCTCCTCGTGGTCGCTATAATGTGGTTCTCGCTCTCGGTGGGGCGTGCGGTGAGTCGTGCGTGGATGCCGCGGTGAATAGCGTGGAGCCTCCACACGCGCTATGTCTCCGCGGTAACACGCTCAACAAGCCACGTGATAAGATGCGCGGACTGACTGTCTCAGACGCGGAGGCAACTGAGATTCGTCCTCCGCCACCCGGATTGAGGCGAGTCACTACGCCACCACGAGGACTTAGAGCGCATTGGGTGTTGGGCATTCCAAATTGGGGAGAAAAGGGGAGAAAAAACAGAAAAAAAAAAAAAAGCTATATTAACTGAATTTGACATAATTGCCATTACAGTTTAATCAATATGTTTCTCTTTAGGTTTATACATTTGACATTACTCAGTTATTGAGAAGAAAAAAAGATACGTTGTCAATGTACTAATGTAGTTGGCTAAATATTTTCCAGATAATTAGAAATGCACCGTTATGAACATTTTTGGAAAATAAAAAAACTATAGGCAGATTTCGATATTTTTGCCACTTACCTTATTTTGTCATCAGATCACAGTTTTACTTAGAAATTATGCTTTAAAATGTACACAGAGGTACAAATGCTATTTTATTGTTTTTAAAATATTTAAAAAACCAATGGTTGCTATTGACATTTTATATAAACAGTTATAGCAAATGGTTTTAAATTGGTCAATAATTAACCGATACACTGGTGCATCCCTATAGATAATAATTAAATTATTTATTTTGGCTTTCATACAATATAAAAGCTAACTATTTCAATCATCTTTATAATATCACACAATTTTTTATTTATTTATTTATTTTATTTTTTCTGGTCTTTATACACAAAAATATGAAGCAACCTTTATATATTTTCAGAGGGGGTCCCTCGCAAGGTGGTTTTCATATCTGGGGGTCTTTGTCATAAGAAAAATAATTAAAAATCCTGCATTATGGGATCACCTTAGCGTTAGGAGTGTGCCAATGATGCCTTAAAGTGCTACCTTCGGAGGAAGCTCACTAGGTTTTGGAACAGACCCATAGAATGCATGCATGCTGTCCACATCAATATAATTATAATATTGAACATATTCTGACCTTTGACCCTGGTCGTCCAATGTCACCCTACAGTAGAAGAGAAGAATGCTTTATTTTTTTATTTTCCTACTAAGAGAGTGTGAAGCAATTAATTTCTCTTTACCGAAAGTTTAACCATCTCACCTTATCTCCTATGGGCCCCTTTAGCCCTGGGATGCCACCATGACCCTAAAATAATGAGACACATTTCAATCTATACATGAAGAGCTAAAATACTAGTTCACCCAAAAATTTAAATACAATTGCTTTGTATGAGAAAGAGACTGAATTAAGTCATGACTTCAGTTTCTCTCTCTCTTCCTTTCCCTTACCTGTGGTCCAACAGGACCAGGAGGTCCCGCCGGTCCCGCCACACAGTGCTCTGTCACCTGTTCCTCATCCTCCTCTCTCCCTCTTACCCTCTCCACAGGCCCAGGGAGGACCTCGAAAAACAGATTAAATAGGCTTTATTTTGAAACAGACATGCTGTCATTAATCACAGCTGTAAAAATTATTCATGCAATTATCATTACTCACAGGTCCCCTTTTCCAGACACTAGGAGGGGGCAAGAACAAAGGAGGGGGAGGCGGGGCCAGCAGACAACATGGATCAAATCTTTTCAAGACATTATATGGGCCTGGGGATGAAGCATACGCAACACAACCAATCAGAATCCAAAGATCGATTAAAACGAACGAGATAATCAACAACTCGACCGCATGACTGGCATGAAATAACCGCAGCACTGCAGTGAGTAATTACACTGATTAATCGAAGCATTGAAGTCTAGTTGAAGTGCTCTTTAAGATATCACCATACCACACATATTTCACTGATACACGACTGAAACACATAAATGTGTATGTTCAAGCATGTTTTTAAATAGCAACATGATGAAGAGATGAAGAAAAAATTATCATGCAAGGTAAATTTAAACAGAACAAATATGCTAAATGTTTACACTAATATCCATATTAATGTGCTGAACAGAATTTCATGACATGCAAAACATTCTAACATACGAATTTTATTAACAAGCTACCTGAAGCATTCATTTTTTGAAAAGTTTATGCAAAAAAAAATTATTGTAAAATATTAAACAGAGCCAAAAATAGCTACATTTATGAATGCACAATAACGTTTAAACCATATCTACGCCTAATATAATATATATATATATATATATAATGTAGGCTACGTATAAGTATATTCACATACATATTTATGTTTAAAACTATAAACATACATAGTTATAAAATATATATAATATACATTTACATTTTAAACACATACTTGCTGATGTAAATATACGTAGCTGACACCACTCGCTCTCGTTATCGCAAACAAATATTCACGTTCGAGCTCACGCGCACAAACGTGCATTCGCGCGCTCAATCTGTCTTTCATACCTGCTGGAATCGGAAGAATATTGTCGAGATTGATCGGTGAAAGGTACGCTGACACAGAGTACAGCAAAAACTGCAGCTGTATACCAATCCTGCTCATGGCCATGTTTCTATAATAGTGTGTCAGAAATACATACATCTGAGTCGGTGCACGCCCTCTGCTCTCTCATCCAGTTTAAAATACCAGCAGCTCTCCCTCTCACACCCTATTTTCTGCTGCCACTGTCTCGTCTGTCAGTGTGGCTGTGTTATTAAGTCGTAAGAATGCTTCCCACGGAGTCTATGGGAATCTCCGTGCGCGACTACTATTACAGGAACTGACATCTGAACCACCCTCCCCAGTCCTTCATGCCAAGATTAGACCCCCTTACTACCGCCATACATTTAATACACGCTAACAGAGTGTACGGCTATAATACAAGGCAGGCATGTGAATATAATATAATTATTTTAATTTAGCTGGATTTCTTTCTGGCTCTGTTAAAGTCAGGCTATTATAAAAACACATATTCATATTTATCAAAATGATTCAGCAGTTAAAAAGACAGAAATCTGCACCCATGAACCTGCCAGTCATCAGATTTGACTACCACCGCTTCAAAACGGCACAATTGATGATTGTACTCAGTGAAAATATTTGCAACAGTTTTTACTGCGACAGGTCATTTGATTTGTACATTTACTGTGTCCATAAAATAAAGGAAACTTTTATAAAATTGTCTGGTACACACAAAAATAGCTCTTTGGCTGAACTTGATTAAATCATGGACAGTGGTTCCACGTTTTGAAATGAATTGTCTTAATTTAAAATTACTCTGTAATCTCAACACAAACACATTGTGTAGAAAGAACCTAGTTTAATTGGGTAAACCCATCTAAATTAAACATGTCAATGTAACTCAAATAAATTGCTTTTATTTCTTTATGTACTAACAGGTGAAAGTGAATTCTAACATGCTAAATACATGCTGGTTGGAAGCACTACAAAGTGTAGTTTAGTAACTATGCTAAAGTTAGCACAGCAATTGTTCAATGAAGAGAGCAGTAATTGCTATGTGATATGTACAAGTCCTCATCATTAGATTAAGCCCCACTCTTCACCATAATGGTAACACCCAAAATCTCAACATAACAAAACATTAAACACTAACAGGTATCACCCTTTATATACATCTTGCATAAAAACACATAAAATAACACTTAATTTAAACATTTACTCTCCCCATTGAGTCCCATGCAAAGCATGCTCAGAAATGAAAATCCTTACTTACAGGATGTTACTGAATACAATTTTAAGTCCAAAATGTATGTGCATGGTGAAATAAATGTATTCATATATTTAAACATAAAACATATAGCATCAATCACTTTAAAAATGCATTTTATTTGTATTTGTATTTTAATACAGCAGGGCAGTAAGAAATCAGCTACAATGTGCAAAAATGTAAAAAATCTGGCACATAAAAAGAACGATAAACCATCTCACTAGGTTAAAAGGCTGACAACTTTAAACAACCATAAAACATTTTTAAGATGTATATTATGTGCTTGGATCATTTTGTCTTGTCAAATCGGTAAAATAGTTGTATATAATATGATATAGGTTCAATGTTGATAAACTTTGTATAGTCATCAGCAAATCTTATTCATGACCATCCAGTTTAGACATGTCAACAAACACCTTTTAAGAATAACAGTAATCCAATTTGCCAAGAGACTTTTACTATAGGAGGGCTAAACATTGTTATTCCCACCAATGTTTTACATCAAGACAAAACCTGTCTATGGGGTGGAATTTTATGAAGCGGCCAAAAACTTCCACCTTTGCCAAGAGATATTTCACTTAAGGTAATCTCCAATAAGACTATGCCTTATTTTACATCCCCTGGAGCACAAGAGCGCTTTCTAATAACATTGCACTTCTATTTTCAGCTCTTTATTTCAGTCTGAGCTAATTCCACATGGCAGCGGCTATTACAGGTTATTGCTGTACATAAAACATCTGCGCTGTTTTTTTTTTTTTTTAAACAGAATGACATAAGATAAACACTCAAGTTTAGTACTCACAGTCAGGATTGGAATATGTTAGCCATATTCTCAATAAACCAACCATCAGCTATAACTTTGAACTAATTAAGATGATATACGGTATATCATATGAGCACTTAACAAAACAGGCATTTTAAAACATTACATAAAAAATATTGGTACCAAAAGTAAGCTTATATAACATAAAAAGTCACCATAATTCCTCATTAAAGTTCATTCAATTAAATAGCATAAAAAGTTACATTAAATTGACAATTTACATGATATAGCGGCAAAACAGTTTCAGTGCAAGTACAAGCATGTTCATAATGATAGCTGTCATAATACAACATTCCTGTTAACTGAAATTAAGCTGGCCTACACTAAAAGCTGCTCTCAGACAAAATATGGTTAGTTACACTATGAGGCTGAAGATGTAAGTAAAAGGCATCGAGAGAAATGTCAAGCCTTCCCTCAAAAGAAATTAATGTAGTAAAAAATAGAACAGTATGCAAATCTGTCCTTGTTTATCCTCCCCTACTAAACTAGCTTCTTTGAAATATAAAATATCCTTTCCCTCTACTCTTTCAAGTCCACTCAAATGTCAACAAAGAAAACCTGTTATCTAAATCACTGTCTGCAGGCATCATTCCTCTGCTTCTGTTGCCCCTCCCTTTTCCACCATGACCCATCCCTCTCCCTCCACTAGCCCTTCCTCTACCTTCATTGCCCGGTCCCCTCCCTGCATTGCCCCTTCCTCTTTGCTGTGCTTGTATTTGCCCCCCTCCTCTACTCATTCTTGGTGTTGCTGATACTGCAGGGCCTGTTAACGCCTTCAAGAGGATGGAGTAGAGCTGCCAAGCACCAGTGTCCCCTGCAAGCAGAGACTCAGGCTGGTGACCCCCTCTTATTGCAGCCTCAAGCCCGTGCAACAGAGTACCACTGAATACCCTTAGAGGAAAAGAGAAAGTTAATCAAGTAATTGGCATTAGACAGTTTTTTACCATTTGACATCTGATAAATCAGGATGGGAACTGAATGATTTTGGTTCCCTAATGGTTCCATTAACGATTCTTTTAGTCATTTAGAGAAAATTATTTGGAAATAAAAAAATTCAATTCTTTTTTACAGCCCTCAGCAGCCTGTTGCCAAATTATGAGATAATTTCAGGTCTCGACAGAGTAGATATAACAAATCAGACATACATTTAACACAATTCTTGTAGAAGGCATGTTTGCATGTTGACTATTTAGAGGCATAAATGCAAACCAGTAATTGATCCTAACTATATATTAATAAAAAATTCCAAACAAACAAAAAAATGTGATAGCATATTTAATTCATTAATTTATTCTTTTATAAAATCCACTGATTTCAACAAAACTCATGAATATCTTTAATTACACATTGTCATATGAACAACTGGTCAGTACAACATTACATTATACAGTAATGGTTCTTGTTTAATTTAGACTTGGATATGATGGAGGTCATTTACATGCACATTAGTAAGATTAATTATTCAGTAACTGCTAAGACTGATGTATAAGTGTTTTTGATTCACTGAAAAGAGCCAGCTCAAAAGAGTCATATGTTCAGGAACTGCACTACACTGGTCACACTGTGGATGTTTCTCAATGCTAAAAATGCAAAAAACAGACTTGCGTTCTTATGAAGACCAGTCTTGTCAAGCTACCTTGTAAGAACGAACTCTGAAGGACGGCTGGACGTTGAATGCATCTATTGCGAGCTTTTAGATGTGCTGCGAGCACATTTGCAACCAGTGACAGAACTACTGGTATTATCACACACCAGTGACAGCATTTTTATCTTCACACCAGTGAGGATTTGCAGGAGGTCTGTTAACACTCGTTTCCTTACTTTATTAAAATGATGCACATCAAAACAACTGTTCACGGAGTATGACAACTCTCGCGAGCCATCAGACATCTGTGAGCTTACAGCGGGAAACTCTTGAGGAAAAACAAGCCAAATGCCTTATGTCTGTCACCATAGTGCCGTTATGACTTCTGGGACTTCAGATGGGCTTCTTGTTCACAAGTCACCATCCAAAGCATTCCTCGATATTCGGCCTGATCAAGAACACATCTGGGTAATTTTATGCATTCGTGGTACTTGCGTTCTTGAGTATTGGAATTCAACTTCGGGAGTAAATGATAACACCGCACTATACTGGTCTTGCTGTGTTTTTAATTCACTGAAAAGAACCGATTCATTAGAGCAATTTATTCAGGAATTGGACTACACTGGCCTGTGTGTTTCACACTGTAGATTCAGTAACAGGACAGTGCTGCCGCTGAATTGCACTGCGGGAAACACTTGTAGTACAGGTTCCAACCGCATCAGTGGGGAATTTCTTTGTGGAATCGTTAATGGAACCAAAAGTCATGAAAATCACACGGTTCCAGTATTTTTTTAAAATGGAACCCGTTCTGAACCAGTTCTCTGTTCACAACCCTACTGATAAATAAAGGTGATGATATTATCAAAACAGTATCAGAACTATTATATATTTCAATGAGATCATTTTATGGCCATTCCATACCAGGCATATCGAGGCTCAGGTAGTGGGAAACACAGTAATTGGTTCAGGTAAAGCCCCGCCAACATACATGACTGCCATTGGCTGAATGAATGGGCCACACCCAGCTCAAGGTCCCACTTTTGTCCAGGGTTGACCCTCAGCTGAGATAATCGCTGACAGACAGATGCAGCAGATTTGCTGCAATACAGTGGGTCTGCATGAGATGACAGAGAGAGCAAAGCATTATGGCTCTAGGTGATAAAGAGTAGTAAAGACACCAAGTTTATAAGGAGATTTAACTTTGCAAATGTAATTCCCATTATCACACAGCTTTATGGATGAGTGATTCGAATTGGTCAATCGTGGCATTCTGTATTCAAACATTTTTATATGACTGCTAAACTATACAACTGACTGTTGTCAAGCAACTGATTTTCTACATTGCTGTGCTAGTTTCATGTCTCTTTCTTTGCACATAATAAAATGAATTAAACTCAAATCAATATTTCATGTCCATTTGTTTACTATAATATAGTATAAATTTACTATAAATAAACTCTCACTCTAAGACATTAGTTGCTTTCACACATACTGACTTTCCTGGAAATTCAACAAAATTTTTCCATTTAGAAGTCATGTGAGAACAGGACACTTTAGGAAGTACTAGTAAACCAACTCTTGCAGTTTCCCCAAATGAGAAACTGTAACATTATCAAAAAAGTTCCATTTTCATGCTATGTGTGAACAAAGCCGTAAGATGAACAGCTTGAGCACGTCTGAGGTCAGGACGCATTGACATAAGATGTCTGCTTTGGGCCATTCACAAAGTTCTGACGGAGATGATGCAATTACTCAACACCATTTAACAACTGTGACTGAGAAATGTCATCAAATCAGACAGACTGCTGATCATATGAGCAGAGGAAAAATTAGTCAACAGCTTACAGAAATGGTAAGTGATTCCGTAACTTATGATAAAATAGGTAGTCTCCTTTAGGAACAAGGTTTACATAGGACCAAAATCCAGGTGATCAGTTTAACAGCTTGAAAATGTAAAAGGTAATTTCTGGAAAATGTCATCAGAGTGGCATTTTGGTGCTGATGTGTGAATACTTGTGTAGAGCCATTGCATGTGTGAAAAGCAGAAGAGGCAATCTGGCAATTTTACTGCAATTTAACATGTGTACTGCAGTTTTATGTGTAAAAGTGGCTATAGACAGGGCCGTTTCTAGGCATAGGCGAACTAGGCAGTCGCCTAGGGTGCCACCTGCTGGGAGGGCGCCAAAGAGTAGGCCTCTACCATACCCCCCCCAACAATGGGGGGCGCCAATAGGGATCTCGCCTAGGGCACCAGAATGGCCTGAAACGGTACTGGCTATAGATATTGCATGAAGAAGATTTAGTCTCCTTTTACCATCAGGATATGCCGTTCTCCAGCTGAGTTCGCCGTATACCAGTCCTAACAACATGGCCTGCAGTCGTGGGTGACTGGGCTTTGGTTTAGAGTTATTCTTCCAAAAAATCGTCACACACACTGGCAGGCGAAGGTGGGGAGGCAATGGCTGCAAAAGGTGGTCCATCATACCCAGTGTTCCCAACAACACCTGCAGTCTCACCTGTGCAGGCACCTAAGATTTATGACAAAACAATTGAAGGGAGATACCTGTGTGTGTGTGTGTGTGTGTGTATATATATATATATATATATATATATATATATACAGAAATGTCAACCTTCTGAAAAGTACGTGTACTTTATGCACTCAATACTTGGTCGGGGCTCCTTTTGCACGAATTACTGCATCAATGCAGCGTGGCATGGAGGCAATCAGCCTGTGGCAGTGCTGAGATGTTATGGAAGCCCAGATTGCTTTGATAGCAGCCTTCAGCTCATCTGTATTGTTGGATCTTGTGTCTCTCATTTTCCTCTTAACAATACCCCATAGATTCTCTATGGGGTTCAGGTCAGGCGAGTTGGCTGGCCAATCAAGCACAGTAATACCATGGTCAGCAAACCAGTTACTAGTAGTTTTGGCACTGTGGGCAGGTACCAAGTCCTGCTGGAAAATGAAATCAGCATCTCCATAAAGCTTGTCAGCAGATGGAAGCATGAAGTGCTCTAAAATCTCCTGGTAGACGGCTGCATTGACTCTCGACTTGAGAAAACACAGTGGACCAACACCAGCAGATGACATGGCACCCCAAATCATCACTGACTGTGGAAACTTTACACTGGACTTCAAGCAACTTGGATTCTGTGCCTCTCCACTCTACCTCCAGACTCTGGGACCTTGATTTTCAAATGAAATGCAAAATGTACTTTCATCTGAAAAGAGGACTTTGGACCACTGAGCAATAATTATTTGCAGTAATTCGTGCAAAAGGAGCCCTGAACAAGAAGGTCGACATTTCTGTATTATAAATTCTTTATTCTAATATTTTTTTATTTATTTTTTTTCCTTTTTCTCCCAATTTGGAATGCCCAATTCCCAATGTCCTTTTAAGTCCTCGTGGTCACATAGTGATTCGCCTCAGTGGTGGAGGACAAATCCCAGTTGCCTCTGTGTCTGAGACCGTCAACCTGTGCATCTTATCACGTGGCTTGAGCGCGTTGCCATGGAGACATAGTGTGTGTGGAGGCTTCACGCCATCCACCGCGGCAACCACGCTCAACTCACCATGTGCCCCACCGAGAACGAACCACATTATAGCGATCACAAGGAGGTTACCCCATGTGACTCTACCCTCCCTAGCAACCGGGCCAATTTGGTTGCTTAGGAGACCTGGCTGGAGTCACTCAGCACGCCCTGGGATTCGAACTAGCGAACTCCAGGGGTGGTAGCCAGTGTATTTTACCACTGAGCTACCCAGGCCCCCTGTTCTAATATTTTGAGATACTGGATTTTTGATTTCCATGAGCTGTAAGCTGTAATCATCAAGATTAAAACAAAAAAAGGCTTGAAATATTTCACTTGATGTGTAATGAATCTAGAATATATGAAAGTTCCACATTTTGAATTAAATTACGGAAAAAAAATTACCTTTTCCACAATATTCTAATTTTTTGAGATGCACCTGTATATATATGTACACTGGCGGCCAAAAGTTTGGAATAATGTTCAGATTTTGCTCTTATGGAAAGAAATTGGTACGTTTATTCACCAAAGTGGCATTCAACTGATCACAATGTATAGTCAGGACATTAATGTGAAAAATTACAATTACAATTTGAAAAAACATTTCAGAACTTCTTAAACTACTTCAAAGAGTTCTCATTAAAAAATCCTCCACATGCAGCAATGACAGCTTTGCAGATTCTTGGCATTCTAGCTGTCAGTTTGTCCAGATACTCAGGTGACATTTCACCCCACGCTTCCTGTAGCACTTGCCATAGATGTGGCTGTCTTGTCGGGCACTTCTTACACACCTTACAGTCTAGCTGATCCCACAAAAGCTCAATGGGGTTAAGATCCATAACACTCTTTTCCAATATCTGTTGTCCAATGTCTGTGTTTCTTTGCCCACGCTAACCTTTTCTTTTTGATTTTCTGTTTCAACAGTGACTGTTTCTTTGCAATTCTTCCCATAAGGCCTGCACCCCTGAGTCTTCTCTTTACTGTTGTACATGAAACTGGTGTTGAGCAGGTAGAATTCAATGAAGCTGTCAGCTGGGGACATGTGAGGCATCTATTTCTCAATCTAGAGACTCTGATGTACTTATCTTCTTGTTTAGTTGTACATCTGGCCTTCCACTTCTCTTTCTGTCCTTGTTAGAGCCAGTTGTCCTTTGTCTTTGAAGACTGTAGTGTACACCTCTGTATGAAATCTTCAGTTTTTTGGCAATTTCAAGCATTGTATAACCTTCATTCCTCAAAACAATGACTGAATGATGAGTTTCTAGAGAAAGCGGTTTCTTTTTTGCCATTTTTGACCTAATATTGACCTTAAGACATGCCAGTCTATTGCATAGTGTGGCAACTCAAAAACAAACACAAAGACAATGTTAAACTTCATTAACAAACCAAATAGCTTTCAACTGTGTTTGATATAATGGCAAGTGATTTTCTAGTACCAAATTAGCAATTTTGCATGATTACTCAAGGATAAGGTGTTGGAGTGATGGCTGCTGGAAATGGGGCCTGTCTAGATTTGATCAAAAATTACTTTTTCAAATAATGATGGTGCTGTTTTTTACATCAGTAATGTCCTGACTATACTTTGTGATCAGTTGAATGCCACTTTGGTGAATTAAAGTACCAATTTCCTTCCAAAACAGCAAAATCTGTACATTATTAGAAACATTTGGCCGCCAGTGTATGTGTGTGTGTGTATGTGTAATATATATATATATATATATATATATATATATATATATATATATATATATATATACACACACACACACACACACACACAGGGTTGGGGAGTAACTTTAAAATACAAAATATAAGTAACTGTATTCCACTACAGTTACAATTTAAATCATTGGTAATTAGAATACAGTTACATTCAAAAAGTATTTTGATTACTGAAGAGATTACTTTCATTTTATTGTCATTTGTTTCATTTAATATTTTGTGCTTTCAGATGGAAAACATTTATACAAAAAAATGATGCGATCCAAAGTGCATTTGAACAGCGGTGAAACACTTTCTTATGATGTGTTACATTCATACGAGCAGACAGAGAAGTTTGAAGTAAGTTTGGAGCAGAAGAAATAGAAATAAACCTTGTGTAAATTGTCAGATTTACGCTAAACTAAAATGCTATTTCTAGCCATTTTACATGCACGATCATATTTTTTATCAAGAAAATTCACTTTAGATCATAATTTCTCTTTTTCTAGTAAGACCTTTGATATAAGGGCAAAAATTATATTCTTGATAATAATTTTTGTATTGTTTTCCTGTAAAAATATCTAAAAATCCTTAAACCAAGATCAATTTGATTGATCTTGTTTTAGAAACAACACTGTATAAGATATTTAGGTTTTTCAGAGAATGTATTTTTAACATGTGTATTTTATCTTCCTGTACTGGCAGAGTTTTTATAGTCAAAACAAGTGAAAAAATCTACCAGTGCTGAAGAAGTAATCCAAAGTATTTAGAATACGTTACTGACCTTGAGTAATCTAACAGAATACATTACAAATTACATTTTACAGCATGTATTCTGTAATCTGTAGTGGAATACATTTCAAAAGTAACCCTCCCAAATATATATATATATATATATATATATATATATATATATATATATATATATATATACACACACACACACACAGACTTTTTCCTTTGAGAAAAATTTGAGTGCCAGCCACCAAGTATATATAAATTACATGGGTCAACACTTTGGCTAAGGCATTGGAAAATTAATACCAAAGCTCACCTTGTCAACTGTAGCAAGATTCAGCTGATGCACAGAGTTGGGTAGTTGAGCCTCCACGGTGTTCTTCTTGAGATTGAGGTCTTGTCTGTCATACTCATCAACAACACATAGGTTGTCACACTGTTGTCCTCCCATACCCTGAGACTGCCTGTTTAGATCTTCTCTTCCCCTTCCCCTTCCCCTTCCTCTCTGGGTGACATTCTGTTGCCTTTGACTATCGTGTCTTACCTTCTCCAAAAGCAACAGGCTGTAGATGGTCTTTCGGATACTCAGTGAGGTTATATGACTGCTGGGCTGGTGAGTATTCTCCACTTGGGCAATCAGCAAAACTTTCTGGAGCACAAGCACATTCAAGACCAAGGAGGGCAGCTTTCCAGATGCGAATGCCCTTAAAAGCCACTCTGGTTGAGAAATCAGTGCTGCTGGGAGGTCTTGGGTATTTGGTAGTGCAGGTTGGGCACTTGAGAAGTATTGAGCCAGAATGCTAGTACGAGGGAGCTGGTAGTCCTGTATTCCTGCAGAGAGCTGAGTATGAAACTTTTCTTTCTGCTGTCCACCCAAAATATCCAGTACTTCCTCCAAAGCATCTACAGGACTGGTAAACTGAGCTAGCCAGAGCAGAAAGCTCTCAATTCGAGGATTGCAACTACATCCAGACTTTCGACCCACTGGTACTCTTTCAAGCTCCACACGGCGGAAAAATATTTCTGTTATTTTAGCAGGAGTGTAGTCGTTGCCAGTAACGACAGCAAACAGTGGCAGAAGCTGTTTGTTCATATGGTTGAAGTGCGAGCAGAAGCGGTTCACGGTGAAAAGCTGAGCAGGAATGTAGCGTTCAGTGGCCTTACCACTGACATTATTCCACTGAAAAAATGAATATGGCAAGTAGCCACCATGCAAGTCAAAGATGTAGAAGTCACTGTCATTGGTCAAAACGGGACATCCCCAATGTTTGGCAAGAGAAGCTATCTCAAAATCAGCTTCGGAAATACACTGCACCAAGGGCACACCAAGCTCGGAGAGGACCTGTAGGAAGACTTCACGTGTAAGCAGAGGAAGAACCGAACCGGGAGATCCTCGGGAAAGAGCATGAGCCTCTCGGATCTTGCTTTGGGTTCGTTCCTGCAGCGTCTTGAACTTTTTGTCTGTCTGGTCCATCCCACCATCTAACACGACAAATGGCTTCACATTGCATTCTGAAAGAGCTGCAAAAAACTGTTGCACCAACACTGCAAATTTGTCATAATCTCCACCCCTTGCTTGATCCAATCCAGAGTTAAAATACAATCGAAAATACAAGCTACACCCATCAATCACCAAGCGGCAGTCTCTAAATCTCATATCTGTGAAGAACTGATGATTTCCTTCGACATAACTTGTAAGGCCACGAACCCCCATGGTGCAACAGACATGCTTGCAAGTAAAACAAATTTGTGTTAGTCTCTATACATTTTAAAACAAACTGCAGCTACAAGACTGAAATGTAACCAACAAAATGGGGCAGTGATGATAATGCATTATCTCATTACTCAGTAAACATTTGATTCTACATGACCTACTTCAGGCACTGATATTGTAATGTGTCCTTTAGCCTACACTTGCCACATTTTCTAATATTGTAGGTATATATTGTATTATAAAATATAATGAAAAAGACATTAGAAAAATGGTTTAGCGTCAATTATTTTGTAGATTTTGTGCCCTTTAACCTACTTATGTTACCTTCCCTTAAATTGGAGATGTAATAAATTACACATTATAAAAATATAATTAAAGAAACAAGGGAAAAAATGCTTAATGACAATGCCTAGTAGATTTTCTGTTCTTAAAGGAATATTCTGGTTTCAATACTAGTTAAGATCAATCTAAAGCATTAGTGACATAATGTGAATAACCACAAAAATCTATTTAGACTGGTCATAAAAAATAAAAATAAATTAAAAATAAATAAATAAATAAAAATAATAATAATAATATTATATATATATATATATATATATATATATATATATATATATATATATATAAATATATATATATATTAATATGGTTTAATTGAAGAACTTACAATGGAAGTGAATGGGGCAAATCCATAAATGTTAAAATACTCACAATTTCAAAAGTATAGTCACAAGATGTAAACAATAGCTATGTCAACATGATTTTAGTGTGATAAAATTGCTTATCTGTTCTGTGAAAAGTTATATCCAATTGTACAACTTTGTTGCCGTGGCGATATAACGCCATAAACCCTGTAATCCCACAAATACGACGATTTAGTCAACTTCACAGTTCAAATAATACATGAGTTTTAACAGAAGAATTTCATCTGAGTGCTTTTGTAAAATTATAAAGTTCCCATTTCTGCCTTTAAACCCTCTACAATTTGGCCCCATTCACTTCCATGGTAAGTGCCTCAGTGTAACCTCGACTTTGGCTTTTATTTTGTTTTTAAAGAAAAGGAGGGACGAGTAGAAAATAACGTTTGTGGTAATAAATATTATACCACAAATACTGTCGTTTGAGCTTAACTTGTATTAGCCCCGGAATATTCCTTTAAAAAAAAAAAAAAGAGTGGATCTCTACTAAACGTGCAATATGAAAAGAATGTATGCATCAGAACTTTTAATAAGTTGTGCAATTCCAGTTGAAAGTTTTAGATTAGTAAAACTTGCTTTTGTCAAATAATATACTTGCTATCTGTTCGAAAGTAATAATGTGCAAAATAGATGATTTGTGCAGTTGAGATGTTTGCTGATGTGCAAATATTTAACTATGCATTGCATCAACATGTGAAAATAGTCACACATTGTGGATATATGAGCCTGCAAGACGATTTTGAAATAAACAAATATAATGACGATGTCAATTTTTATTAATCGCACACCATTGCTTTAAGTAGCATATCAATACTCGTTTAAAGTATTGCATTTTAAACAAAACAGTCTGTAAGAATTGTGCCATATTACTTGTTTTTACTCACCAGCTTCCCGTCAAGTCTGTTGTATTTACTTCCGGGAGATCCGCATCGCTTTTCACTACGGAGGAAATGACGAACTGTTTTTAGCGCATTAGCGCCACCTATTGAAATTATTTCCTTTGATATGAGCAATAACGGAAGAAGAGAGAGACGGCGCTGTTGTTCAACGTTCCGAGCGAACGCGTTCTGTGCTCTTTCCCGTTGTTTTTCTGTGGAAACATGCGACAGACCGACGTCTTTGATCATTGCGGCGCGTCCAGCTGTTTCGTCTCACGCTGGAGCGCCTCATTTTTTAGACGCCGTGTCAAAGTTACGTCAACTTTTCAACGCGCGTCTCGAGACCCCTGCATTCTGTATGCGTTGCTCTAGCTTTTTATTAAGGCAAAAACACGTTCTAAACACCTCTTACTGTGTAACGTTGAAACTTTTGCAATGAATACATAACAGCGTTTAACTAAAAATGAAGATTATCTAAGTTTAAGTCAAATTCGGAAGTAATGTGTGTAATTCTAACGGGTTTAACAAAGAAAATGAAAGAAATACGCAAGAAGCAGAATAGTCAATTTGTGTTTATTCCTTTTATTGCGTCTTTGCATTGAGAGCATCGTGTTCGTTTCTAAAATATCTTCCATTTATGTTTCACTTGTGTTTTTCTACAAAACAAATACTTTTATTCACCAACACTACCCCCTAATGCAGCAGTACAGTGGACCTGTCTAAATCACACACGCATACACTCTCTGCCAAATATGGATAAACACAAGAACTATCATGCTTTCTTTAACAGGTGTGCACACACATCGTGTCATGTGGAAATCAAAGCATACTTTTTGTGGAAACATACAGGCAGCCCACTGCAGCATCCAGAGAGCATGTAACAGACTTTAAATGCTATGATTTATATATTCAGAGTGGTGACTGGCAATACACACATCACCATGGAACATACAATACAACATATGAATAAGGTAACTGAGTCATCCCAGTAAATACATTCACACAGTGGGTAGCATGTAGTGCCTGTATATGGAGATCATCAACCAAGAGCTTATATTTGAAAATCTGTTTGGGTTCGAGCTCAAGTTCTCGAATGTAAAGCGAGTACAGCTCGAAACGTAATGATTCAACAACACAAAATGAAAGAGATTGACACAGCTGAAGAAAACACTTTAGACAGGTCCAAAACATAATACAGAACAAAACAGACGTAATTAGTGGACAACCCTACTAAAGAAAACGTCTCGGTTAGGTACGTAACCTCGGTTCCCAGAGACAAAGGGAATGAGACATTGCGTGCTAATGCATATGGGGAGAGTCCTTCCACATGTCCTAGTTGAAACCGCTCTACAATAATGGCAATATTCTAACATTGGCTATGGTGTTTGAACCACGCCCTTTTAGGCGAGGGACAAGGAGTGCATCGCTCACACCTCAGAAGAACTCTGAGTCTTGTAGTGTGGCCAGCATTCGCAATGTCTTGTTCTCTTCGTCTCAGGGAACTGAGGTTACGTACGTAACCGAGATGTTCCCTTATGGCCCAGTACACTTGACATTGCGTGCTAACGCATATGGGGAACAGAATCCCATCATGCCGCACTACACGACATAACCTTCCAGAGAGGAAACATGATGCCACAGTCCCGCAGGACGTCGACCGACATGAGTATGCCGCAAGTGAGTGAACATAATGATGGGCTAGGAGGGGAGCACTCAGAATGAATATATGAACTATAGTCATATAGTATGAATTAACCCCTTCACAAACCCAGTCGGGAAGTGAGTTTATTTATAATGAAAGTGCTAGTGACTTTATGGTAAATTACAACGGCCTGATGCAGGCAGTTGTGTAAAATGATGGGGAGCCCGTACTTAAGGGGAGGGGCATAAGTATATGTTTGGCAAACGAAATAGCAAATGCTCTAAACAGAGAGGACTTGTGAAGAGAGAGATGTTACGTCTAGGTTGTAAAACTTTGCAAATGTGTTTTGAGAAGACCATCCTGCTGCAAAAAATATGTCTTGTAAAGTCCATGCCCATGAGGAGGCCATGCCTCTAGTTGAGTGTGCTTTAACACCAATTGGGCAGATCTTACCCTGCGACTCGTAAGCCAGGGCAATCGCATCAATGATCCAGTGAGAAAGTCCTTGCTTGGAGATGAACATTCCTTTTGTGCATCCTTCATAGCACACAAAGAGCTGAAAAGACAGTCTGAGCTGGCAGGTGCACTCAATGTATACATGTAGTGCCCGCACAGGGCATAACAAATGCAAGGATTGTTCCTCATCTGAATTAAATGGAGGAGGGAAGAAAGCTTGAAGGTGAACCACCTGCGCTCTGAAGAACGTGGTTAGGACCTTAAGCACATAGCCTTTTCTGGGTTTGACAGTGGATTTTGAAAGACCAGGGCCAAACTCCAGACATGAATTGTCAATTGACAGTGCATGTTAGTCACCGACCCATTTTACTGAGGCCAGAGCCAGCAGTAGTGCGGTCTTAATGGAGAGCATGCACAAATAAACAGAGTCCAAAGGCTCGAAGGGGGCCCTGCGAGCACTTTTAGGACCAAAGTTAGGTCCCAAGTCGGCACTGTAGCCGGCTGAGGTGGATTTAATCGTCTTGCTCCTCTAAGGAACTTTATGATTAAATCATGTTTGCCTAAAGTGGTGCTGGCTTCAGGTGCGTAATATGCAAATATAGTCACCACATAAACTTTGAGCGTTGACAGCTTGAGTCCTGCGTCTAATCGCTCTTGAAGAAATATGAGAATTTCATGTATGGGGCAGTTTACTGGGTCTTTGCCATGTGAAAGACACCAATTAGTGTACACATTCCATTTTAGCGCATAGAGGCGTCTCGTGGACGGTGCTCTGGCCTGTAAAATGGTGTTAATGACTGAATACATCGGTTCCACAGCTTGGGCTGGGGATGCCAGGTTGTGCCTTGCGCCTGAGAGAGGAGATCCCTCCTCAGCAGTATTTCCGTGGCGAGCTGTATAACATCTCTATCCTTTCCGTAAACCAGGACTGATTGGGCCATTTCGACGCAATTAACAGAACTGTTTCCATGCCCACTTGGATTTTGCTGATGACAGAATGGAGGCGGCGCGTTGGGGGAAGTGCATACTTGCATTTTGCCAGTCATATGTGGGCCAACGTGTCACGGCAACATATATATGCCACTACTGTTGCATTGTCCGAACGAATCAGAATGTGGTGATTCACAATATCAGAATGAAAAGCTCTCAAAGCTAGAAAGACAGCCAGTAGCTCTAGGCGGTTGACATGTCACGGCCGTTTCGCACCTGTTTCCAGGTGTCGAAAGTGGGGCGTCCATTACACAATCCACACCAGCCTGTGTTGAATGCATTTGAGGTCAGCACTTTCTTTCTAAAAACTTGACCCAGCATAACACCCTGTTGGTAGAAGGCTGGCGCTGTCTATGGTGCTAAAGCAGCCAGACAGTGGTGAGTTACCGCGAAGCACATGAAAATGAAATGACTTCTGTGGTAATGTTTTTTCAGTTTGTACTGAAACAGACACCGAAGTTTGGTCTGTACATGCTTGTTCATGAGGTGCGTATGCATTAACTCCTAAAAAGGAGATTTACTGGCTGGGGAAAAGTGTGCTTTTCGCCAGTTGACATTAGACCAGATTTTCCATATGGCAAAGCAGCAAGTCTCTGTGTACGCTCAGTAGTGCCTCTGATTGGCTGAGGTAATTACCGTTGGCGCACAGCTTGCGCTGAGGCAGCTGCCTTCGTTTGGGCCATGGCTTGCGTGGCTTTACCAGCAACTTTCCGGTGACATTTGGTGGCGCTGAGGCAGCTGGTGTGGGGTTTTTAGCTGGGCGCTGGACTGAGACAGAGCGGGAGCGATCTGGTTGTGATGAAGTACTGCTCCATTTTGGTATAAAATGTCTCATAGCCTGTGATTGTTGCGGAGTTGTGATGTGGCGCTCAGCAATTCTATTCACAGAGCCTCCAAAAAGGCCGGCTGGCAACACCGGAGCATCAAACAGAGCGGCTTTTCCCGCGTCATGCATTTCCATGAGGGTCAGCCAGATGTGATGATCCAAAAACACCAGGTTACTCATTGACTTGCCAGTGGCCTGTGCAGTGACTTTCGTGGCTTGCAGCGCTAAGTCCGGAGCTCTATGAAGGTCTCTGGATCGTAGCCTTGCTTGTATATTAGTTTGAGGAGCTTAGCTTTGAAGCTTGGAACACCATCATCACGAGGAGTCGCTACTGAGTATGCTCTTTCAGCTAGTGCAGACTTTAGTCGACACGGCTTAGAAAGATGAACGGGGCGTGAAACTACTCGCCAGGCAGAGATGTGCCGCTACCGCCTCTTTCGGGGGGTAGTTGGGAATAACCGTTTTCTTCCCCGTGATCCACATTGGAGAGGATGTAATCGAGGGCGATTCGCGAGCTAAGTGTCTTGAGACTCATGCCCTCACAGTGAGGGCAGTCTATCTCCATGAGAGCTCTTGTTGCCGTGAATATTCTGCCCGCTGACTCATGTAATCGACGGCGAAGCATTAGAGGGCTTCTAGACTAGAGATGAATCACTGTCTTGAAGGAAGAAAATTCTGAGGAATGATGTTTGTGCACCTGCTTTTATAGCGGACAGCTTTGCACCTAAAAGGGCAGGGCTCAAACACCATAGCCAATATTAGAATATTGCCGTTATTGTAGAGAGGTTTCAACTAGGTCGTGTGGAAGGACACTCCCCATATGCGTTAGCACGCAATGTCAAGTGTACTGAGTCGTAAGGGAACAGCTTGAACCAGGCTAAGCTGGTTTGTTTGTCTTAGATGGTTTAAGATGGTTTATCAGCCTGACCAGCTGAAAAGTGTCCAAAAAGGACAAACAGATCAGCCCGAGACCCCAGCAAACCATCTTAGGCTGGTTTAAATTTTTTTCAGCAGGGAACTCATTCCATCTGTCCATTTGGGAGATAACTGAGTAGAGTCGGATCAAACAGCAGCTGTATTGGGGGGCAGGCTGGTGCAGAAGAGATAAAAGGAGGGATAATGGAGGACCAGAGCAATAAGGGTATTGAAATGCGCAGTGGGGAAACTGGTAAGATGGAGGATACAGAATTGACAATTGAATGGATGAGGATTTGGGTGAAGATTATAAATAATACGCTTTGTGGTTTCATGTAAGGCTCCAATAGGTTCAGGGATAGGGTACAAGATGTAAGGACACAGGAGGGCTCATAGTTAGACAAATGTGAGGACTCATGATAACAGGGTCAATGACATTAGGGTGTGTGGTCTTGTTGATTTGATCTTAGCAAAAAGAAACTGTTTTTCCCTCAAAGGGATAGTTCACCCTCAAATGATTTACATTTATGTTGTTCCAAACCTATTTGATTTTCTTTATTTCGTGGAATACAAATGGAGATGTTAGGCTTCACTTTCATAACACCTTTTTTCCATACAATGAAAGTGAATGGTCAGCATTAGCCAACATCTTCTCTTGTGTCCCAAGGAAGAAATAAAGTAATTCAGGTGGAACACCATGAGGGTGAGTAAATTATAACAGAATTTTCATTTTTAGGAGAACTATCCCTTCAAGCTGGCTCTACTGGGCCTGCAAACTAAACTGCTGGGTAGAGAGGATGCAGGTGGAGAAATGATGCGCTATGATAACGGAGAGTACAACGAAAGAGGAAGAGTGGTAGAATCCTGAGCTGTAGAGTTTGTTGTCGGGATGGCTGGTTTGCAGAACAGTGTGTTTGGGGTGGCTCGCTCGCTGCCTGAGTGCTGCTGACAGGGCTGAGGGGTCCTCGGGGAGAGCTCCAGGCTGCCCACAGAGATTCCAGAGTCTGTGCTTTGGCTACGGCCACTGGCTGTGCATGGGTCCTCATTAGGCTCCTCCTCTTCCTCCTCCTGCAGCCACTGAAGTTCTGATTCCTGCAAGGGGAACGACCGGCGTTCCCATGGCAGCACAGCCTGCAAACATAGGAGAGGACGATGATTCATTAAAGGTTATTAAATTATTATTCACTGAGCACTTTACTAGGAACACCTGTACACCTACATATTCATGCAATTATCTAATCAGCAAATCGTGTGGCAGCAGTGCAATGCATAAAATAATGCAGATACAGGTCAGGAGCTTCAGTTAATGTTCTCATCAACCATCAGAATTGGGAAAAAATGTGATCTCAGTGATTTCGACAGTGGCATGATAGTTGGTGGAAGACAGGCTGGTGAGTATTTCTGTAACTGCCGATCTCCTGGGATTTTCATGCACAACAGTCTCTAGAGTTTACTCAGAATGGTAAAACATCCAGTGAGCGGCAGTTCTGCGGATGAAAACGCCTTGTTGATGAGAGAGGTCAATGGAGAATGGCCAGACTGGTTCGAGCTGACAGAAAGTCTAAGGTAACTCAGATAACCACTCTGTACAATTGTAGTGAGCAGAATAGCATCTCAGAATGCACAACATGTCGAACCTTGAGGCGGATGGGTGTATATACAATATCTGTCAGAAACAGATACATTAATAATCTCACCAAGCATAAGCACACTCTTAAAGGGATAGCTCACCCAAAAATGAAAATTCTATCATCACACGGTATCGCACTCATGTTATTTTAGGGTGCTTTCACACTGGCAGTTTAGTTCGAAACAGAGCACGGTTCGCATTAAATATTGGTAATGTGAAAGCTGTCATGCGGACAGGGGAGCGCACTGCGGTACCGAACCCGAGACTACCTGTAGGAGGTGGTCTGAGTTTGGTTGTAATGGAACTGTAGCGCGATTCGTGTGAATGTGAAAGCAACTCGGACTCGGGTGCGCACTCATTCAGGAAGTAAATTAACCTGCGCATGCGTTTTAGCTGATGATGACATCATTAGTTTCGACAACACATGAGGATCCGCACATTCCTGAAAGTCCCAAAAAAGTAATGACACCACAATGACATACAAGTACAATCAACTCTATAAATACTGTCTGTCTGTCTATACACCTTATAAATACTATATATAAATACTATTATAGGTTATAAATATAGGGTATAATAGGAGATGATAGTGGCGATAACTTCACCTTGGACATGAGCGTGAGTAAGCATGCAGTGTAAACAAAGATGCAAATGAATTCCTTGCAATCAGCTGTCTCCTCAAAAAACGCCGTTTGCAAGCAGCAGCAAGCCGCCTTCCCCTGGACATCTGATGAGTTATGCCATGAAGCACACATATACACAGTTGTCGTTCACTCTGCTGTGCATAATGGCACCAAAATAACAAAAAAACAAAAAGTATGATGAGTTGCGTTGTGTCCTCCATGCATGTTTGTGATGATGTAAGATGAACGCAAACGGACCGGGGTTCGATAGAATCAAGTGAGTGTGAAACCAGACCAACACTGCGGGGGGTACAGGGAACAATTGCACTCGCAGAAAACGTGCCCAGCGTGAAAGCCCCCTTATACTCGTATGACTTTCTTTCTTCTGTAGAACACAAAAGGATATTTTAGGCAGAATGTTAGCCTCAGTCACCATTCACTGTCCTTGCTTAAATATATATATATATATATATATATATATATATATATATACACACACACACACACACACACACACACGGCAGCTAAAAGTTTGGAATAATGTACAGATTTTGCTATTATGGAAAGAAATTGGTGATTTTATTCACCAAAGTGGCATTCAACTGATCACAATGTATAGTCAGGACATTAATAACGTGAAAAATTACTCTTACAATTTGAAAAAAAAAAAAAAAAATTCTTAAACTACTTCAAAGAGTTCTGATCAAAAAATCCTCCACATGCAGCAATGACAGCTTTGCAGATCCTTGGCATTCTAGCTGTCAGTTTGTCCAGATCCTCAGGTGACATTTCACCCCACGCTTCCTGTAGCACTTGCCATAGATGTGGCTGTCTTGTTGGGCACTTCTCACGCACCTTACAGTCTAGCTGATCCCACAAAAGCTCAATGGGGTTAAGATCCATAACACTCTTTTCCAATATCTGTTGTCCAATGTCTGTGTTTCTTTGCCCACACTAACCTTTTCTTTTTGTTTTTCTGTTTCAAAAGTGGCTTTTAGTTTGCAATTCTTCCCATAAGGCCTGCACCCCTGAGTCTCCTCTTTACTGTTGTACATGAAACTGATGTTGAGCAGGTAGAATTCAATGAAGCTGTCAGCTGGGGACATGTGAGGCGTCTATTTCTCAATCTAGAGACTCTGATGTACTTATCCTCTTGTTTAGTTGTACATCTGGCCTTCCACATCTCTTTCTGTCCTAGTTATAGCCAGTTGTCCTTTGTCTTTGAAGACTGTAGTGTACACTTTTGTATGAAATCTTCAGTTTTTGGGCAATTTCAAGCATTGTATAGCCTTTATTCTTCAAAACAATTATTGACTAACGAGTTTCTAGAGAAAGCGGTTTCTTTTTTGCCATTTTTTACCTAATATTGACCTTAAGACATGTCAATCTATTGCATACTGTGGCAACTCAAAACAAACACAAAGACAATGTTAAGCTTCATTTAACAAACCAAATAGCTTTCAACTGTGTTTGATATAATGGCAAGTGATGTTCTAGTACCAAATGAGCAATTTAGCATGATTACTCAATGATAAGGTGTTGGAGTGATGGCTGCTGGAAATGGATAGGTTTGATCAAAAACTTTTGGCCGCCAGTGTGTATATATATATATATATATATATATATATATATATATATACACACACACAATGAAAGTGAATGGTGACTAAGGCTAACATTTTGCTTAACATCTCTCCTTTGTTTTCCACAGAATTCATAGGGGTTTGGAACAACATGAGGGTGAGTAAATGATGACAGAATTTTCAACTATTCCTTTTAATGGCACCGGAATTCTCAGAACTAGAAAACTTCAGATATTTTTGAGAACTGCAGCACGTTCTTCCAACTGAATAATTGAAATGGTTACAGCAATAATGAAGTTGAACAGAACATTAAGTGCTCTCCCTCAAACACGCACACACACCTGCTGTTCTTCCTCAGCCATGCTGAAGGGATCTTCTGCTGTAGTACAGAAGGGGCTACATGGCGAGACATCTCCTTCTGCACAATGACTCTGCCTGGAATCTGGAGAGCCAGGTGTCTGTTCCAGCCTACTGGAGCTCTTCCCATCCCCATGGTAGGATGAAAAAGATCTGAGAGAGACATAAATGGAGGGCTTTTAAGGACTGTTCTATATAAAAGGTCATAAATATGATTCCGCCTTAAAGCTGAAGTATGTAATTTCTGCGAGACTAGTGTCACCGAGTGAAACTGCAAAAATAAACTATGTTTTTAAAACAGCTTTCTGAATATAGGAAGGAAATAGCTGCAGGCAGTGCTCCAAAAAGGGGCGGGAGCTCCAAACCGCCATTAGAGATGTAGGGAGCCCCTTACTTCAGCCTTTCCCTAACCTTAACTGTGAGTGGAAGTGATGCCCCATTTGGAGTTGGTGCAAACCCCTTTTGGAGTAACCACGCCCCCTTTTGGAGTAACCCTGAACTCTTTTGGAGATTCCAACCCCATTTGGAGGTCTCCGGCCTGCAGCTATACCTACTTGCCGAATACGCCCCTCTTCTGCCATTGAGCAAACGAACAAATAGCCCAAACTGAACTAATGCCATTGGTTGAGTTATGTTGTTGGGGAGGGTCTAAACAGGTCTCTCAAACAAACAGGAATTTTTATAGCACCACAGAGACAGCATTTACAGTTTTTTAACAAATTAGCCTATGAATTGAACCTAGTTGTTTCTAAATATTAAGCTGGTATAGAAAAAAGTATTTTAACACTAAAAAAAGTTACATACTTCAGCTTTAATTTGCACATTTTATTTTGTTTTTATTTGTGGCTATTTGCCTTTATTGAGGTAACTTTCATTGCTGTCATGAGCCCCTTTTTAATGATCCAGGGCCCGTACTCACTCAAAATCTTAAGGCTAAAAGTAGCTCCTAAAACAGAAATTTAGGAGCAACTCTTAAAATGAGTGCCGTGTCACTCCTATTTTAGGACTCGTTACATTTTTGTCTAAGAGTAATTCATGAAGCATTTTAACACTAAAAGTAGCTCCTAAACCCACGACAGCTTAGAAGTCCTCCTGAGGAGTTTAGTTGTTAATCCACATTATAAACAATATATTAGAATATTATTATGACACTGATCATTTAAGAAGGTATTGCCTGAATCACAACTAAGCCGATGTATTTTAATAATATAATAGTATAGTATTATAAATATAATAAACATTATAATGTTGACATTGACCTTTAAAACAGTATCACCTGAATCATGAAGGTATTTTTATTATTGTAAACTTAAGTCACAGATGCAGTTACCTCTCTCAAAAACTAAAACAACCCAATTACAATGACGATAAAGGTTTTAAAAACTCTGCGCACACTGGCACATCAAAATAAAACCATGCAGCACAGATGTGAATTGAATAACATTTATTATCTCATTACAATGGCACCTGTCAAGGGGTGGGATATATTAGGCAGCAATTGAACAGTCAACTCTTGAATTTCATGTGTTGGAAGCAGGAAAAATGGGCAAGCGTAAGGATCTGAGCAACTTTGACAAGGGCCAAATTGTGATGGCTAGACGACTGGGTCAGAGCATCTCCAAAACGGCAGGTCTTGTGGGGTGTTCCCAGTATGCAGTGGTTAGTACCTACCAAAAGTGGTCCAAGGAAGGACAACCGGTGAACCGGCGACAGGGTCATGGGCGCCCAAGGCTCATTGATGCGCATGGGGAGTGAAGGCTAGCCCATCTGGTCCGATCCCACAGAAGCTACTGTAGCACAAATTGCTGAAAAACTTAATGCTGGCCATGACAGAAAAGTGTCAGAACACACAGTGCATCGTAGCTTGCTGCTTATGGGGCTGCGTAGCCGCAGTCCGGTCAGAGTGCCCATGCCATGCTGACCACTGTCCACCGCCAAAAGCACCTACAATGGGCACGTGAGAGTCAGAACTGGACCATAAAGCAAAGGAAGAAGGTGGCCTGGTCTGATGAATCACGTTTTCTTTTAGATCATGTGGACGGCCGGGTGCGTGTGTGTCGTTTACCTGGGGAAGAGATGGCAGCAGGATGCACCATGGGAAGAAGGCAGGCTGGCGGAGGCAGTGTGAAGCTCTGGGCAATGTTCTGCTGGGAAACCTTGGGTCCTGGCATTCATGTGGATGTTACTTTGACACGTACCACCTACCTAAAGATTGTTGCAGACCACGTACACCCCTTCATGGCAAAGGTATTCCCTGATGGCAGTGGCCTCTTTCAGCAGGATAATGTGCCTTGCCACACAGCAAAAATTGTTCAGGAATGGTTTGAGGAACATGACAAAGAGTTCAAGGTGTTGACTTGGCCTCCAAATTCCCCAGATCTCAATCCAATTGAGCATCTATTGGATGTGCTGGACCAACAAGTCCAATCCATGGAGGCCCTACCTCACAACTTACAAGACTTAAAGGATCTGCTGCCAACGTCTTGGTGCCAGATACCACAGGACACCTTCAGAGGGCTTGTAGAGTCCATGCCTCGACGGGTCAGAGCTGTACACGATATTAGACAGGTAGATTTAATGTTGTGGCTGATCGGTGCTGCATATGCCCTCTCCAGACCGCACATCGTCCGACAATTCAGTGTATTTTTTCCTGTGGATGTCTGCTTGCTGCAGAGAAAAAAGGGGGCATTCACGGGGAATCATGGCAATCGGAGGGCTACCCTGTGTTTTGCTGCTGTTTACGGGATGCATGCTCATTTCATTACATCAACACAGGATGAAGAAATATTTATCAACCGAAAAAAAATATCTAACCATCCATCAATCCATCCATCCTATCTACTGTATGTATGTATATACAGTTGAAGTCAGAAGTTTACATACACTTAGGTTGAAGTCATTAAAACTCATTTTTTAACCACTCTACATATTCAATATTAGAAAACTATAGTTTTGGCAAGTCTTTTAGGACATCTACTTTGTGCATGACGTGAGTTATTCTTCCAACAATTGTTTACAGACAGATTGTTTCACTTTTAATTTACTATATCACAATTTATTTATATCACAAGTTAACTGCCTTTAAGCGGCTTGAAAAATTCCAGAAAATGATGTCAAGCCTTTAGACAATTAGCTTCTGATAGGAGGTGTACTGAATTTGAGGTGTACCTGTGGATGTATTTTAAGGCCTACCTTCAAACTTAGTGCCTGTTTGCTTGACATCATGGGAAAATCAAAAGAAATCAGCCAAGACCTCAGAAAAAAAATTTGTGGACCTCCACATGTCTGGTTCATCCTTGGGAGTAATTTCCAAATGCCGGAAGATACCACGTTCATCTGTACAAACAATAGTTTGCAAGTATAAACACCATGGGACCACGCAGCCATCATACCGCTCAGGAAGGAGAAGCATTCTGTCTCCTAGAGATGAATGTAGTTTGGTGCAAAAAGTGCAAATCAATCCCAGAACAACAGCAAAGGACCTTGTAAAGATGCTGGAGGAAACAGGTAAACAAGTGTCTATATCAACAGTAAAACGAGTCCTATATTGACATAACCTGAAAGGCTGCTCAGCAAGGAAGAAGCCTCTGCTCCAAAACCACCATAAAAAAGCCGGACTACAGTTTGCAAGTGCACATGGGTACAAAGATCTTACTTTTTGGAGAAATGTCCTCTGGTCTAATGAAACAAAAATGTAACTGTTTGGCCATAATGACCATCGTTATGTTTGGAGGAAAAACGGTGAGGCTTGCAAGCCGAAAAACACCATCCCAACCGTGAAGCACGGGGGTGGCAGCATTATGTTGTGGGGGAGCTTTGCTGCAGGAGGGACTGGTGCACTTCACAAAATAGATGGCATCATAAGGAAGGAAAATTATGTGGATATATTGAAGCAACATCTCAAGGCATCAGCCAGGAAGTTAAAGCTTGGTCGCAAATGGGTCTTCCAAATGGACAATGACCCCAAGCACACCTCCAAATTTGTGGCAAAATGGCTTAAGGACAACAAAGTCAAGGTATTGGAGTGGCCATCACAAAGCCCTGACCTCAATCTGATAGATAATTTGTGGGCAGAACTGAAAAAGTGTGTGTGAGCAAGGAGGCCTACAAACCAGACTTAGTTACACCAGTTCTGTCTGGAAGAATGGGCCAAAATTCCAGCAACTTATTGTGAGAAGCTTGTGCAAGGCTACCCAAAATGTTTGACCCAAGTTAAAGAATTTAAAGGCAATGCTACCAAATACTAACAAAGTGTATGTAAATGTGATGAAACAAATAAAAGCTGAAATAAATAATTCTCTCTACTATTATTCTGACATTTCACATTCTTAAAATAAAGTAGTGACCCTAACTGACCTAAGACAGGGAATGTTTTCTACGATTAAATGTCAGGAATTGTGAAAAACTGAGTTTAAATATATTTGGCTGTGGTGCATGTAAACTTCTGACTTCAACTGTATGTATGTCTGTCTTTAGCTGACAAATAGCGGTTCCCTGTCTACCAATCACTGAGAGCGATTTAAAAGAGCGTGCTAATAAAATGTGACGTCATCCATAGCAAAGAGGTCAACTCCGCCTTACTCTTATTTTAAGATTTCCTTAGTAAAAGTTGCTCTTAGCAGTTTTGTGAATAGGTTTTAAGCAAAAACTTCTAGCTAGGAACTCTTTGGAGAACTCCTAGTGGTAAGATAAAAATCTTTGTGAATATGGGCCCAGATATATATCTTTAAATGATTTATTTACTAAATGATCTACTATTTATAACTATTTATAATTAACTATGTATTTACTAAACTATTTTGAGCTATCGTCATGATGGCGCCGCGGATGGCTGCCTCGGTGTGGAGCTCCTCAGTTCTTTTGTTGTTTTTGTTTGTTTGTCCTGTGTTAGTAATCTTTTTCCAGTCAGTTTTAACAGAGACGAACTGCTGAACATTCAACAGCATATACCAGACAATCTTTTCCCGGTTTTCAAATATTCAGACGTTTTGCTAGACATTTTAGTTGGATGCGCAGCTCTGCTGTTCAAGAGACGCAGGCGAGGGAGATGAGCCGGTGCACTGGTCATACTCCGTCGGCACGGATTTCGAACAGCGCTGCCGAGTATCACTTAGCGAATCTCCGCTCTCTTCCTAACAAAATGGACGAACTACATCTCCTCACCCGCACAAACAAGGACTTTTCAACCTCTGCTGCCTTGTGCTTCACAGAAACCTGGCTGAGTGAAGCCATTCCGGACAGCACGTTACATCTGCCTGGCTTTCAGCTGTCGCATCGCGGCGTTAACAGGGAAAACGAGAGGCAGTGGAACATGCTTTTATATCAATGAAAGTTGGTGTACAGATGTAACAATGTTAAAGAGGATGTGCTGTCCTAATTTGGAAGCGCTCTTTGTTAACTGTAAGCCTTTCTACTCGCCGCGGGAGTTTTCCTAATTTATTCTGGTGAGTGTGTATATCGCACCAAACGCGTGTTTTTGAACACAGCGCTGCAACAGCTGGCTGATCAAATCACAGACATGGAACAACAATACCCGGACTCAGTTATTATTATTCTTGGGGATTTTAACAAAGCAAACCTCACACGTGAACTGCCCAAATTCAAACAGCACATTATATGCCCCAACAGAGACAGAAATATACTGGATCACTGCTACACAACAATAAAGGATGCATATCACTCTGTCCCTAGAGCAGCTTTGGGACTCTCTGATCACTGTCTGGTTCATCTTCTTCCAACCTACAGGCAGAAATTAAAATCAACGAAGCCAGTAGTAAGGACTGTAAAGAGATGGACCAATGAAGCAGAGCGGGAACTACAAGCCTGCTTCGATTGCACGGATTGGAGTGTTTTTGAGGCTGCAGCCACAGACCTGGACGAGCTCACAGATACTGTTACATCATATATCAGTTTCTGTGAGGATATGTGCATTCCTACTAGGACTTATTTAAAGTTCAACAATGACAAACCGTGATTTACAGCAGAGCTCAGGCAGCTTCGTCAGGCCAAAAAGGTTGCTTACAGGGGTGGGGATAAAGTCTTGTACAATCAGGCCAGGAAAACACTGAATAGGGAATCAAAGTGGCTAAAAGGAGATACTCTGAGAAGCTGAAAAACAAGTTTTCAGTTAACGACCCTGCATCAGTGTGGAGTGGCATGAAACAACTCACAAATTACAGGACTCCTACCCCCAACCCTGTGGGGAACCAACAACTGGCTGACGACCTGAATGTGTTCTACTGCAGATTTAAAAGGCCAGTCTCACACCCCACACCCACACTGACCTTCAATTCACACAAACACCAACACCTCCTGCAACCCCCCTCCTATCCCCTCCTGCTACTCAACCTGCACTTAAGATCTGTGAAGATAATGTGAGCCGCATCTTTTGGAAACAAAAGACGAGGAAGGCTACAGGCCCAGATGGCGTCTCACCAGTGTGTCTTCGATCCTGTGCTAACCAGCTGGCCCCCATCTTCACACAGATCTTCAATAGATCACTGGAGCAGTGTGAAGTCCCATGCTGCTTCAAATGCTCAATCATTATTCCTGTCCCAAAGAAACCAAAAATCACAGGACTTAATGATTACAGACCTGTCGCCCTGACGTGTGTGGTCATGAAATCATTTGAGAGACCGGTGTTGGCCCACTTGAAGAACATCACTGGACCCTTTCTAGATCCCCTTCAATTTGCTTATCGAGCAAACAGGTCTGTGGATGATGCATAGGATTGCATCATATCCTGCAACATATGGACAGACCAGGGACATCTGCAAGGATCCTTTTTGTGGACTTCAGTTCAGCTTTCAACACCATCATCCCAGCTATACTCCAGAATAAATTACACCAACTCTCTGTTCACATGTCTATCGGTCAGTGGATTACCAGCTTTCTGACAGACAGGCAGCAGCTTGTGAGACAGGGGAAACTCACTTCTAGCACCTGTACAATCAGCACTGGTGCCCCCCAGGGATGTGTGCTCTCCCCACTACTCTTCTCCCTCTACACCAATGACAGCATCGCCAAGGACCCCTCTGTCAAGCTCCTGAAGTTTGCAGACAACATCACTGTCATCGGCCTCATCCGAGATGACAATGAGTCTGCATAGAGAAGGGAGGTTGAACAGCTGGCTGTCCGGTGCAGTCAAAACAACCTTGAGCTGAACACGCTCAAAATGGTGGAGATCATTGTGGACTTTAGGAGAAACACCCCAACACTGACCCCCCCCTCACCATTCTAAACAGCACTGTGGCAGCAGTGGAGTCATTCAGGTTCCTGAGCACTACCATCTCACAGGACCTGAAGTGGGAGACCCATACTGACTCCATTGTGAAAAAGGCCCAGCAGAGTTTGTACTTCCTTCACCAGCTGAGGAAATTCAACCTGCCACAGGCGCTGCTGATACAGTTTTACTCAGCATTCATTGAGTCTGTCGTCTGCACTTCAATAACTGTCTGGTTTGGTTCAGCTATAAAATCAGACATCAGAAGACTACAAAGGACAGTTCGGACTGCTGAGAGGATTATTGGTTGCCCCCTGCCCCCCTTCAAGAACTATACACTTCCAGAGTGAGGAAAAAGGCTGGAAAAATCACTCTGGACCCCACTCACCCTGCCCACTACCTTTTTGAACTGTTGCCTTCTGGCTGACCCTTCAGAGCTCTGAGCACCAGAACCGTCAGACACAGGAACAGTTTTTTCCCTCAGGCAATCCATCTCATGAACAGTTAAATTGCCCCATTGAGCAATAACTATGTGCAATACACAGTTTAGTCTTTCTTATATTTATCCAACACATCCAACCTCTTCTGCCATTTCATTCCTCTCAGGAAACAAAAACAAAAAACATTTGCACTGTACATAACAGAAAACAGATTGAATTAGATTTGCACTACCCATGTGTATGTGTGTATGTATGTATGTGTGTGTCTGTACGTATGTGTATAATTAGTTAAATTTTTTATAATTATCTATGTCTTGCTGCTGTTTTTGTATTGTTTTTGTATTGTTGTACACTGGAAGCTCCTGTCACCAAGACAAATTCCTTGTATGTGTAAGCATACTTGGCAATAAAGCTGATTCTGATTCTGATTTATGATCAAAACATTTCTATTCTAACAAGTAGAACTGCTAAGGTGGTCAAATCAGTTTAAATATTTTTCATCACATATACTCTCTCTATAACACACACAAATAAATCTCACCTGCCCCTGCGACGTCTACGAGCCCAACTCCCCCACCGACTTCTCTCTCTACTCTCACACACAGCATGGCGACTCAGAAACACAGCGTCACAAAGATCTTCCACCTATTAAAAAAATATATACAAATTCAGATATACGGACTCGACAAGATATTTTGAATAGTCAATGAGGTAGTAAAAATATCAGATGTCTCGAGGAGTTTTGCTGTGAGAAAGTATGTCAACAAAGCATAAACATGTAAAACACTTGTTAAAAGCATACAAACCTCCTCTTCATTTTCCAGTTCTTCCCCATTAGGCTGGTGGTGCATGTTAATGTAATTTAACAATTGGGCATGTTGCTGCTCCTGGTTCTTGGAGACCCCTGAGAGAGAGTCCAGCTCTCTCCAACTAAACGCAAGACACAGGAGAGTTACACATTTTCGTTAAATATCACAACCTTAACAATAGTGAACGATATATATTGGTAAATTTATCCCAAAAAAATAATAATAATTCTTTACTCAAAATGTAGTGTTTTTAAGTAAATATTCTGTAATATATTCACTGCACAACCCATATTGGTCCAACATGGACCAACCGATATAGGCATTATGGCCCTTTGTTTATGCTACCTCGTGACATAATGTAAATACACTATACACATATGTCACCAGACTGGCTCCAGTTTGGAATGTGCGTGCTCTATGGTATCAAAAGATAGGACACAAGAAACAGTGGATACTTGGCACTGTGCTTGAAAAATTGACTTTCGACAATGTATGACAGAAGGACCGCAGGAAGTCAGATTAATCTAAGCAAAAAGTTTATAATAATTATCACTCAATCTCTCATTCTTGCATTATTTTTACCTTGGGGTAATAATCTCTTTGTATTGTAATTTCTGTACCCGTGCTCCTAGTCCAGCCAGGCCCAAAGGCATCACTAAATTGTCTATGTCAAACGAACTTTCCGCTCTCCTCCTTCGCAAAGTCTGAGGAACAAGAGAGAGATTTAACAAGCCACTGCCAACAAGTAGAAAAATGAGCCATATTTGCAAATCTCTCATTTTTACCTGAGCAGGTGTGTCTGTCGCTGGGGGTGTTGCCAGCAGGGTGGGCCAGTCTGTGGCTCGATGAGGAAGACAGATTGGGCTAATCACACCTCTCTGGCTTCTGTAACCAGAACCACCTACAAAAAAGCAATTTGTTAAATTCCAAACATTAATTTCTAAAATAATAAAAAAATAATTTCTTGTCCATTTATTCTATTTGGTAAGCAGCCATGTAACAAGTGGGATAACATACAGTCAGCCAGTCTTTATCTTTATATATGGAAATGAGCGCCTGACTGTACATTATGCCTTCCATATGTGAGAAAATATTTCACCCACCAGGTGTGTTAAATAAAGGAGGCAGTGTATTGGGTGGGCGGGGACAAACTAGTCTCCTCCTCACTCTCCCAGCTCGTCCCTGGCCCCGCCTCCCCAGCCAAGACGAAGCAGTTGACATGTCCATCCACTGAATTGAATTATGAGAATGATGCCGGACCAGCGGGCGTATTCCACAATGCAGTGCGAGGGGTGAATCTGCAATGGGGGAAATTCAAAGCATGAAGCTTAAAAAAGAATGAGATAAAAAAAAGGTAATGAGAGTTTGCTACATTTATATAATTTACATCTCTATATCTTCAGCTGTGATGTGAAAGTCACACCCAAAGAAAAGTGCTACTTTCAAAGCCAATCATTTAAAAGCAGCAGTCTTTAAATGTATCAAACATTAAAAAGCTGTTATGTTAAAATACAAGCTAAATACACATACAAATAGTCTTATTGCTATACAACATGAATTTCTAGTACCAACCTGAATCAATATACTAAAATTCTGTGCAGCAGAAAGAGAAACAATTAATAAAGCTAGATTTGAAGTGCTTGCCCATGAAAACTCATGGCCACTATGTGGGCGGTTGCCAGGGCGTTCGTTTATTGCTATACAATTGCTAGGGTTTTCTGGGTGGTTGATATTCTGGTCCATAGATATGGCTTGGGTTTCCTCTTCAATCCAAGTCTATAGGATCTTTTCACCCATTTTATCATTCACCAGGTGAATAAATGTATAGAGCTCACCTGATGGCATAGAGAGGACAGGGTGAACAGACATATCGAGCCAGCCCTGACGTGTCCAGAGATCCTTCTCCTTGTCTGAGGTGGAGCGAGGAGGAGCACCACCACATAACACACACAAAGTTGGGGGTTCACACCAGCACTGTAATGAGACCGCCTGAGAGAAGGACACACAAAATGTGAGAGAAAGAGATTCAAGGTCAGCCTGTTCTCTTGAGTATTCAAGATGCAACTTTTATTTTATTTTCCATCCCCTCTTCAATGCACTATAACAAAGACTGACGCACGAGGGAGCAGCAATTTAATATCAGAGTTACTTAACATTACAGAAAAGGTAACATCAAAGCCAACTGCGAGATTCTATTCACCTTTGAGCCCAGCGCAGCACAATCCTCAAGGCGAATAAGTCTGTGACGCCGTTGCCAGAGTAACGGTCGAACCCGTGCAGCAGAAGACGGTGGACTGGGCACAGTTTGTGGTGTGGGGGTTTCTTCTGTCTGCCACTTCCTGTTTGGATCACCAACAGAGGACAACCTAGGAGTGAGCAATGGTACATTAAATGTCAAATGAGAACAAAAATGGAGTGTGTGTATGTGTGTGTTTAATCGGCTACTGACTTGCAGTTGTGTGATATGGGGGAGGGATTTGACGTTCTGAGGGGTGTGTCAAGCACAGAGTAAGCAGTCCGCACCTGCACATAAAATAAATACAAATCACTTATGAAAAAACACAAACATCATAGTTAACAAAACTAGACAAATGGAAACGTAGTCTACCTTTTCCTGTCTGAGGTGTGTGTAAAGTTCTGTCAGTGCTCGGATTCGGTACTCCAGTTCTGATACGTGAGTCTGCAGCCACACCCATCTGCTCCCAAGCCACGCCCTATTCTCCAACCACTGCCATTCTTTGCCAGTGACACTTAAAATAGAGAGAGAATGATTAGAAACAGAGCCTATGAGAGAGAGAGAGAGTGTGTGTGTGTGTGTGTGTGTGTGTGTGTGTGTGTGTATAGCCAGGTGACAATTTACGGTTTTTCAAACATTCTGGGACTGTTAGTTTAAAAAGAACATTCCTATAATGTTATGAATAACAGGTCCCATTTACTAACATTAGGTAAGAATGGAATGGTGTGAAAGTGTCAAGGATAGAGTAATTACCATTCAAACACTGGGGGCCCAAGATTATAATTCATTGAGATACTGTAGTAAATGAAGCATGTTCTGACCCAGTTTACTCCTGACAGCCCAGTGAGAAATGGTTTTGTATACTCTGAATGTGGTGGCCATGAATTAACTGCCAGTACAGGGATGTATTGTACATTGTATAGTACAGCAGTGATTCAAAAGGCAACACCAACATAAAATGACTCAGTTGTAGCCTTTGTACATGTGTAGGTGTTCATGCATGTTTATACAGGCAGGCTGAACTGAACATCTGGGCTTTTCACACTTGAAATCGTTCAACATAATCCTGGGTTATATTGTTCCATGTTTTACACTGTATACATGTGGCACTACTATTCAGGGTAAATCAGTTTCATAATGGTAAATGGTGGCCAGACCTTTGAAGGGTCAAAAAGGACATGAAGGCAGCATAAAAGTAATCCATACAACTCCAGTGGTTTAATCCAGATTTTCAGAAGCGATTTGATAGTTGTGGGTGAGAAACAGATCAATATTTAAAGGAATATTACAGGTTCAATACAAGTTAAGCTCAATCGAAATCATTTGTGGCATAATGTTGATTACCACAAAAATGTATTTCGACTCGTTCCTCCTTTTCTTTGAAGAAAAAGCAAAAATCGAGGTTCCAGTGAGGCACTTACAATGGAAGTGAATGGGGGCCAATCTGTAAACATTAAAATACTAATTTTTTCAAAAGTATAGCCACACGACACAAAGGATATGTGTGCAAACATGATTTTTGTGTGATAAAATCACTTTTAAACCTTTTCTGTGTAAAGTTATAGCCAATTTTACAACTTCATTACCATGATGATGTAATGTCAACAAACCCTAAAACGACTGTAAAAATCACCATTTAAACAATTTTACAGCTCAAATAATACACAAGTTAACAGAAGAATTAATGCACGTGCTTTTATAAAATTAAACGCTTCACATTTCTGTGTTTAAACCTACAAAAATTGGCCACGTTCACTTTCATTGTCCCCATTCACTTCCATTGTAAGCGTCTCACTGAAACTCAGATTTTTGCTTTTTTTTTTTCAAGAAAAGGAGGAACGAGTCAAAATGTATTTTTGTGGTAAACAACATTATGCCACAAATTCTGTCAATTTAGCTTAACTTGTATTGAACCCAGAACATTCCTTTAAGTCCTTTTTTTAACCATAAATTATCCTGCCCAGTAGGTGGCGATATGCACAAAGAATGCAAATCGCCAAAAACAAAAGAAAAAGAATGTGAAAGTGGAGATTTATAGTAAAAAAGGACTTAAATATTGATCTAATTCTCACCAACACATATCATATCACTTCTGAAGATATGGATTTAACCACTGAAATAATTTGGATTACTTTTTTCTGCCTTTATGTCATTTTTGGACCTTTAAAGTTCTGGTACCCATTCACTTGCATTGAGAGGACCTACAGAGCTGAGACATGTCTCTAAAAATATTCGTTTGTGTTCAGCAGAAGAAAGAAAGTCATACACATCTGGGATGGCATGAGGGTGAGTAAATGAGAGAATTTTCATTTTTGGGTGGACTATATCTTTAAGCTAGTGTGAAAAGCCAAACAGTGATGCTTACATATATTTTGTTGGGAGGGGTCGTAGGCGTCGACCTCCTTCCAATCCCTCATCTTCCTCACTGTCACTGTCACCTCCTGAGCTGCTGGCCGTGTGGTCTGAGTCCAGGGCAGTCTCTGCAGTCCGGAGAATCTCGCTGCAGCTGCGTGCCAACCTGCTCAGCTCTGCTGAGTTACGAGATAAGACACCGGGCCTCCTGGTGCAGCTCAAACCTGGGCTCCTGTATAGGCCACGAAGCTGCTGTGAAACATGTCTCTCCACTTGCTTCACCTGAACGGCCTGCAAGCGCCTCCAAAGGTAATCTGTGCGACCCTCCAACTCCACCTGCCGCAGTTCAGCTTCCCCCCTGACTGTGTCCATCTGCTCATTGCTGGGGCCCTCCAACTCTGAAGGGCCCTCACCTGTACTGTCACACCTGGCTGGGTTATTATTCTGTATAATTGGGCTTCCTTCACCGTGTTCTGTCCCATTAAGAGGCCCACTCCCTGACTGAGTGCTTTCAGTGTGAGAAGAGTTAATTGCAAGGGCGCACAGAGGCTTTTTTACGCGTCCATGTAGTCGTGACTGTTGCGGCGGCTGTTCTTGGTCACGCTCAGGGTCGGGGGCTTGGTCAGACAACGGGAGGGAGGGTTGCGACGAGGAGCTATTGTTAATACCTACGTGTGGGGCTCCGTTTCCGCTGACCCCGTTGTTATGGTTGGCAGAGCTGGCAAGAAATGAACGCACCCTGTACATTCGAACGCGCCCCTTCGCCGTTCTGCATGTGGGCAGCTCGGTATTTTCCATGCCGTTGCCACCCTCTGCGAAATTAATTTTTCGAACCTTGGTATTCTCGGATTGGACGCGCCTGTTTTTGGGGGTGTCCACCTGACGTCCGGATTTGAAAGTCTCCGTGCTGCCCACGGAGCCCTTCACTTGAGCTTCCCCGTTGGAACGGCCGCGGCCCACAGCATCCGATCTACCGCAGTATGTCACCGAGCTTATCCCGGAGAAACACACCTTCTTGGAGGCTCGCGTGAAACTGCATCCCCGCCGCTTGATGACTGCGGGCTCTGGATTCCCGTGACCACACCTTGCAGCGGCTGTGATCATCGAGCCCTCGGTCTCGGTGCGTGCCGTCTGCCCTCGTAGGGTTCTCCCGGTGCGCAGCGGCTGCAGTCTCGCGGTCGCTCTGCGCTCGTCCCTTCGCGTCAGAGCGCTCATAACACACCGACGATCACCCACTTCGAGATCAATTTTAATCCTGTTATCCTCACCCGCTCCTGTGCTTTGTCTACAAAAACGCCCGCGTCCGTATTTCCCCGAATCCGCACATTCGTCTCTGTCCCGTGTGATATCGACAGTACCGTTCGCAAAAAATCCCTCCTTGTTCATTTTCTGGGCCCGATACTCATCGATGGAGGTTTTGGTGTCATCGTCCCATTCGCAGAACGCCTGGGCCTCGGCTACGCTGGGGCTCTGCGCTGGGGCAGCGCTGGTGGCTGTAGCCGCAGCGGCCGAGCTTCCGTCGCCACTAACGGGCTCACCGCAGCCTCCTCCCCCGCAGCAGCGGCTAGCGCTATGCGGACACCCGGCCCCGCAACTCTCCACTCCGGGCCCGGCTGCACTGGCGCTCATTTTATTCCAATTGCAGTAATAATACATCGCTGTGTCGTTGGCATGGCCGTGTGTGAACCGAGGACATACAACGAAGCTCCGTTATCGTATTTTTGTATTTTCGAAAGCAAGACGGTTTCTCTTTCTACCCGTATTGCCGTTCCTTGCACTGTTGGCTGTCTCCAACACTCCCTATTCGCACTGAGCATGCGCCATTCACTGGCCCAACCTTCAGTAAAGAAATAGGGGCATTTCAAAAACCAGTTCACACACTCCATTTGTTACAAATGCATGTTTCATTCTCATTGCGTGAAAGTATGGAAAATGTATTGAAAAACAATAAACAATTTAATGTCTTTTTATTATACTTCTGTTAAATGTGCCATTTATTGTCTCACAAAAAAGGACAAAGCCTGCCTGTGTATATTGAGGGGCTGGGCTGACAAAGCAACGTTCAAGGGCAGCTGCATTTTGACATTAATATCAATGAGGCAGGCTAGATAGCATTTTATATGGTTTATAATGTTATGTTCAGAGCTTGACCAAACACAGACAGGCCCAAATCTAAATCTGTTTTATTTAATAAAATATCACAATATTTCACATGTGTTTGTGTTGTTATCTGCAATTTCTAGTGTTATATAACTATACAAGAATTAGATCATTTTAGATGGTCGAGTAGATGATTTTGGTCTTTTTTCAACCACTCAGAAATTGTATTAATTCTAATGATGACGCCCTTAAAGGGATAGTCCACCCAAAAATGAAAATCCTCTCATCATTTACTCACCCTCATGCCATCCCATATGTGTATGACTTTCTTTATTCTGCTGAACACAAACAAATATTTTTAGAAGAATATCACAGCTCTTTAGGTCCGTACAATACAAGTGAATGGTGGCCAGAACTTTGAAGGTCCAAAAAGCATATAAAGGCAGCATAAAAGTAATCCATATGACTCAAATGTGGTCAAATTCACATCTTCAGAAACAATATGATAGATGTGGGTGAGAAACAGATTGATGTTTAAGTCCTTTTTTACCATACATTTTCCTCCCTGCTCTGTAGGTGGCGATATGCACAAATAATGCAAATCACCAAAAACAACAGAAGAATGTAAAAGTGAAAGTGAAAGTTGATATTTAGAGTAAAAAAGGACTTCAATATTGATCTGTTTCTCACCCATGACTATCATATTTCTTCAGAAGACATGGATTAAACCACTGGAGTCTTATGGAATTATTTTGTGTTGCCTTTATATGCTTTTTGGAAGTTTTAGTCAGCATTCTCTTGCATTGTATGTACCTACTAAACTGAGATATTTTTCTAAAAATCTTTGTGTTCAGGAGAAGAAAGTGTGGACGCAGCTTACATTTAAATTATATATATATATATATATATATATATATATATATATATATATATATATATATATATATATATATATATATATATATATATATATATATATATATATATATATATATATATATATATATATATATATATATATATATATATATATAATATACTGTATATATATATACATATTAATAATATATTTTTGAACTGTGAATTAGTTTGGGCTGAAAAACTAGCTGTATACAAGATTTTAAACCATCTATAAAAACTAGAAGGCAGTGGGCAGTACGTCAGTACTCAAGTCGTTTGGCGCCTTCGTCAGTTTGGCCGCTAGAGGCGCTGTGGAGTCTTCAGTCATTCTGGGTAGCGGAGGCTAATTAGCATGTAACAATGGCCACACAACCTCTAGGATCTGCTTCTGCGGGACCTACTACAAGTCAAGCCGGTTGTAGCTCCTCATTCAGCCGAAGAATGGACGGTGGACCGTGCTGTAAACTCTGGGAGAGCTCAGAAATAATCTCTCAGATGGAGACGGTCCGCAGCTGGATCGGAAAGCATTATAAAAAGGTTAGCCAGCCGAATAGCGGGACAACCCATATGATGTGGTTACCTAAAGCTTTCTTTGATTTCTTCACATACAGTTCTGGTTGTCCTTTTGTTCTTTTATAGTTTTCTGATTCACATTAATGTTTAAAAATGCTCGGCTTTTTATTTGGATGTATCTTATCTTTTTGGGGTGAAATACAGAAGTCAACTGCTAGCTTGACAGAATACTGTCTAAACGTAGTATTTGACAGATCACAAATGACAGCCTTCACCGTGTGCTCATGTTTGCAGTAAAGTTTGGTGTAGTTCAGACTCCACAACAGCACCTTTTACTAAAGTGTAAAATGAAATGCTGATTTTTAGTTTCCACATGGCGTAATGTGAGTAAATGTTCATTTTAGCATGCTAGCACCTTTAAGTTTGCGGAAACAGACGCTTGTAGTAAAGAAAAGGTTTGTTTACATAACCTGAGTGACACACCCACTCTCAGTGCCCATACCATCACTGATCACCCTCCACTGTGTAGGTATTGTACTGATGTCTACAACTAAATCGGTATTACAGTGCTACAAGTACGGTGAGTGGAAACTATAAATCCAAAAGAAAGTTAAAACTTCAGGTCTCTCTTTCAATCTCACTAATCTGTAATCTGTTTTTTTTTTTTTATGTCAAGTATGTGCAGACTGATGCTCCCTCCAGCAAGTCTCTGTCTGGGCTGGTCACCCAGCTGCTGCAGTTTCATGAAGACTCTTTTGGCTGCCGAGCAAATAATCCAGGCTTTACAAAACTCCAGGTGAGTCACTGCTTTTTCCACACTTTTATGAGCATTCTCTTTCACTTATCTTAATGTACAGCCGACATGCAGCGCACTCCTTTTATTTTTACAGTTTAATGTAGTTCACTTTCAGTTTCTAACCTGATTGACTGATTCAAGGAAGTAGCCATCGTCACACCCAGATCATTCATGACATAGGACCTGGTTTTTCAGAGTTGTGAGCCATCAATGTGAATTTGTTTCTTTGTCCTCAGGCAAAGTGTTTTCTAGATCTGCGGCCCGCCGGTGCTCTCTGCCATATTCTGGGATCAGTGTACAAGTTTAAGACAGAACAGGGCTGGTTAGTATTAACAGCTAATGTAAGCTCTCTTGTATGTTGTTGCCAAATGTACGACGTGAGATGGATATCAAATCAGGTGATCTTGTCCCTTGGCTGATAATATTGTGTGCGATAAAAATGCTGTCAGACGTAACCCATCCAGTGTGAATTGTTTATTTATTTTTTCATCCAAGGAGACGCTTTGATCTGCAGAACCCATCTAGAGTGGATCGCAATATAGAAATGTTTGTCTGTGTGGAGAAAACACTGATACAGGTATTTGTGCTTGGATCTTAGCAAAGACATTATTTTTTTTTTAAGGTACAATATCTGACCTGTGTGTGTGTGTGTTTTTTTTTTTTTTTTTTTTATATACTAGAATAATCTGTTAAGCAGACCTGTAGTGTACCTGTCCCCTGACTTGGAACAGAAGCAGGCTCTCAAACTCAAAGACATAGTCATGCGACACCAGGTGAGAGAAAATGGCAAAAGAAACAGAGAAATGTAACCTGTACACCAGGGTTTCCGTTAGCTGGTAATTACCGTTGTTGACTGTTGTAATGTCCAACAAATTCAAACATTCTTGGACACAGTGTCCAGTGGACACCAGGCTTATGTGATTTTCAAGTTGGAATGAAAAACTGGGCACATTTGACTTCACTTTGGCAGCAAAACGCATTTGTGCTATGAAAAATTGGAGGAAAATAGTCATAAAAATAAAGAGTCAATGAAATTAAACAAGCTGAGGAATTAGATGAAATAACCTATTACGATTTGTTATTTTAATATTTATTTATAAACGAAAATATATGAGGCAAATTGCAGTTTAGCCCCCCCCATTGTTATATATATATATTTTTAATTAGACGCTAATTATTTTTTTATTTTATTTTATTTTATGAAAAAGCAGCTATAATGAACAAACATTTATTGGTGAATTTACTTAATTGTGTTATTATTAGCCTATATTGCATTATAATGCATATTCCATTGCGTTTACAGTGCAAAATAAACCCTGAAATGAGATGACCGGATTTTTTCCAATTTGTCCGGCAAACTTTATCATTCCCAAACACATTGGTCGGCACCAAAATTTCTTAGTTACTCTGCTGTACACACATATTTGTTCATGTTTAATACTCTCTTGCTCACTTTTTCAGGGCACAGTGACAGAAGAGAAGTCACAAGCTACCCACCAGATATACCCATCACCCTCCACAGAAGATGAAGGTGTGTTTAGGTTTGGATGCATCTGTCAGTTTGCATGTGCAGAATTAGTGTTTATTTAATGTGTAACATGTGAATGTGGTGGCCTGGTTTTATCTGACGAAATAGACATACGTATTTTTGTGTGTACTGTTTGTTATACACAGTTTTGGTTATTTATCTTTTTCAGAAGAGTGGCTAAGACCAGTCATGCGATTAGATCAGCAAGTAATGGTGCATTGGGGCATGTTCCCAGATAGGTAGAGAATACATCACACGCATATAATTAAAATACACAGATTAAAAATTGCTACATTTCGTACTGCATTTCCTTATTTATTTTTATTTTTTTTGTAGTTATGACTCTCTTATGTCAGCAAGTGATGTGGATGGAGAAGTGGAGGAACCCCCTAACCCAGACAGGTGCTGGAAGGTGAAGAAATCTATTTAGTTTTAATACCTTGAATTCCCATGATCCCTACTCTAGTCCTTACTCTCAAGATCACTTTGTGTATTGTTTTGTATTTGTTGTATGATTAAAATACTGAGTTGGGATTATTTGTAGTGATAGATAACATTTCAATGAGATTATCTTCTAAAACACCTGTTTTTCTCAGGTTCATGCCAAATGGGTCCTCGACACTGACACATTTAATGAGTGGATGAACGAGGAAGACTATGAGATAGATGAAAATGGGAATAGTGTGAGCTTCCGGCGGCGTATCTACCAAAGTGAAGGGGTATATTTTTCTTCAACTCTGTCATCTCATTTTTTGAGGTTGTTGTTGTTGTTAGTTTAGGATTGTTTCTGTTTGTCTTTTTTGATTGAGGCTTTTTCATTTCCTTTATCTTTCACAAGGAACAGAAATCTGTGAAGAAGCGGCGACGCTCACCTTCTCCATCATCCTCTGAGTCTAGGAAGAAGGGAGGAAAGAAAGGGTAGAGTTATATATATCTCTCTCTCTTTATGTTCCTCCATTTGCTTCACTGTTGTGTCACCGCTTTCTTTATTATACATTCCTTCCTCTGTAAGAATGTCAAGTGTGTACTGTAGTGTGATTATTAGTTGAAAAAAGAATATGTAGTTCTTATTTAAAGCTTATTCATTTTGGTATAACCCTATAGTTCATGGCCATATAAGAGGCGTGGACAACAAGAAGAGGAGGAGCCAGAGGAAGACCTCACTAAAGACATGGAGGATCCAACACCTGTCCCTAACATGGAAGAAGTTATACTGCCTAAAAATGGTAACTGTCTCTTTCTTTGGTGTTCAGTTCCTCGGTGGTCTGTTTGGTTTAAGTTGGGAGAGTAACACCATACCTTTTTCTTATTGGCTACAGTGAATCTAAAAAAAGACAGTGAAAACACCCCAGTCAAAGGAGGGATAATGGCTGACTTAGGTAAGTTTGTGTTCTTGTCTGCTTGGAATTCTCAGGTGTCTGACCATTCAGTAAATGATGTGGTTTGTTTGAGAGAATTCAATAGTATCTTTAATATCTCCTCAGATGACCAGGAAGAAGACCTTCTCTCTGGAGTTAGAGTAAGTCAGGTTTTTTGTTTTTCAATTGTCATAGTTGCATTATGAACTTGTGCTTTAAAGGTGATCTATTAATTGTGTAGGATGAAGAGGAACAGAGGGAGTTTGGCCGTGGGATGGAGGGAGAGGAGAGTGCTACAGAACAAACACATCACATCATTGTACCCACCTATGCATCCTGGTTTGACTACAACTGGTGAGAGTTTAATTGGACATCTGTTCAGATCTCTTACATGCAAAGTGCCTCTAGTTTGACAAAGGCTGGACATTTTACATTGTGAAATGTAAAATTTAAAATAAGGAACCTCAACCAAACATAGCCCAAAACAGAACAAAACCTAGAGCTAAAACTTAGTTACTGCATTCCTCAATTGGCCCCACTTTTACATATGTATCTGGGAATATCAATAAAAGTGACTTAATGCTTCAGGAAGTCTTTCATCTTATTGATATTACTATATCAAATGGGACTGTTTTAAATTATACATACACAGACATAAAACTTTTACAGTGCTCAGCTTTTTGTGACTGCTGAGGTGTCAACTGCAGGGAAAGTTTGAGTGTAATAGATGGTATTTAATTTAATGCATGCCTGCCATTCCTTACGACTTCATTTAAAAGAGCTTCCTTATTACTGAAGTGAAGTATATGAAGTGTTCTACAGTGCCAGAATGGAAGAAAATACACTTTGGGTCTTTGTACAAGAGATTTAACAGGCTCATAATGCAATTTTCCTTAATAATACATTTTACAGAGGCCTGGGCAGCCAAGCGAGTATTGACGCTGACTACCACCCCTGGAGTTGCGAGTTCGAATCCAGGGTGTGCTGAGTGACTCCAGCCAGGTCTCCTAAGCAACCAAATTGGCCCGGTTGCTAGGGAGGGTAGAGTCACATGGGGTAACCTCCTCATGGTCGCGATTAATAGTTCTCGCTCTCAATGGGGCGCGTGGTAAGTTGTGCATGGATTGCGGAGAGTAGCATTAGCCTCCACATGTGGAGTCTCTGCGGTGTCATGCACAACGAGCCACGTGATAAGATGCGCGGATTGGCAGTCTCAGAAGCGAAGGCAGCTGAGACTTGTCCTCCGCCACCCGGATTGAGGTGAGGAAGTGTGCCACCACGAGAACCAACTAAGTAATGGGATTTGGGCATTCCAAATTGGGAAAAAAATAAATACATTTTACAAAGAGCACTATTGGACTTGATTTCTCTTCTTTTTTTTCATACTGTCTGGTAGTATTCATCAGATAGAGAGACGAGCACTGCCTGAGTTCTTTAATGGCAAAAATAAGTCCAAAACACCAGAAATGTAAGTTAATACATGTATGCACACATGCACATACCCTCTGTATCAGAATCATCATATATCAGAAAAACCTGTAAATATTTCTTTGTCATTTGTAGATATCTGGCATACCGCAACTTCATGATTGACACATTTCGGCTAAACCCTCAAGAGTATTTGTCCTCAACCTCCTGCAGACGAAACCTGACAGGAGATGTTTGTGCACTTGTAAGGTGTGTGTGTAATCACGTTTTACTTCCATGTTGGGCTGCACGATTATGAGAACTGCACATTATGTTCTTTATAGGTTACCCATCTAAAAAAATGCTGAGAATTGTGTTCCTGAATTACTTTTTTACGTGGAAAAACAAACATGTTGTACAGAAAGTGAGCAATGCAGCAATACTAGAACACTAGGTTGTTGTTTCTGATATGCTAATAGACTCATTTAAATGCCTCTGATTTGCTATTGCATGCATGCACACAACGAACCAAAAAAATATGTTGTAAATAGAAAATGTTGACGCTTAGTTCACCTAAATTTAATGATGTAATTGACACTTCACGATTCTAGAACTGCAGCAGCTGTAATTGTAATCTCATTAATTTTTTCGATTAATTGTTCAGCCCTACTTCCAAAGAGCACTATCAAGAAGCATTTACCCACTTCTACTTGCATTGAGGAATTAACACCTGTGCAAACATAATTTGAAATTTATTTATAAACCAGAGTGCTTTCATTTTAGAGTTCATTCATTTTTGGAGCAGTGGGGTTTGATAAATTATCAGGTGGATGCAGAGAGTCGACCCCTCCCTATGGGCCCACCCCCAACACCACACTTTAACGTTCTTACAGACACTCCTTCAGGACTTGTCCCGCTACAGCACAGACCCTTACAGGTAATACTCTAACACTCTTGCCTCAAGCATCAGTAATTACATAGATCAAATGTGTAAGGAATAATGTACTGGTCTTTATCACAAAATAAATGTGGACCGATTATTGTACGTTATCCCACTTACTAAATGGCTACTTAGCAAATAAATAAAAATGGACATGAAACATTGATTTGAGTTCAAGTAGAATCAAGCATTCCAGAGCCATATATTTGACTTTTAATGTCATTAGCCTGATGTGATGAATAGATTAGATATCTTGTTACTGTTGGTATATAAATTTGATTCTCATGTGTCTTCTTATTTTGTGTTTTAAGGTTTCAGCCTCTCAGCATATGTTGCATTTCCCAGAAAAGTCCAGAGAAAAGCCATCTGACCTACAGAACTTTGGTCTGCGGATAGACATTTATGCCAAGAAACATCCTAAGGTAAAATATGCATACACGCTGTTTTTGCCTCCTCTATAGTTTCAGTTTGCAGTTAGGGCAGGGTATTGATACAGTTTTCCTGATTGGATTCTAATTCAGAACCCGATTGGATTATTAAAAAGGCTACAAGATGGCGCCGCGGATGGCTGCTTCGTTGTTGAGCTCTAGTGTTTTTGTTACTTTTGTTTGTTTGTCATGTTTTTTGTCACTCTTTCCCAATCAGTTTCACCAGGGTTGAACTGCTGAATATTCGGCAGAGCATACCTGATAATTTTTTACCAGTGTTTGATTATTCTGATGTTTTGTTAGACATCTTTTTGGAGGTGCCGAGTATTCATCTGGCAAATGCCCGCTCACTCACCAACAAAACTGACAAACTGGTTGTGTTCACTCAAACAAATAAGGACTTTTCTAACTCCACTGCTCTGTGTTTCACGGAAACCTGGCTGAATGAAGTCATCCCGGACAGCACGTTACATCTGCCGGGCTTCCAGCTGTTCAGAGCGGATCACAATGCGGAATCATCTGGGAAAACGAGAGGTGGTGGGACATGCTTTTACATCAACGAAAGTTGGTGTATGTAACAGCATTAATGAAGATGTGCTGTCCTAATTTAGAAGCGCTCTTCATCAACTGTAAGCTTTTCTACTCGCTGCGGGAATTTTCCTCGTTTATTCTGGTGAGTGCTTACATCCTACCACAAGCATGCATGAACGCAGCGCTGCAACAGCTGCCTGATCACATCACAGACAAGGAGCAAAAACACCCGGACACTCTTATCATTATTCTGGGAGGTTTTAATAAAGCTAACCTCCCCGTGAACTGTCAAAATGCAAACAACATATCACATGCCCCACCAGAGACCGAAATATACTGGACCACTGCTACACTACTGTAAAGGATGCATATCGCTCTGTCGCATGTGCAGCTTTAGAACTCTCTAATCACTGTCTGGTTCATCTTCTCCTGACCTTCAAGCAGAACCTAAAATCAGCTAAGCCTGTAGTATGGACTGTATAGTGATGGACCAATGAAGCAGAGCTGGAACTACAAGCCTGCTTTAAATGCACTGATTGGAGTGTTTTTGAAGCTGCAGCCACAGACCTGGACGAGCTCACAGATACTGTGACATCATATATCAGTTTCTGTGAGGATATGTGCATCCCTACTAACACATTTTTTATCATTCAATAATGATAAACCATGGTTTACAACAAAACTCAGGCAGCTTTGTCAGGCCAAAGAGGATTCTTTCAGAAGTGGGGATAAAATCTTGTACAACCAGGCCAGAAACACTGACTAAGGAGATAAAAGAAGCAACTCTGAAAAGCTAAAAAAACAGTTTTCAGCCAGCGAGCCTGCATCTGTGTGGAGAGGCCTGAAGGACATCACCAAATACAAGACACCACCCCCTCACTCTGTAGAGAACCAACAATTGGCTGATGACCTGAATGTGTTTTACAGCAGGTTTGAAAAGCCCAGTCTCACACCCCCTCCCCCGCTCTGATCTTCACACACCCACTTACACCTCCTGCATCCGGGACCCTCACTATTAGCACTGGTGCATCTCAGGGATGCGTTCTCTCTCCACTGTACACTTCTCCCTTTACACGAATGACTGCACTGCAAAGGATCCCTCTGTCAAGCTCCTGAAGTTTGCAGACGACACCACGGTCTGTAGACCACTGACATAGAGCATCTGTAGATGAGCACATGTTAATGAGAGAGGACTTGAATGGCTTTATCTCATCTGTGCCATGCATGATTAGAATTAAATGTTTTTTGTTTTGTTTTTGATCAACAATTGACTGTAAAGAACAGAAAGGTTTTTAAAAGATACATTATTCAATGACAATTGGGTTGCGTGGATCTAGCCTTTGGACACTCGGAACAACTTTTAATTTTAAAATGCAGTAAAAGGATCTCACTGCTGAATACTTCACCAATATACTGCACAATTACTGGTGAGTGAAATGGAAACATTTACCAGCCAGTTGCCAAATATATACATTTTAGTTACATAGCACAAAATTAGGTTGAAATGCATGATTTCCTCTTATTGTAGCGCAAGGTTGCGCATAGAGTAAAAGATCGTTCTTGGGATTTAAGAATCGATATCGAGATACTTATGAAAATATATATTTTCACCCACATCTATTTGCAGTGTTTATCCAGAACTTTCCAGAATCTATTTTTTACAGTGTATTTGTCCCCTGAACTGTCCATGGTTCTGAGCAACTGACACGTCTTTGCTCTTTTTCTTTTTCCTCCTTTCTCTTGTTCATCTTTAGAGTAAAGGTGCAAGTGCAGGGAGAGAATGGACAGAACAAGAAACACTGTTGCTTTTGGAGGTGAACAAGCCAATCAATTAAGTCAAGAAGATTGTGAATGCTCAAATATTTTCTACTCTGTTGTCTTTGTTATTCATTTCTATTATTTTCTCCTTTTCTAAGGCTTTACAGATGTATAAAGATGACTGGAACAAGGTGTCGGAACACGTGGGCAGCCGTACGCAGGATGACTGTATTCTTCACTTCTTGCGGTTGCCTATAGAGGACCCGTATCTAGAGAACTCTGAAGCCTCTATGGGCCCACTAGCCTATCAGCCTGTTCCCTTCAGCCAGTCAGGGAACCCTGTAATGAGCACTGTTGCTTTCCTTGCGTCTGTGGTCGACCCTCGAGTGGCCTCTGCAGCCGCCAAGGCAGCGTTGGGTAATTGTTTGTTTGTGCGTGTGTGTGTGTGTGCTGATATTTGTGCTTTTGAAGATATTTGTGGTAAAGAAGAATATGTATTCGATGCTTGTCTCTTTTTCAGAGGAGTTCTCGAGAGCAAGAGAGGAGGCCCCGCCAGAATTCTTCAACGCCAGCTTTCACAAATCACAGAGAGTTGGGCATAATTTAGATCCTGCCTTTACCCTACAACCAAGCGGTATTGCAGAACTTGAGCCAGACCAATTAGAAAAGACTGGTAATCGTCTCACAATCTATCTTTCTGTCTCTCACACATACCCACAAGCACACACACATAAAGTTGTTAGAGTAATTAAAGAATGATTGGAATAGTCGTATTACTTAGAACATCCAGGGGAGGGCAGTAAGTGAAAGAAGAAAACTTTCATGATGTTAAATGTTGTTTAAACAAGCACCTTCTATCCACTCTATATACACACATGTGCATACTGCAGTTTATCATATTATATGTTATGCGGATATGACACACTCTTGATGTTTGTCTCTATTTAGATGGGACTGGTATAGAAAAGATGATTGCCGAATCTGAGCAGCATATAAAGGTACAAGAAGCTGATTTGGAGACAAATTATCGTCCATTCTGCTATTTGTTTCTATTTCACAAATCCTAATGAGAAGAGAATACTCTCTATTACAGTGTTTCCTACAGAATTCTCTCTTGGCAAGCCCTCATAATGGTTTGAACTACATACTAAACAAAGTGATATTATTCTTTATCAAAATAGTGTATATAACAAAAAAGCCATTTTTAACAAAAAATTTTTATTTTTGCCTACTTAGTCATATAAAAGCCCAGTCATTAAGTGAATCAGATGTTAATTCAGTAACCATTCTGATGGAGTAAGTTGTTAGACTGATTTGATAACTCTTGAATTTGTGTGTCTCGAACTATTCATTAAAAGATTTGTCTCATAAGAGTCATTCATGTGTCAGATTAGACTGGTCGCACTGTATTTTTGTTTTGCATAAAGAATGTAATGTTGTCTATTGCCTACCAAGTCTTTTATCTCACCACATTCAGTTCAGACTGCAAACTCACAAAAACATAATCTGAAGCGTAATTACTTTTGCCGTGGCACAGGAAACACTGCTATATACAGTATTACATGATTACAGTTACTGTTTTCCTGTAAATGAGCTCATACGAATATCTGTAAAAGCTTCTTTTTTTTTTTTTTTTTTTTACTTCACTGAGTTCACTCAAAGATCAGTAAAATGTATCTATTAATTGATGTCTTGTGAGAGACTGATTGTTAGAGATAGTCTCACTAGCTGCTGCCTATCTGTCAGAAACGTTGGTGATTGACCGACAGATTGGGGTGGGCACGGACAACTGGGTCAGATTGGTTGAGAGAAGATCAGGTTTGATGGTATTGAAGGCTGAACTGAAGTCCACAAATAGAGGCTCAACTGATTCAGTAATATCTCTTTTAGCCTGAGGTTGATGGTGTCTTGGGAAAGGGACAGCGTGTGAAAAATGAGGAGAAAGAAGAAAGTGAAGGAGAGAGAGGAGAGGAGAGCACTGCAGGTCAGTACAGCACAGACCCAATTTACACCTTACATTAACATGCGTTTTCGGTGATCGGATCGCTGTTGGATAGCAATTGACCACATTAAATGCCAGGTGTAAATGCGCCCAAGACGCATTGTGATCAGATCATGATTCGGAGGTGGTCAGGGAGGGATTCTGACCACATTCAAAGAAGTTGTAAATGCGTATTTGGTATCGAGATACAACTACATAAGTAATTAATTATGTGATGAGGTTACGCTACTGTTATCCATTGTTAAAGTGCTGTGTTTTGGGTTCTTGTCTTTTTCTGTTTATTCTGCCATTGCAATGTGAAGAACACAACAGACACTACATCTTGAAATCTTGTCATCTTAACAATGAACGATATCCCGTGAATTATTTCATTGGAATACACTTGGTATATATCGTCTCTCTCCTCAAATCCCCACTCACTCGTGTCTCTCTCCTGTTTTCTAATCACTTTTTAAAACCAGTCTTCCCTTGCGCGTTTCGGATGAGAAGCATATTTAGCACTTACATAGTGTCGAATGCGAGATAAACATCATTACATTTGCTTGGCGAACTGATATTTAGCTTTGGCGGCTGCCAAAATTTGTACAATGAAGGAAAAACCCTGACTGTTAAAGTGATCGGAAGCATTTTAATTATCCATCCCAATGTTTTAAAATTCATTATATAATGTAGAATTTTCAGTTACCACAGCCTCTGATGTAATATGTTAGTACTGCTTTCCATTTTGAGTGGGTAGCTTTGATCGGATATCTATCCGATCACAGTGGAGACGCATTTGACTGCAAGGTGTAAATGGAATCCAGCTGAAGAATATCCATATACTGTCTGGATATGAAACGCATGTTAATGTTAACGGGGCCACAGGTGCTCTTATGACAGATACAGTGTTACCTGCATGTTGAGACTCTTTCACACTCTTGCACTTTGAAATATTATTTAAGATTTGATGTTGATAATGCTAAATGCAGTTAGGGTGAAAACCCAGTTACGCTAAAGCTGTAGTGTACTAACAGTACTACCCATAATACATTTGAAAGGAATTCAGTATGCATAGGATGCTAATTTTTGTATGCATGTAATACCCACATGACTTTGTAATACCCAAAGTATACTTCGGTTAGACGTGAACGGTGAGCGTCCGCAAACAGGAAATTTAATCATCAACAGAGTTCTTGTGCACTGAACGCGCACAGCACGATTTAGAATGCACAAGCGCCTGGAATTATTTGCATTAATTAATGGGTCCACAAGGTGGCAACACTCACACATGAACCGTCGCTGTCACAAAGAAGCACTAGAAGATATAATCACCACTAAACTACAGGAGACGATTGTGAAAACAACAGCAGTGGATGTACACATCAAGAGCATGTCTGTGTGAAAGTATGAAGGAATATAAATATTTATGTGTCTAAACTCATGAGGAGAAATAGTCCAGTATCTCATAGCAGTCGTATGCGCATGTGCCAACCACTTGTGAATGCACGCACAGTCATATGGAGTATACTTTGACAGGCTTGCGTTCGAATGTACGCAGACGCTGGCATTCACGTCATAACAGAAATATATTTTTGCCTTTAATTTACAGTGTTCAATGTCTACAATGCAATGCATATCCTGTAATCTAGTGATTGTTTCATGCAACCTTCATTGCTGCATATTGTGTACTGCTTAGTAGGTATGTAATTGTATATGAAATCTCCTCCAATGTTGATCCAGAGGAGAGTTTTGAGTTGGGCCATGGCCAAGGGGAGGGGGAGGACATGGGGAGATGTGCAGAGCTTGAGCTGGTGGAGGGAAACATCGCCACAGCCGCTGCTGCAGCACTAGCCTCGGCTGCTACCAAAGCAAAGGTGAATGTCAAATTTCCTGAGTAATTACAGGCACCCACTAAAGGATCTTGAACATTAAAGGGTTAGTTCTCCCAAAAATAGAAATTCTGTCATTTACTCACCCTCTTGATCCAAATGTGTATGTCTTTCTTTCTTGGAACACAAATGCAGATGTTAGGCAGAATGTTAACCCCAGTCACCATTCACTTTCATCATATGGAAAAAAGATGCAATTAAAGTTAATGGTGACTGAGGCTATCAGTCTCTCACAGTCTGCTTAACATCCCCTTTTGTGTTCCATGTAAGAAAGAAAGTCATAGGGGTTTGGAACAACACAAGGGTGAATAAATGAAAGCATAATGTTTATTTTTGTGTGAACTATCCCTTTAATAGTGACAAAACAAAACTATACGGACAGTACATTATAGTTTGAATGCTTGGACTGATGACTTGCAATATAAAAAAATCAATTCCTCTGAACTCACTTCTACTTTCTCTTTATTTTTCCTGTTACTGTAGCATTTGGCTGCAGTGGAAGAGAGAAAGATTAAGTCTCTGGTGGCTCTCCTGGTTGAAACTCAGATGAAAAAGTTGGAGATCAAACTGAGACACTTTGAAGAGCTGGAGACCATTATGGATCGAGAAAAAGAGGCGGTGAGTTAATGTGACTCTTTCAGTGAGATTTATTAAAGCAGACCTGGCATCTGGTCAGGGTTAAAAGATTAATTCATTTGTGAAAATTGGGAGACTTTGAGAGGACCCTAAATAGTTTCATAATGCGTTTCTTAACGCGTTGTTCTACAAAGATCTTTGTAAGGTATTGATCTATTTTTGGCAGTTATCTGTCCTGAATAATGCATTCATAATATGTTGCAAACGAGAAGGGTATTTAACCTCCTGAGGACTGAGCATGGCTGCTGTGTGCGTTTTCCATTTCCCTTTTTGATTTGTAACTAATAGGACCTAATAAACAAGCAAAAAAAATATATATATATATATATATTTCTAGAGCAAATAGTTTTACTAGAAAGTAATATACACAAATGTGGACAGTGTAACTAAGTTGTGAAATTTAAAAAAAAAATTTTTTTATCAAATTGTTTATGATTCCAGGAGTGTTGGTTATTCATGTTTTTGAGATGTTACAGACATTACAGCTGATTTTCTGTAAAGCTGAATAAATAATTCTGATTCAAAGTAATGGCCAGCATTGTCCAATCACTGTCAACCATGTTAAAATAAAATGTAGCATTATAAAATTCTGAATCTATGGACTGAATACCATTTGTCCTTTGTCTGCCAAACATGTTTAGTGGTTTCTGCCTGAAACTGAATTTTTGGATTGAATGTACTTCGCTGCATATAAAGCTATAGGATGCTTCCATGCTCCCTATTTAGTGAATGACTTAACCTCCAGTGTTCTGTCTGTCTTCACTGGTCTCAGAACAGTTTGAAATTCACCTTATTTCATCCTAACTCCATATAAAGCATCTGAAAGCAAAATTTTTCAGCTTTTGGATGAACCCATTTATTCTCAATGTGAAAATGCACAGTAAATATATAGGAATGTATTAACAAATGTTAATGAATAGAATCGTATTGCACAGTGATAGAAAAATTAAACATAACAAAATGTATATTAAAAGGAAGCTGAATGACCCACAGATGTGTTAGAGTTGAAAGTTATTAAAAATAACTAACATGTTTTTTTCTACTTTCTGAGGAAATGCGGTGCCAGTTTCCACATATGTGGACATCATGTTTATCAGCGCACTGACGCACGAAAAATGAACGGATTTTTTTAAAGCAGCATATCAAACGAAACTAGAGATTCTGCTCTTTACAACCAACCATGTTTAACTTATATTGGCGCTGCATCCGTAGGAGCGCTTCAAGGAAATCGACGCCATGCTGTTGTGTCACTTGACTGTGCGTCAGAAGTTTAACCCTTAAATTACTAAATTGTTGTGAACAGTATTCAGACCTTTTAAATTAATTTAAATTATGCTTGTAGCGAGGCCAAAATACAATGTACACACATGTGAATGTGGGGTCACACGAGGTTAAATGGAGAAAAATCAAGTATTTTTTTTTTAAAGGAAAATTCTATCATGTACCCACCCTAATGTCACAAAATATGCTAAATATCATATAGTATGTGTTGTACAGAAGAAAGAAAGTCATATGGCTTTCAAACAACTTTTTTTTTTTTTTTTTTTTACTATTTTAAAGCATGCGTCTTTGTCTCTCTCTGTTATAGTTGGAGCAGCAGAGACAGCAGTTATTGTCTGAAAGGCAGAACTTCCACCTGGAGCAGGTGAAATATGCTGAGGTGAAAGCACGACAGCACATGGAACAGCAGCAGCAAGCAGGAGCTTCACAGAGCAGCAGCACAGCATATAACCCTCTTCACCATGGTACACACACAAACACACAATTATAGTCCACACTGATCTGATGATTATTGTGCATACTGTAGATTAATTGTACACATATACACACAAAAACAACAATCTTGTCCACTACATCTGCTATATCTTCTCCACATTCACTCCCTCTGTCTTTTGCTATTACTCGCTTTTGACTTTTTATCTCATACTCGCATGCATACATATCAAATTTTGGTTTTCGCACCCCTCTCAGGTCGTTCGGTGGGCAGTGCTGGTACTGGACAGGTGATGGGTGCACGGCACCCCGGAGCTCCAAATGGCATGTGTGAGTAACACATGCCTCAACCCAAATGCTCACTAAACATTTACTGATCAACACTGGCACAACCAGTATCCTGTGAAAGGAGAGCTGTTGTACTGTATAGTTTTCAATCTGACTACTTTTTTCCTACATAGACCAAACTCCACCTTCCTCACAGGCTGATGGGGCCGCATCCATGTGAAGATCACTAATGGAGTTAAGTCTACACTGCCTTAAATCCCAAACTCCTTCAACAACATCAGATAAAAGACACTGTCACATCTTGTACAAGTTACCCATATTCACCTCTTCAATAGTGCTTGTTTTGTGTATATTTAATTTTTTTTTAAGCATTTATGCTGCCGTTTAAGAGTCAAATTTGAGGCTTTTTTATTGCCGTATCTGTCTGTACTTAATGTTTGTAGATCTGTTTTGTATCGCCACCAAGCTCTAAAAAATGTGTGACTGAATAAATCTTTTATATAAATGTATTACCCTGCTTGAGTGAGTTTTTGCTTATTTGCAGATCCACAGTGATTTCTGATATTAATGCACTAGAAGAGCATCACTTACAATCCTTTTGAAGTCCTCTTTGTTAATTTTAAGAGTTAAATTTACAAGGCATATTCTGAAATTTTGCATGCAATTTGTAGCTTATTTGATACATTTTTAAGCAAGATTTGTTTTACCTGAAAAGTTTTCTATTGTGTTTTATATATATATATATATATATATATACCTGTAAAGTCTCTCTAGCATTGCTCAGGATTATAAAGCTTTCTTGACTTTTTCTTTTAATACACAGTTGGAACATTAAGATTTTTATTCACAGTTTATGTGAACGAGATCGTCACAATATCCAGGCAATGTTTGATCAGTATAATGATACTGAATTATTACAATGTGTGAACTCAAAATATATTCTTTTGTTTTATGAATGTTACCTCACATTCATGACAGTATTATTGATGATCCTACAGTATGTTTTGAAATTCTGATATCTTTACATATCCACAATTTTACAGTAGTGAACTGTTTTTAACTATGTACACATTAATTTTAAATGTGACGGGCTATAAAGCTCATGAAAGATTAAAGAGTTAAAGCAGAGTGGAAGATTTTCAGCAAATAATGGTTTAAATGTTGGTCTGTTCCTCACACATCTATGATATGGCTTCAGAAGGGCGCAAAGTTCTGAGCGTACAAGTCTTATGGACAATAGTTATTGTATTATTATTGTTTTTTTGGAGATGGGCAGTACGGAGCCCCTTAGAGGACAGGGTGTATTTTTTATTTTTTTTTATTTCTTTTTTTTTTTTTTTTTTTTTTTTTTGGGTGTGTGTGTTCCCTTGCAATAAGTTTTGCATGCACTCGCAATAATTTGTATTCCCTCGCAATAAATTAACCACGGTTTCACTATAGTAACCATATTTTAAGTAAAACCATAGTTATAATACAGGAAAATGAAAACTATAATTTTGTGGTTATTGTGGTTTTACTACAAAGTAACCACAATAATTACCATGGTTAATCTATAGTAAAACCATAGTTACTATCTGGAGACAGTATACTGTATTAAAACCATGGTTTCCACCAAACTTTTCATGGTAACTACAATATTACTATAGTAAAACCATGGTTTCTGCCTCAAAACAAAACATGGTTAGCCCACAACAATCATGGTTACTACAATATTACTATAGAAAAATGATTTCTATTACCATAGTTTTCGTTTTCCTGTATCACTGTGGTTTCACTATGAATATCTTGGTTAAAATATGGTTACTGTAGTAAAACCATGGTCAGTTTATTGCGAGGGAATGTTAACTATTTTGAGGGAACGCAAACTATTGCGAGGGAACACAAAACTATTTTAGAAAAAAAATCCTAACCTGTCCTCTTAAGGGGCTCCGTAGGCAGCCCCCAGTTCACAAACACTTTCATTATATGGAAAAGGGCGGCCATGACATTTTGGAAAATACCCTCTGCTTTGTTCCACAGAAGAAAGTAAGTTATCCAGGTTTGGAACTAGCCCTCAGGGAAAGTAAAAAATAATGAATTTTCATATTTGAGTGAACTATTCTTACTATTTGAGGTTTCCGAGAAATTAACTAACTTAACTGCGATGTGTTGCCTCTCATCTCATGGAAAACACCGAATGCTCTGATTTAATAATCTAAAAGTTAGTTACGTTAAGGAGTGTCTCTCCCACACACAAACAATAGCGCTTAAGTGTGGATGCTGCTCTGTTTAGAGCCGATAATTGGCGTCTGTTTGTGACCTAATTTCAGGCGCTTTGTTTGGGTGAACCGCCTGCTCTGCTCCCCACTTTTGTTTCGGGCTTTGGAAACAGACGCATGGGCGCAGCATCAACATGTGATACAAAACTATCATGAAAATACGAAACTGGGTATTTTATTTGCATTCTATCATAATATTAGAGGCCACCTTCAAGTACACTATGAAAAGGTTGAAAACTTCTTGTAAGCAAAGTTGAGCAACTTTTTCAACGATTCAGTCGCAGATAACAAATGCTGTCAATAATCAGGCGCATGCGCAGATAACTTCACATCAACCGTGAATTCGACTGGCACATAAAACTTGCTGCGGGCTCTACGCGCAGATAAGTGTGTGTGCACGTTTACCGAACTTTAGTGGGCTTCTAATATCGGCTGTCCATACGCTCTTGCACCCAAGCCAGATGGACACATTTATCTGTCTTGCATATTTCTGGAGTTGGATAAGAGATGACGGGTCCATAGCGGACGCATAAGGTGGCCTAAATCACAATCAAAGAGGAATAACAACTGGGGCGACAACTGAAGACAACCTCCGAAGTTGGCATGAAGCCGCGCTCATTGTAACTCAATCAATCGAAAGGTTTATGTCCAGTATTTTTGCTTAAATACTCTACAATATTTCTGCATGAATATATTTTAAAAAGACGATCTCATCTGGCTTGGTTAATATTATTTTGAAATTATGATTCGTGTCACGATGAACTCCAGACGCACGCCGTTTTGTCTGGCTGGTTGGGAGTCAATGGTGCTGTCCAGCGTCCTTCTTTTTCACGTCATTCCTTTGTATGCTAATGGTAAGTAGATGATTGAGTTATCATTAAACTTTCTTTCTTGTCGCAAATTGCCATTTAACAGTGGTAACAGCTGTGACTTGTTGGAATTGGGGATAGAATGCGATTGCGCGCTTTACAGCCTTTAAAATAGCATTATGATATTACCAGACGTTAAAGTGTGTCAAACAAATTTGGTTGTTTCGAAAACTACTGCTTTAAATGTATCATACACACACACACACACACACACACACACACACACACACACACACACACACTGACTGTCTGTATGCCATTTAGAAAGTGACACACGTATATCCATGTAATCAAACACAACATTTGTTTCTTTCAAGAAACTCTTGATAAATCATGGCTCTTTGGCTTTTGCCAAGCAAAGCGAAGAGGTCAATTGGATTTGCTGCTCGGGTACCCGATCCATCTCTTGACCGAACCTCTGACCACTTGGCCGACTATGTTTTTGTCCCAGGCATCTTTCAAACAACAACACGAGGAGTAGGTTTACCTGTCACATTCTGATGATGAACTAACTTCTTCTAAACTTTTGTCTGGTCTTCAGCATACCCTTATAACAACATTTGTATAATAACCTTTTAGTTCGTATACATTTAAGATGATTATGATCAACCCGTTTAACAGAAATCAAATGCTCTTGTGTTTACTTTGCTTTCATAGCTTCCGCAGGTTCTCCTGTTTAGTTGATACTTTCATAGAGTTCGATTTAGCCATGCATATCTCCTGTCCCACTATGATTAAAATTCTTGCATGTTAGCAGTGAACAGTGAGTGGGGTGTTGGGGTGGGAACATGCGAGTCCTATAATTGCCTAGACATGTTGCCTGGAATTATTGATTAACACACTTCCTAGTAAATGATGATTGACATTATTGATCAGCTGCACACTGCATACCCTGAGAGCACAAGTACATCACCTAGACGTCTGTTTGATGTGTGTTTACATCTGGAAGATGTATTTTTTAGGTTGTTTGCTCATCTGCAATACATCTAAAAGACGTTTTCTCTCGGATGTCAATAAGACATTCAGTAGATGTCTTTGAGACGTTTATGATTTAGAATGTTTGTAAATCGGATCTTTTTAAGATGTTTTACAGATGTTATTTAGAATGTGATGCTTTCCAGATGAAAAGATCTAAAACAGACATCTTAGAGATGAATGTGTGCTATCTGGGTAGGGTTGGATTTAAAGTTAAATGTAAAGACCTTATTTACTGACTTTATACAGTATATGCTCCTGGTCTTATGGTTAACGTATACAGTACACGTTCCTGGACTTATTGTTAACCATTCATTTGCACACAAACACAAACATTTGCCTTGGTAATCTTTCATCAAAATGTAATTACTTGCTCCTCCTCTAAAACAACTTAATTTTTCAGCTGATGTTGCCAAGCCCTTTTACTTTTCAGCCTTTCCCCCCAACCACCTGTAGTATAGAGACAACTTTTCATGAAGCAATCAATTCCAAATGGATTCTAAGCATGCCTAATTCAACCTAATTTGTCATACAAAATTCAACATTATCTGCAGTATCGCACTTCCAAATTCTCAGAGTAGATGGAGTAGTGTAGAAGCTAGCACAGAAGAAAGAGACAGGCAGTTGTTGTTGTAATTATTAAATAGTAAGTGCAATTATTTTAAATTGGTAAATTGCTCACGGAATAGATGGTTTTCAGCTGGTTCATGAATTTTCAGATGGTTTCAGCAGATCGTGTGGAGGTTGGAACCTCATTCCACCACAGAGGAACAGAGAAAGTGAATTATCATGAAATGGACTTTGTGCCTGTTTGCAATGGGACCACCAGCACTGTTTGTTCAATGACCACGAGAGAAGAATGGGGACAAAGAGCTGGAGGAGTGAATTATAGTAAGAGCATGCTGTTCCACAGGCTGTTCTGAAGGCCAGAGTCAAAGCCTAGAATTTTATGTGTCTGCAACTACAGTGGAGTGAAATCAAGAGGGTGGTGACATGAGCCCTCTTTGGCTGATTAAAGATCAGAAGTGCTGCTGCATTCTGGACCATCTGGACCAACAGTGTGTTACAGTAGTTCAGTCTTGAATTGGCCAGATCTTGGACCAGCAGCTGCACAGCACATTCAGACAAGAAAGGTCTGATTTTCCTGATGTTGTAAAGTGCAAACCTGCAAGACCGGGCGGTTGATGATGTGTGGGTGGTGAAGTAAGCTGGTCATCAATTACCACTCCCAGGTTCTGGACTGTCTTGGCTGGCTTTAGTGTAGTTGAACAAAGATGAATAGAGAGGTTGTGGTCAACAGACGGGTTGGCTGGAATCATGAGGATTTCTGTTTTGGCAAGGTTGAGCTGAAGGTGACGTTCCTTCATCCAGGCTGAGATCTCAGAGAGGCAAGCAGAGATACGAGCTGAGACGGTAGGGTCGTCAGGCTGGAATGAGAGGTAAAGCTGGGTATCATCTGTGAAGCAATTGTAGGAAAAGGCATGTGCCTTAAGGATCGGTCAGAGTAATGTAGTGTAGATCAAGAAGAGGAGGGGTCCAAGCACTGATCCCTGAGGAACATCAGTGTTTAGCTGGTGTGACTTGGACAACTGTCCTCTTCAGGAGATCTTGAAGGATCTGCCTTTGAGGTATGACTCAAACCATCCAAGCACAGTTCCTGTGATACCCAGGTTGGAGAGAATGGACAAGAGGATCTGGTGGTTTACTGTGTAAAAATCAGCAGGCAGGTAAAGGAGGATACGGACAGATGATGTGGAGTTAGCTCTCACCAGTTGCAGGGTTTAAGTTACTGACAAGAGGGCAGTCTCTGCTGAGTGTCCTTTTTTGAAGCCAGACTGATATCTGTCGAGTAGGTTGTTCTATGAAAGAAAAGCAGACAACTGGTTGAATACAACCCTCTCAAGAGTTTTAGACAGGAAGAGTAGGAGAGAGACCAGTCTGTAGTTGTTGACTACTGTGGGGTTATGTGTTGGTTTTTTGAGCAGTAGGGTTACTCAAGCCTGCTTGTATGTGTTGGGAAAGTATCCAGTTGTAAGAGATGTGTTGATGATGTGTGCGAGTGCGGGCAGAACTGATGGAGAGGCAGCTTGCAGAAGATGTGAGGGGATAGGGTCAAGGGACAGGTGGTAGGATGTATAAAAAGAAGCACTTTGGAGACCTCAGTCTCAGAGAGAGGACAGAGGATAGGATGTGGGAAGAGAGCCATTGTAGGTGTGTGGTATAGAGAACTGGCTGCTGATGCCCACTAATTTGTCAGTAAAAAACATGACAAAGTCGTCAGCAGTCAGAGAAGTAGTGGGAGGAGGCGTGGCCTGGCGAGATAGGGTGTGGGGTGTGGCCTGGCCAGACAGGGCGTGGAGCATGAGACCAGGGCGGAGTCAGTGGAAGGTGGAGCCATGAGAGACTCGAGGGGCGGAGCCATGGAAGGTGGAGCCGTAAGAGGCTCGAGGGGCAAAACTGGAGAACTGGGAACCCGGATAGTAGCTGAAGGCTCGAAGGGCCAGGGTGGAGCCGGAGGCCAAGGCAGGGCCACTTGACGTGGCAGATGTGGTAACATGGCATGACTAGGTAGGAATGGCAACATGGCATAACGTGGCAGCTGAGGCTTGCAACGCTGGTTCTGGGATGGACGCGGCATGCAACGCTGGCTCGTTGGCCATGGCAGGCGTGGGTGCTGGCTCGTTGGCCATGGCAGGCGTGGGCGTTGGCCGTGGCAGTCATGGGTGCTGGCTCATTGGCCGTGGCAGGCGTGGGCGCTGGCTCGTTGGTCGTGGCAGGCGTGGGCGCTGGCTCGTTGGCCGTGGCAGGCGTGGGTGCTGGCTCGTTGGCCGTGCAGGCATGGGCGCTGGCTTGTGGAACGTGGCAGGCGTGGGCCTGGACCGTGGAGCAGGGGCAGGCCTGGACCGTGGAGCAGAGGCAGGCCTGTGACATGGCATGGAGCAGACTCAGATGTAGCTGTGACATGGCATGGAGCAGACTCAGGCGTGACTGTGACATGGCACGGAGCAGACTCAGGCGTGGCTGTGACATGTCATGGAGTAGACTCAGGATCCGGGGCAGAAGATGGCGCAAGCTCGACAACCATGACTTGGGACCCTGGCTCGGCGACCATGACGTGGGACCCTGGCTCGGTGGCCATGATGGGGAACCCTGGCTCGGCGACCATGACATGGGACCCTGGCTCGGTGGCCATGATGGGGAACCCTGGCTCGGTGGCCATGATGGGGAACCCTGGCTCGGCGACCATGACTTGGGACCCTGGCTCGGCGACCAGTCATGGCTCGGTGGCCATGACGGGGAACCCTGGCTCGGTGGCCATGACGTGGGACCCTGGCTCGGCGGCCATGACGTGGGACCCTGGCTCGGCGGCCATGGCGTGGGACCCTGACTCAGCGACCGTGACTTGGGACCCTGGCTCGGTGACCATGGCGTGGGACTCTGGCTCGTTGATCATGACGTGGGACTCTGGCTCATCGATCACTGTATGAGTGCATAGTTCCTCATCAGCCTCTCCTAGAGTGAAAGTTGCGCCAGACTGAAGGTACTCCAACCGCCAGGCATCAGAGAGAACACCGGCTCATTCAAGCCTGCCCGGAAGAAGTGTTTGAGGGCGCCAAACACTTAAACCCAACCTGGTTGGCCAAAGCGCAGAAGTCTTCTACGTATTACTCCAGGGGACGATTCCCCTGACGTAGGCGCATGAGCTGAACTGCTGGGTCCATAGTGTGAGTCTGGTATTCTGTAAAGTGTGCTGGCAATGACAGGCAGACGAAGATGATGATGATGTAAAGAACCCAAGTGCAGTTTATTCATAAACGTGAACAAGAACAAAACAAACATGAACTTGACTTGACTTGACTTAACATCAGGAAATCACATGACATGAAACACATGACTATAGAATGGGAACTAGACTTCCAAAATAAAAGACATGAACACAAAACATGAACAAAAACACATTAAACGTTACATCGTTGACATCCAGTGAAGAGAAGTGATCAGTGGAGGGTAGGGATGCAGAAACCATAAAAGAAAAGCGAGTGGGGGAGAGAAAGCGGAGGTTACGGCGGAAGGAGACCATCGGTGAATTGATAGGAAATTAAGCCAAAATTCTCCCACGCATCCACGCACAACACACCACGCGCCTCACCGAGAGCGAGAACTACATTATAGTGACCATGAGGAGGTTACCCCATGTGACTCTACCCTCCCTAGCAACTGGGCCAATTTGGTTGTTTAGGAGACCTGGCTGGAGTTGGCCTGATCCCATTTCTTATAGAAAATTACAAAATGCATAGTTAACTGAGTCAATTGTACCAATTGGATTTCTGAGTGAGAGTGAGATTTGTGTAAGGAATTGAAAAAGACCAGTGACAAATTATTTTGGTAGTTTGTTTTTTTGTTAAAATTTTCTTAGTGTGCCTTGGAAAGAGTTTAGTCAATAAAACAAAACAAAAACTTACAAAAAACAAAAGAGTCTTTAGCCTAATGAATAACTAAGTTTATTTGGTTGCTAGTGTTCAGTAGGTGGCTATTGTACCTTCTTCTGTTTGTTTTTTCTGTTTTTAATATGGTAAACTAGGAACAATCATTAATTTAGTTGAAACACATTGCTAGTGCCTAGCTGAGATTGCATTAGTGGACATGCTGTGACAAAATACTGTTACTCTTCTTTGTTGTTTTTGCCAAGACCTGGCTGCATTCCTGTAGTAATAGAGTACACTCACATCCTCAACCTTAGGAGAGAGAAAGAGAGATAAAGATATGCAGGATGCATTTACATACTGCATATCTTTACATATTACATAAAAATAAAAAATAAATAAATCACATAAATTCAGTCCTTTAGGCATTTTTTAAGGCATTTTTTGAGACTAGTCTGTCGTAATGTTTATTTTAAAATATTTAAATTGAACTTCAAATCATTCCTTTTGGCACTAGCTAAAGTTGCTATGATCCTTTCCATGCACAGCACAAGAAAGCCATCTGCCACCGAGGTCTCCTAACAGCAGAGACTGTCAGTGAGCATTAGTGTCAACGCGCTAGTGTTAGCACCCAGCTAGCCAGCCCGTATGGAGCTCCCTGTGAGGGCTAGCGGTATTTATCCTGCCGGACGCTGACACTAGAGCTGCCTACACTGCTGGAAACTTGTTATGGAACTACACAACCTGTTGGACTCTTGCTGGTCTGCAACGTCAGTGCGGTCAAACAAAGCACACCTTCAGAATACTTGCAGCAGAATCTATACAATTTGACACCCGTTAAACTCAATGACAGAACAGTTGTAGCCACACTGTGTTGTGCATAAGGAGACCAGTCTCTTCCAAACACTTTATACCTTGCGCATAAATTGAGTGCATTTACATGCACAAGCATATTCTTATATTAATCGGTATTTGGTCATTCTGATTATTGATGCGCCATGTAAGCATGTTAACCCAATTGCTACATCCTAATTAAGCCAAAATTCAGGTTCCTAAAAATATGAATAAGACAGCTAGCATATTATGTCTGCATTAATATGACTTTTGTACCATTTTAAATCCTTATTTGGAATATCCACTGTAACAGAATATTCATTCATATGTGTGCATATCCAAACAAAAGCAGTGGTGAAAAGTCCAGTAATTGAAGAAACACATTTTTTGGAACGAGGAGGAGTCAAGCCTCAAAAGATAAACATTTAACAATTAATACAAGAAATGAACTTTAATGAGGCATCATAATCATGGCTATGACATGCTTAGAATTCATTGTTTTTTTACATTTTGAAACTATTTTAACAGCTCAGGCCCCAGTCCCACTCCTGGATAAAATGGATATCTGATATACATATATATATATATATATATATATATATATATATATATATATATATATATATATATATACCTTACCTTATAAAATATACATCCCTCTGACTAAAATAGATTTACTTCACTTGTATATTGGGGACGTTAGTCATTTTTAAAAAGGCTCTGTACTTCTCTGGACATCTAATGACCTATGTATGAGATTTAAGACTTTCTTCATATCTCTTTTAAAGATGTTGCATTTATATGTCAGAATCTCAAATCTATGAATTTCATAAGTAAATAAATACCAGTAAATCCCCTTAAGTCTTGAAGTCACACTGTTTTTATGGATAAGAAAACAAACATTTGGCTTTCACAAGGGTAGATTGAACTGGAATATACCTTTGTTGTAATGCAGTAAGACAACCTAAAACAGTCTGCTTTTTGTACTTGTCTAATATGCTCTATTAATTTCATTACCAGCTCATGTGTGTACACAAACCAAAATTCAATCCATGTGATACATCTTCTTTTCACATGTATTGCATTGTTTCCAAAAAATAAACAAGATATTAATTTTAAAATAATTGGCACAATTATTGTGTCATACTTTATAAAAGAGATCATTGTTTTGGTGGAAACAATAGCGCATGTTTCACAGAGTTGGCACTGTTAAATCAGAAGGTCTGGCATCTCTATATGTCTGCTTGGCTTTGCACTGCCCCTGCTGTGTACCTGATGCCAAGCACAACCATGCCAGCTCCCCCCGCGAAGCAGCATCAGTGTACTATTTATAACAATCCAAAGAGTTTGGACTTCATTAAGCAGAGTAGTATCATCAGTAGTTTAGTAGTGTCATCAGATTTAAAAGTAAGATTATGTGGGTTAAATGTTGGGTTGTCTGTTATTTTTACATACGGATAGAATTGGCTGCAAAGTAGAATAAACTGGCAGACCCACATAGAACCTGCGATTGCAGAAACCTACAGAATTGGGACACCTGCCATTCATAAAGTTAAACACATCCTCTGCCCCTTGCAAATTCCATATATTTTCCCTCAAAATCAGTGCAGAAAATGCAAGTCTGCAGATGCTGTTTCAAATTTCCAATTGGTAAATTGAATTCATTTAAATTGTGTGAAAAGCCTTAGTATAAATATATAAAAGAATATTATGATATTTGGCTTCAAGTTGATGTTTAGTTTTCGATAAAGTGAGAAACACAGTTGGTCTTTCTTTAGCATTGTGGAAGGTTCTACTGCAGTTAAGGGTTGAAATGAGGCTGTGACCTCAGCTCTTAGACAACATCAAGGGCTCAGGGTTTGGCTAGTTAGCAAGGACGAGTTACCAGTTAGGGGACTGCTGGTAGATGCCGTAACTACACACTATTCTGTGGGCAAAAAGCACCTTTTCCATTGACGGCCATTCAGAAGTAGCTGAGTATTATGTATAAATTTAAGGGGAATGCTAACTGATTTCTCTTAGGTATTACAGACCTCCTTGGACAACACATACTGAAAAGTCATCACCTTAGATACTCCTCCAGATTACAGGTCTGCTTAGGTCATCAGATTGTGGAAGAGATGACAGAGAAGAAAGAATGAGAGAGACATTGACATTTGATATTTTACCATGTTTTGTAAGAGAGTTTTTCCCTCAAGAGTGTTACATAAGGAAGTATGTCAGCTAGAGACTAAGAGGATGATTGCATGCTCTGCTTTTAAATGAATAGGGAAAGGAAATGTTGAGATGGAGTGCATTCAACACTACAGGGTCGCATTTCTATATGAGATTTTTATATATACAGCATTTACTGTATATGTTTTATTAGTAGAGCTTGCAAAGGCAAGCATCACTGTTAATGTGCCTTATACTTTGCATGCACCCAAAACACCCTAGCAACTACATAGCAATGCCCTGGCAACCATCCACAACACCCTCATATCATGGATGTGACTTGGATGAGCAAACACTGCTCATCTTAAGAAAAATGTAGTTTTATTATTTTTGATTTATTTATTTTGCATGATATTGGTTCTGAGGTATGAGCGTGGTGAGAGAACAAAGACAACAACATACTTAAACACATTCAAATTTAAATGTCTCACTGGAGAGCTCATGAGAAAATAGTTGGAAAGCAGCTCTCGCCCTGATTGCTTTCTTATTCTTGCTTTTCTTACACCCTTTTTTCTCACTATCCTTCTCTCTCTCTCTTGCTGTCTTGACATGCTTACTAAACAGGGAACAGAAATCCCTCTCAAAGGCTTTGGTGCTGCTCTTTAAATAGGCGGAAAGAAAAACACACACACTTTCACATTTTCCTCATCTTTGCTCTATTTGAGGACAGCGTAAATGTGTTTTTTGTGTGCTATTTTTCTTTCAGTATCTCTCTTTTCCCCTCACCAATCTTTTCTGTCATTTGACCCCTTTCTAAAGAGTTATGCAAATTAAAACTACTGTTTTCCTCTTGTACCCTCTCTCTCCTGCTCTCCTGCTTTGAGAGGAAGCAGTGTTTTGTTCAGTTTTATCGTTGTCAGTCCATTGGCTCATTATGGATAATTTTATTGCATTTCTGTTGAACTATGTTGGTGAGAACCTAAGATGAAAACTTTGAATATCATGTGCGGGTACGTGAGAAATGGTTCATGCATACGCAACGATCTCCGTTACCTTCTCAGGGGGGATTTTGTGAATAAATGAATTGGAGAAAGAGAGGAAATGATTTGAGTGGGGAGAACAGAGGGGTCTCTGTTCTACATGGCTTTTGAGATGTTCCAAAATGGCAGCCCCTTTACATTGCTTCTTGGCAAGTGTGTTTGTTAGTGTCTGTTAGGGGTAGATGTGTGACTCACATTTGATTTACAAAGAAGAAGAATTAAACCAAGAATGCCCATAGTAACTGGATTTCACACTTGTCAATCAAATATTGAGAGTTAAAGAAGATAGCCAAAAAAAAACAGTGAGAAAAAATCTGATGAAATTAGAATATAATTATTTCTCACTGTATTCTTTTCCTCTTTGTTACTCTAGTTTTCCCTTGCTTTGATAGTGAATTGTTTAAACAAGATATGTGAAAAATCTCTGTTTTGTTTTCCGCCCTTTGCACACCAAATAATTGGTTTAACTCATTGTTTCCAAACAATTTTTCATTGTTTGCTGCTGATTCTACATGCATAAACATCCATTTTAATTATGTTCTAACTGTCCACCTTGTTAACATATCTGTAAATAATTTGATTTTTGACTATCCCTATTTAGAGCAACTTGAGATAATATTACACAATATTGTGAAATAATTCTAGAGATCCTATCAGAGATTGAAATGAGGACAAATGGACTGTATTTCCATGTGTGTTCATATATTCTATATATGTATAAAAGGGGACTATATTAGACTCTTTACTCCTGTTGGCCAACTCCAAAGAACAATCAATTAGGTCAGTGAGATTTTGCAGTTCTAAAGAGGAATTCCCCATTGTGTGTCAGAGGTTTTCGTTGCCCATCTCTCTGTCTCTCCAGATTGACCACTGCAAGTCTCAAACCTTACCAAACCTACAAACCTTAATCCTAATCTCAATCCCAATTCTGGCCCAGGCTCAGAGGGGTGCATTAGTAAATCAGAGCTCCTAATCCATCTACCACAAGCCGCTTTGGAAAGAAATCTGGGGCCTCGGCTTGCATACAGCACCGTATAATTAAGCAGATTTGTGCAAGTGTGTGTGATACAGAGTTTATTCTGTGTCTTTTGTTCTCTCTTTGAAAGACTGTAGAGTTACTAAATTTGCAGTATGGTTATAAGATTTGTGGAGATACTTGTATCCTGCCTGGATTTATGTCTATATTACAAAACCTTCTCAATTGCACATGCCTAGGGATTAGAGTTCACCTTCATTATGTGAATTTGAACATAGTATGTAATTAATAACTGAATCATTACCTATAGGAAAACAGAAAACAGTAAGGAGAGAAATAGTGGACTATGAATTCTCAGCATTGGTTGGCAGCCAGCATTTTGAGCACTAAATCTTCTCCATTTATAGACAGTTTGTTTAACTGTGTACAGATGAATATCTGAGCTCTCGAGATAACTTTCTAACCCTTTCCAGCTTTATGCAAAGCAAAAATTCTTGATTGTAGGTCTTCTTTTTTTTAAGGCATGGACCACATCAGCAGATACTTCTTGTGAGTAGCGCTCTACACTTCTTGTAGAGTCAAAGTAGCTCTAACCCACACCTCCAATCTCATTTAATTAATTGGAGGCCAGGTTTGCCAACTCCTGACTTTAATTAGCTCTTATTGATGTCTTAAGCCTAGGGGTTCACTTACTTTTTCCACAGTACTGTGAATGTTAATGGGATGTGTTCAATGAAGACATGTAAGATTATAATTGATTGTGTGTTGTTAGCTTAAGCACATTGTGTTTGTCTATACTTAGTTGTGATTTTAATGAAGATGAGATCACATTGTAGGACCAATTAATGCAGAAAACCCACTAATTTCAAAGGGTTCACATACATTTTCTTGCCACTGTACATCTGTTGGAGGCATGGAACTCCAATATGCAGATAGGGTGGAACTAATGTTAATGCTGTTTTAAGATCCAATGAAGCATTGATTCTGATTGGACAATTGCAGCATTCTGAGTTCAAATACAGTATTTGGTATAATGATCACTTAACTGTACAATGGACCATTGTCCCAGGCAACTGATTTACGTATAGCTGTGATTAATTTCATGTCTTTGTATTACTCCGTATTTCTTCTCACATAGTAAAATATTTTCAAATAAAAATAATTTTTTCAGTTTAATTTATTTATGTTTATGTAGTTTGTTAAAAGGGTTAAACATTGCATGTTCTACCCAAAGTAAAGATGACCTAACAGGAAAGGACTTTTTCCCCATTGTGCAGTTAAGACACTTAACTCCAACTCACTCCAGGGTGGCTTTTACAGCAATTAGTGTACTGTAAAGGTGCCAATATACTTCCAGCAAAATCAAAGAAAGTGTGTTATTTCATTTCGAACAAAATCTGGCCAAACAGGTGTTTTTGAGTTTGTTGCGGTGGTTCGAAACTTTCAGGAAAAAATTGTGCTTTGTACTGCCATTGGTCCACATGATAGGTGGATGTGACCCAGTGCTCCACCTACTTTGATGCCAACATCTTTTTCCAGTTAATTTCTTCACTCATTGGAGATCAGTCAACATGAACTCACTGGAGTCACCACCCTTTTATACACCCATCTTTGCAGTAGTATGATTTACATTCTTTAAAAAAACAACAACTATACAAAACTTTTTTAATGATCTTAAATTATCAGGGACAACAGCGTGCATCTCATATTTCTCTTTTTGTTTATGATTTTTCAGGCAGTTTATTCATCTCCAGTTCTACTCACACTAACGCTTCACACTCAAAGAGGGTGGGGCTTAAGCCTGCACTTCCTGGTGTGGCCACACCCATCACCCTGGCTCAAACTCACTATTGGAAACCACAAGCTGGGGAGGATTCTGGCAGCAGTGGAGAAAGTGGGACCTCAACCAGTGCAACCATTAACATCAGTGCTGGTTCTGCTGAGCGAGAACACCTGATTGATCTGATACTAGGTGGCATGGCTGCCAGACTGCCCACTCTGGCTGAACCCCAGACACGTGGCCAGCCCCAGCTAAACTTCAATAAGGAGGTCATTGATGACAGCGCCCCACGTTGGAAGAGCGAGAGACTACAAGCAGATGGGACATTGTTAGAACTTGACCCAATGCATCCAAACACACATTCTCCTCGTTATGATTCAGCCCATCCCCAACCAGAGGATATTATCACAGTGAATTTTTACAATCCTCCTCCCCATCATATCATCCCCGATCCTCCTGCTCAGGCTCACAAGCTCCAAGGAGGAGATCCAACATCCTGGACACTCTCTGACTTTTATGATTATCTGTCACCTGACTATTCCACCACCGAAGTTTACCCTGATGAGAGCCAACCAACACCTCCTGATATGGAAGATGAAAATGTCCGTCTTGTTGCCGGTGCTGTGCCCTCTAACATGAAACCTTTTGCCTCTGGTGATGGTGTGTCTGTAGGTTATGACTCTGCAGGAGCATTGGATCTGGCAGACAACTCAGGTTGTCTTCTTGGATTTGTACGTAGCAATGGCACATGTGTCTCGCCATGTGAGATCTACACCAGTTACTGCTTCAATGGAGGACAGTGTTATGTGGTTGACGGTATTGGTGCTTTCTGCAGGTAAGATGCACTTGTGCAAAAACTGACTGAATGAAGCTTGCAATAGAGAATCACTGTTTGACTGTTGTTTGGAGACCCAGCCAAAAACTTAATTGGCTTGGCTAGACTAGCATCAAAGAAGCATAAACCATCCTGGACCAGCAAGGAAATTCATGCTAGTGTAAATGGTGCTTGACAAGACTGGTTACTTGTGCATAACCATACATGTATAACATTAAATATAAAATGAAATGATACAGCAAACTCTTATCTTTCAAAAAGAAAATTCACCCTACAAATGTTCTGAGAGCATCAAAATTCTGAAGTCTGAAGATCAGTCCTTTGGTCATGTTCATACATGTCCACTGTGCATCTGTTCATGGTGTGGGATTATGTTTGTTTTACATTTTCAAGAGAAGCTTAGTGCTAGTCTCTAAAATGTCCTAAAATCAAATATTAGGGGATTGAAGATGGATTGAGCCTCAGCTGAAGGCTCTCCTTGGGAACAGTAGTAAACTGCCTACCATCAGCTATCTTGAAACTGGGCCAAGCTCATGCTAACATGTGTAATGGGCTAACCGGGTCAGGCAAGCATTTTTACACTGTAGGTCAATTGTCAGAGGTTTTATAGGAAAACTTTTAGGCTGTCCACTAAATACTGACTTATACAAGGCAATAATCTAAACCTACAATCACCCTGACACTGTTTTATAAATATTATATAGATTTTATGTACTGTATGATAAAAGAATAGGTCATACAAGCCACAGAATTGATGTTGGTTAAGTTGTCCAACACTTGTCATAAAGTTGCTGCTGGTTGCATGAAGGCTAGCTTCTCAGGCCGTTGCTATAGATTTGTGGAATATTTGGTGACATAACTATGCTTAAGTGAACCAACAGTGTACTTATTAATTTCTGTTGGAAACATCAAAGATCATTGGCTGTTGCCTTTAACATGCTTGACCCAGTATGTGTAATGCAGATGTAGAGGAGATGGAATAGAACAGAGCAATTCCCCAAGCTTTTTATTTGGTCACAGGTCACTAATATCTTCCTGATGAAGCCCAGGGCATTTCTCGAAAAGATTAGGGGTGTAACCCTTGTGTCTTGGCCAGATTTTCCCATTAGCCTCTATCCATCATGGCTTCCTAATAATCCTCTATAGTTATGAATTGGCTACATCACTGTACTCTGCTGTACTCCATCAATAGCTGTTGTGTGGTGAGCATTCTGTTGCATGGCTGCCGTCAAATCCTCCAGGTGGATGCTGCACACTGGTGGTGGTTGAGTAGATTCCCCCGCTACTATGTAAAGTGCTTTGAGTGCCTGGAAAAGGAATAAATCAATTAATATAAATTATGAAACCAACACACAAACCAAATTTTGCTCGGCATTAGCACCTTTCAATCAGGCGCTGGACGTTCATGTCTGGCACATGCCGTGGGGCTAACTTGTCAATCGCAGAGAGAGAGAGAAAAGAGGGTGACAGAGGTATGCTCTAATCGGTCTACATAAATAGGGTCAGTGCTGTTACAAAGTCAAGGTTTCCATCTGTAGAGGATCTATGACCTATTAGATGGAAAAAAAGACTGTACATGTTTGCTAAAGGTCTAAATGTCCCCACAAAGATAGTAAAACCTGAAATCACCTATATTAGGAACCAGCCAATGGTCGCCACAAGAAAAATGGCCTAATAAACATGCTAAATATTGGAAAATCTAAAAATGCCAAAAGGTTTATGTGAGGTTTAGGGGTAGGGGATAGAAAATGTAATTATCTCAGAATATCAACAATATAAATGTGTGTGTATGTGTGTGTATGCTGCCCAGCCCAATAACTTACACCAAATGGATGTGTAGTAGTAAACAATAAAATTGAGTTTCCGGTTGACCTCTTTTTTAGGCTAGAGAGTAAGTATGGCCTACATACAGTATTGATCAGCCTTTAACACACTGTATGCTCTCAGAAGCCTCTGGGTAAATTTAGTGTGTAAGTGTACTGTATGTGTATACAGTATTTATGACTTGTGCTTAACCAATATTACACCACATGCCTTTAGTCTGATGAACAAAGTGTCACTAATAGTTAGTGATGCTTGCTAAGGTATTTTTTTATATGAACAACTGGCCAATCTCTTTGGCCTGTAGCGCATTTTTAGAAGCTGTGTACTTCATTCTGACCATAACTTAGGCGGTTTATTCTCACTGGAACAGGCACAAATACAGAAACACAAATGCACATCCTTGACAAGGCCATCTGTCCAGTGGTGCAGCTGTAAGCTGTATGAGAGGCTAACCTTGCAGTCGAATTCTTGTAATGATAAATAAGTCAGCAGGCCACACTCATAAACTCATAGTGAAAAAAAATACTATCATCCCACCATCTATAGCATTTATCACTCACTCTCTTTCATCTCTGCACAGATGTGTGTGTCATGGCCAATTTGTTTGGATCCCAGTGAAAATATCACAAACAGCGTTAGGCAACATCTTGAATCCAATTGTCTCTTGTATGACCAAAAACATGCACACATAATCCCCTTTGCATTCTCTCTTTCCACAGCCAAATATTCTTTTTCTTTAAATATTTCCCCTTTGGAAAAATCACACAAAAAAAAAATTTTTTATTGTTTCTCCTAGATACCAATGAGATTAAAGGGATATTTCACCCCATAAAAGGGTTAGGGTTATGTAATGAAAGTAAATGTGGACAGAGGTTCTAGTGATGCAGACCCCTCCCAAGTTATATAATAACATATAACATCTCTTTGCATAGTGAAATTAGGACAGTTAATAAACGTGTGTCTTCTCCAACACCTCTCTCTCTCTCTCTCTCTCTCTTTTGCCCATCTGTAGGTGTAATGTGCAGGAGTATATCTGGAACAAGGGATCCAGGTGTGAATCTGTCATTTCAGACTTCCAGGTGATGTGTATGGCAGTGGGTGGGGTCACCATCATGTTGCTCCTCCTCTTTATGGTTATCGTCTTTTTCTCCAAGAGGCTGCACCTGCTTAAGACCGAAAACAGACGACTTCGCAAGCGCAGGTGAGACTGTTGCTATAATAGCAGTGATGGCTACTCGGATTTGATGGTCTACAGTCCTAGTTTCAGATTTGACAATTTAAATATAAATATTAACTGGTTGTGCTGAATACATTTTATCGCAGGCACTGTAGTACAATAAAATGTACAGTGTAAACATGGGATTTCACCACAATGATATGACCCTTCTTTCCTGAAAGTAGGCCAATCTGACAGTGCAGCACAAGTGTGTGTATGTGTGTGAGGGTGACCTATATACTGTGCAGCCAAAGGCATTTAAACACCAGTACAAGAGCGGGGTGAGATGGCAGGCAGACAAGTTAAAGGGATAGTTCACACAAAAATGACAATTCTGTCATCATTTACTCACTCTCATATTGTTCTTAATATGTATGTTTTAGTAAATGATGACTGAATTTTTTTTTTGGGTGAACTGTTCCTTTAAGAGAAGGGAGCAAAAGAAGGAGAGGAGAGATAAATAGAAAACAGAAAAGAGAAGTGTCCAAGGGGTTTGAGTAGTTGAATAGACAACTACGTAGAAGGAGGTGGCAAAGGCAAGAGTAAATGCATGACAAATGTGTATATTCTGAACTCTGTGCACTCGGTACAGTTTACATCAGCACCATCTGCTGCAGGTAACAGCTGTGTGTTTGGTGCACACACGTACAGTATAGCAGAAACGAGATGATAGTTTAATCCAGTACATTCAATACACCAAAAATGTCTATTCAAGCTACTTTCTATTTCTACTTGGCACTTAAACACATCAACCTAAATATAACATATAGGGAATGTTCTGAGTTCAATATAAGTTGAGCTGTATTGACCACATCTGTGACATTCTGTCTATTGCCACAGAAAATTATTTCAACTGAGAGAGTTTGTAAAAACATGCAAAAATAGGGTTTACAGAAATTAATTTACAATGGAAGTCTATGTGCCAAGGCATTGCACCGGGATAAACATGAAAGTATAGCAACACGACTTAAAACATTTTAAATGTGTACATGAGTGTAATGTGATGAAATCACTTGCTAATAGATTTAGCATTTGTGCCTAAATCCAATCTAATCAAAAATCCAGTATTTCAACTCTGGTAAACCATGATATGTGCAAGGATGCCATAAAGGGACTGTTTACGACTTTTATTCCCAAAGAGACCAACCAATCAACAAAAAGAATTTCAAATCAGTACAATACAGGCATCACATTTTAGCTAGCCTCCTATCCCACCATTAATTTGAACCCTAGAACGCATATTTCGGTCAAAAAATTGCACAGCCGTCAATCATTTTTACATGAAGTGGTACTGCCACTCCAAGTATTCCTCAATAAATTTATTTGACCATGTGAATTGACTTTTTTAACATTTAATTGAATATGTATTTTTTTACATTTTAAGAGAATTTGCATCACTATCCCTAGAATGTATATGTGGGTCCTGTTTGACCCATAAGTGTTTATAATGATGTTTAATGCATTTAACACTGGTATTTCTCTTGTAATACATTGATTGTTTTAAGTTTCCATTTGTCATGTAATTACATGTTAAATACCATGTTCATGTTCATGTTCATTTTTATGTGTCGTTTGCAAGTATAGCAAGTTGTCATTTAGTCTATGCTTTTATCCAAAGTGTATGGCATTATGGCCATTACAGGGACAGTCCTCATAGAGCAACCTGAGATAAGATACCTAGTTTACAGCAAGTTCACAATGGTTATAGCTCCTGGGCCACATCTTTGTGTGTTATAACCTGCAACTTTTTTTTTTTCAGTACACCTCACCACTCCCAATAACAATAGAGCTGTTCAGCCGTGACGTCAATTTGAGGCGAACCTGAAGTTTTTGAACTTATGTGTAAAATAAGGTCTGTGGTAAACATTACTTGATGATACACAGACTTTTTGTTCTACAACATAAATTACACACAGTCATACCTCAAATGTGAATTTTGAAGCCACCGTGTGTTTTTTCAAAAAAGTGTATAATTCAATGAGACTTTAAAATTCACTTTGAGGTATGACTGTGTGTAATTTGTGTTGTAGAACAAAATGTCCACATATCGTCAAGTAATGTTTACCACAGACCTTATTTTTCTTATAAGTTCAAAAACCCCATTATAAAAACTCATAGGAAAACCCCGAGGGAACCCATAGCGAATTAGACTTCCGGGTTTTTGGACTACAAGCTGAACAGCTCTATTATAGCTATATAGAGAAATATAGTGTCACATAGCAATATAGAGTACATAAGTTTATCTTTTTGTAAGTTTATAACTAAATGTTTTGGGGGGGGGGGGGAATTATCCTAGTCCATTGTACTTATATGTATGTGTTTGTGAGGGCAGAGATGTTATTCAGCCTTTTTTTTTACATTACCCAAAAGACAGAATTCATTTTCAATGTGTGTTGAACTTTTCAGGATTGAGTAAAAGATATATCAACCTTTTAAAAATGTAAATTGTAAATGAAATTATAATTACAGTTAATTTGTCTTGAAAAAATATGTGGTTTTGTAAAGAATATGCATCTAAATTTCACGTGGGTCTTTTTAGATGTACTGTATGTCAGTAACCTTTAGTACGTTTCCCTTGTCAGTGCTGGGTAGATTACTTCTGAATTGTAATCTGGTACTGATTACAAATTACATGCCTAAAATTGTATTCAGGAATGGAATCTCTTGGATTATATTTTTTAAAGTAATCTAATCTGATTGCTTTTGGATTGCTTCTGACCTAATTGTTGTTTATATGATGTCACAAGCATTTGACTAGGATAAGCTTGTACCATTTGGACATTAAGTTTAATGGGTCAAAATATGGGAATTGATCTGATTTTGTTTGTGTACGTTTTTTTTTTTCTTACTCCTGCAATTTTTGCATTACAAACAGCATCACTTCTGTTAACATGATAACAGATCAGGCCAGTTATATTTGTGAATCAACGTCACAAAAAAGCCGCAAAAGCGCATTCATGTACATTTTTGAAGCCGAGTACAAAAGCAATTAACTAAACTAAACTCAACTTTACAGCACTAATCCAATCGGTTATGAATTTATGTGTGGATTACTGCTCCATCTTCAGTGTAATTATGGCTAGCGGCTTGTATCAGGTCTGAATGTACAATTCCATTTTATATACATACATTTTTTATGTATATCAGCTGTAGGCTAATTTAGAATTTAAAATAAAAAAATATTTAATATTTAACATTAAAGAAGAATTAGAGGGATATATAAATTATGAACAATTTCCTGCCTTTGCTTGATTAATATTTAATCATGTAATCCACAAAAAAGTGACTGTAATCTGATTATTTTAAAATGTAATTTAATCTAATTACAAGTACTTGATTTTTGTAATCTGATTACATCATCCAGATTACATTTAATCCTACTCAGCACTGTCCCTCATCTCATTCCAAACCCTGATGTTTTCCATTTATACGTTTTTCTTTCTCTGTGTCTCTGCAGCAAGTACCGGCCACAGTCGGGGCAGCTTGTCGATAACTTCTCGCTGTCTACCGTTGCAGAGGGCTCTCAGGCAAATGTAAGGAAACTGTGTGACACCCTGACTAATCTCCCTCATGCCCGCGCTTTGGCTTACTATGATAACATTATTTGTCAGGTAACTTTCCTCTCCTCTCTTCCCCTCTATTCTCCACTGCGCATGAGTACGACTGGAAGTATAAACTCTGTCTCTCTCTTTCTGTATGTCTCTCGACACAGGTGGTATAATTTCTTTCTGTCTTTTCTTTTGTTTTCTTGCCATGTGTATGAGATCTCTAATTTTCTCTGTCCCCCATCTTCATCATAAATATGGAAAGAGTTCAGACTGATCACACAGTGAATTTTTTAACAGTAGGCCGAAAGCTTTGCTGCTGAAATTCAAATCACTTCCCCCCAGTGGCCAAAGCTGGAATTGTTGTTAAACGTATGGGCATGTGTGAAATGTCCACAGAGTGGTGCCAAAAGCATATAGTATTTTAAGTTGAAAAAAGATTTAATAAGTCAACAGGAATGCAAATTGTATTTACTCTCCCCCCTAACCCCATACCCCAACCCTAAACCTAACCGTCAGTGGGGTAAAATGCCATTTTTGAGTGGAAATGCAACCTCCAAATTGCGCTAACAATTTTTTTATGTGAGCATGATTCCTTCGTGGTTCCTACAGGACCAGAACCCATGTCTTGGAGGTTGCTAGTGGTAAATGTGTTTATGCTTGTACTGATACAAAAATGTCTGATGGGGGATGGTGTTGTCAGTAATTCGGCTGAATGGGGTTGATTTAAGGGTACATGAACTATAAGGAAACAACATATCAATTTCCAGTGTGATTATGTTTGAAAATTAGAGATACATTGAGAGATTCTGGCATTTTCCTTGCATTTTCCTTTCAGACTGTTTACCTTGACTCACATGCCACCCCCAACAACCCCCCCCCCCAACCCCCACTTTGAGGTAGGCAAATGGTAGAAAGAAAAATTAAACTAGATAATCCGACGCTCCTGATAACACAGTGAAAATTGTAGAATAACAGCTTAGTCAGTCGATTATTACACTCATTTTTAGGAGGGTAAGGCAACATACTAGTGGTAGTAGAGTAATCCTCTCTTGCCACCCCACTCCTTAGAAAACCATGAGCAGATACACGTGGGAATATAAACCCAAAGAGGATCCCTGCAGTGAGGTAAGATGACACACAAACTGACCAAAAACTGACATCCTCCAATCACTCTTCACTTTTGGCTCTTTGGTGCCCTGCTTATTCAGAAAAACGCTTTAGAATCCTGCAGCTTCCTTATTGCTCGCCTTGACAGGTTAACCATCGTAGTTCAAACTTCTCCTCTTCTCGAGCTTCTATCCTTTGAGCACTCATGACATACCAAACTATTATCAATCAATAATAGATTTAATAGTGTAACTCAGTGGCATAAAATAGTGAAGCTCCTTAGCAGCCTTTTTTTTAACCTTAATTTTTCTGCTCTCTTCATAGAAAACTTGATAGCTCAAGTTCATCTTAACATCTAGCATAACACTTAGCTAACCAATGAAATGTAGTTAACTTCACCAGTTCCTAATCCCCTCACATTATCCAAAACACTAAGGGGCCATTCAGACCGAATGCATTCTTGTGCTAAAAAAAAGCTAGACTCAAGGCAACGAATAGAACAGAACGTAGGCATTTTTATTTTTTTTTTACCCGACACAGTGTCTAAGGCCAGAAACATACACAGATGTGAGCACTTAGCCAATGCGCGGCTGAACATGCTTAATGTACATTCTTGCGTGACTGTGATGGAGACAAACCTCAGTACTCAAGGGGGCGATAGAGTAAGTCTTGATGTGTTATTATTCAGGTAAATTGCTTTAAATATATTGACTTTAATTTACTTGCCCAGCAAAGATTTTTCAAACTGTTACGCCACCATGACAGTAGTTGGCTTGAAAGAGAAAACTCACCATATAAATGGACAGTTCACATTAATGTCCGTTATAGCGCCACTTGTGGCAACGTTGGTGTTATTGCGGTCTGACAAATTTTGGAACGCAACAACACATTAAATTGTGCTTGCGTAGCTAGAAGCATCTGCGTACAAGTATGTTTTGGCCTTAAAAAACAGCACTCCTGCAAGACGCTACAAAATCAGCAAGATGCCACGTAAAGGTCAGAGACATTCGTCTAGTGCATGTTTACATAGAAAGACTTTTTGACTGACACAAAAACACATTTGGTGTGAATGGCCCCTAACACATCAAGGAGTCAGTTTTGAAATTTGTCTTGATTGCTGTGTAGCATATTCCATGATTTCATAATCTTGTAGAACGGTGAAATTTACAAAAACAACTACCTTTCGGTACTCATGACTGTCAATTATTGTGTTACTTGTATAATGGGTTTAGACGCATTTAATGGAACAGCATTCATTAGTTAATGTTCACATAAACAAACACATAATCAGTTGGAGTCAATTCAGTGGGCCACACAGGCTGAGCTCTTTACAGTGAACAAAGATGTTAAAGGAATATTCCATGTGCAATACAAGTTAAGATCAATCGACAGCATTTATGGCATAATATTGATTACTACAAAAATTATTTTTGACTTGCCCCTCTGTTTCTTTAAAAAAAGCAAAGATCTGGGTTCCAGTGAGGCGCTTACAATGGAAGTGAGTGGGGCCAATCTGTAAACGTTAAAATACTCACTGTTTCATGTCAACAAACCCTTAAACCCTAAAATGACTGTAAAAACTACGATTTTAACTACTTTAAAACTCAAATAATACGTAAGTTTTAACAGAAGAATTAATTTAAGAGCTTTTATAAAATTATAAGCTTGACATTTCTGCCTTTTAACCCTCCAAAAATTGGCCCCTTTCACTTCTATTGTAAGTGCCTCACTGTAACCTCCATATTTGGTTTTTTTCAAGAAAAGGAGGGATGAGTCAAAATATTATTTTGTGGTAATCAACATTATGCCACAAATGCTGTCGACTGAGCTGAACTTTTGAATCAGGAATATTCATTTAAGACCTGCATTGCTTCATGAGTTTCGTCACATTCGGTGCATTCTCTTTGCTGCCTTCTTGAGGTCACCTTTCAGAGCAGATTACCATGACTAAATGTTCCACAGACTCATAGCCATTGCTCCTGTCGAACCTGTAACATTTGATCTTTAAAGGAGGACTAAACTGCTGTCTTAACCACCCAGCGTCATGTTACCCTGCTGCCCTGAACGTTATACCATGGCGAACGTTGAACTTAAACATCAGACCCTGTTCTTCAGCGCTTTTGATTTAAAGGAATAGTTCACCCAAAAATGAAAATTCTCTCATTATTCACTTACCCTGATGCCATGCCAGATGTCTATGACTGTCTTTCTTCAGCAGATTTCAAATAAAGATTTTTAGAAGATAGAGCTCTGTCAGGTCCTTATAATGGAAGTACATGGGTGCCAGCATTTTGACAGTCCAAAAGTCACATTTAGGCAGCATAAAAGTAACCCATACGACTCCAGTCGATCAATGAATGTCTTCTGAAGCAAATCAATTTGTGTAAAAAATTAATCGATAATTAAAACTTTATTAACTTTTAAAAAGCACTTCCTGCCAACAGCGGATGTGAAGCCTGAGTTCATGCGAGAATTCGGAAGCAGTACTTATTTACAACAGAACAGAAGAACAAATGTCACGCGAGAGTTCGACCATTTCAAACTGCATCAGAGCCCTGGATGGAAGCGCTGATTTAAAGTTAAAAACGTTTTAATTATCGACTTGTTTCTTACATAAACCTATCGATTCGCTTCAGAAGACATTCATTGATTGACTGGAGTCGCATGGATTACTTTTTATGCTATAGTTCATTACCCCAGTATTTCAATAGAGGAATTGGCAATTTAGGATTAAAGATAGATTGACAGCTTCACTGTGCAAAGGAAGGGGAAACAAGGCAAGAAAAGGAGGGATAATTGAGGACTGGCAGTAGAGTAATGAGAATATCTCTAGGTGTTTAATTGTCAGACTAATTCTCCCCCTAGGAAACAGCATTTTCATATTCTCACTTTTGAGAATATGATAATTTTTACATGTCTGATTTTTAGCAGTATGATTAAAGCTGTCTTCACCCCCACCACCCCCCTCCCCGTGCCCCCCATGTACAATCACTGACTTTGTGTTACACAGAGGGATATCACAGGTAGCAAGGCTTGTGTTTCTATGCCTAGCATTAGTAAAATAGGCTGTCACAGCAGTACACTTTGTATCGTATAGAACACCATAATTAATGAGCATTGCTTAACAGTGCCAGATAATTAGACAAGGTTTACTGGTAGTGGAATATTATGCTTATAGTGTGCTGAAGATATATGGTCCTTTATTTCTTGCTACATAGCATTAGTACAGTCCAGATTTCCCTTTAAATTTCTAGTTGTGGATTAGTTTATACTCTGAAAATCAGCATTTCCTCTGTTGAGCTGCATAGAGCAAAAACTGAATCGAGATACATACGCTCATCTCATGCACTCTAGACAACTGACATCCTCTGTTTTGTTTGTTCATTTTATAGTCCTCTAAAACCCTGTTTACAACTTGTGTTAACATCTGGTGGTATGATCACCGGACATAGCTTTGGACAGAGCTAAATACAGGTTTAAACATGGTGCAATGCATATTAGAAACACATTTTGATCCAATAACTTCGCAGTTGTAGTATACTTAATGCTATAGACAATACCAAAGAGCCACCAACTCATGTAACACTTAATCAGTGTGCCAAAACAAAGGTTTTATACCAGCTTGATGCCACTTTAAAGGAACAGTTCACCCCAAAAAATTATAATTTTGTTATTTACTCACCCTCATGCCATTCTAAACCTTTAAAACGAGAATTGCTATTGCACATACAACACTGCATGTACATAGTCATGAAGGTTTGTATGTAGTCAAAAAGTGGTAACTGGAGACGCATTCGAGGCAGTGTTAATTCCAAGTGTAAGATGGTTGGGGTGAAAGGAAAAGGTTTTGGCATTGTTGTTTGCTCATAGTAATCTCAGATTGTGTTTGTATGTTGATCCACAGGATGACAATGCCAAGGAGGAGCCAGTCAAAATTTCCCCTAAAGAGGACGAGTCTCTGAACATCCAGAACTCACTCACGGCAAAACCTGAAAAGAACAAGGCTGCCAGTGAAGACAATGCAGAGGAGGTAAACTCACTGCAGAACAACATGAACGTGTAGTACCACCCATTTGCCACAGGCTGGCGCTGTGACTGTAACAAGGCTCACTCACCAGACGTTCCCCCATGATTATTAAAATTCCATAATGGTCACAAATTAAAGATCCCATGAAATCGCTTGACGAGTGCAGTTTTCTGTGCTTTGTTGATGTATTTTCTATTGACGCAGGAAGTTTGGGCGGGACATATCGAAGCCAGAATTGCCAATAGACTTTAGCTTTGTCACAGTCATTAACCATGATTTGCTACTAGCTGTTCAGTTGCAGGGGAGAGCATTTGATTGGAAACAAATCTGTGTAGAGCAACAGTGCCTGCCCACTTTAGGAAGTACTATCCCCATTATTTTTTCATAGGGATTTCAGAAAATCTTTCATAAAAGAGTTCAAAACATGAACCAAACCAACTAGCTCCAAGGTGAATCACATGATTACAAACTTTGATCTAACATGGTGATCTACCTTGCACCCACCTTTAGATGGTGAAAATTTAGGCTTCAAAACACACAACCGAATCACGGAACTAGCATGCTAACCCATGACGGTGCTCTGTCACTCTTGTAGCGATAAGAGTACCCTACCAGCACATTGGTGTTACCACTTTTACCTCGTCTTTGCTTGCTGTCACTGCTGATGTCATGCTGCATCATGTTTATGTCAAGCTTTGTTATGCTATGTTCCGCTAAGTCACACTAAGCTATGAGACGCTTCACCCAAACCCAAAGGTTTAGCCTTAGGTTTACAACCTTTGATCTTGTACCTTCAATGTGACCAACACCTTCACCTTCTAAACTCCTCCTTGTCCTGCCTTACTCCAAGTCAGCATGCATTGGTATTCTTTCATAAACAAGAAAATGTTTTATGGGAAATAACATAGCTAATTAGACAGTGTTAAAAAAAAATTCCTGAAATTTGTAGATGTTTGTTGACTTATTCAGTGAATATGTCTAAGTATACATTCAAATACTGCTTGGATTGATATTTATATGCAGTATCATACTGCTTTAAACTCATGTGTCTTGAAATTAATTGATTTAGAATTATTTTGATGTATTAAGATTTTTGTTTTTGTACATTTTTGGAGATAAAGCAAATGAGAATAAAGTCAGTTTGTTTGGAATAAAACAGTTGATCAGTACACAAATGAGTGCTAGTGTATTCCTGAACTGCACCACTCCTGTTCTTACTCCTTCACTTTTACTGCTCCTCTTACACTTTTGCTTTGCTCCTGTGCATGGCTTTAGCATTCCTGTGGTACTGCAAACCTTACTGGACATTTCACTTTCATAACAATGCTTTAAATATGAAAATAGACTGAATTTACATAGTGGGTATGTATAATTTGGAAAAAACATAAATACTTTCCATCACATTTTTATTTGCAACTGCAACCAGTCCATTCTGGCTGTGATTTGGTGAATTGGCTGATTTCACAAAATAGCAACAAATTCATGTAATTGGCAACAGATTACAATAAGTTTGAATTTGTTAACATTAATAAATGCATTAGTTATCAAAAACTAACAATGAACAATATTTTTTACAGCATTTTTCAATCTTGGTAAATGTTTATTTATGAAAATAATATTGTTCATTGTAAGTTGATTTTAGTTTAATATTTATGTATAAAACTTTTTAACATTTTAAAGAATTATTAGTATATGCTCAAATTAACATCAACCAAGATTAATTAGTGCTGTAAAAGTATTGTTCATTGTTAGTTCATATTAATTAATGTTGTTAACTAATGTTAAATGAACAGCCATCCCGGATGTGAATGACTTTCTTTCTTTAGCAGAACACAAATGATGTTTTTTAGAAGAATATCTCAGCTCTGTAGGTCCATACAATGCAAGTGAATGGGTGCCAAAATTTTGAAGCTCTAAAATTCACATAGGTCAGCATAAAAGTTATCCATATGGCTCCAGTGGATAAACCAACGCCTTCAGAAGCAATCTGATAGGTGTAGGTGAGAAACACATCAATATTTTAGTACATTTTTACTATAAATTCTCCTCCCTGCTCAGTCAGTCTCCACTTTAACTTCTACGTTCACATTCTTCTTCTTGTGTTTTTGGTGATTCCAAAATGCATATGCCCCCTACTGGGCAGGGAGAATAATTTCTAGCAAAAATGGACTTAAATATCGTTTCTCACCCACACCTATCATATCACTTCTGAAGATATGGATTTAATAACTGGAGTCTTGTGGATTACTTTTCTGCTGCCTTTATGTGCTTTTTGGCACCCATTCACTTACATTGTATGGACTTACAGAGCAAAATATTCTTCTAAAAATCTTCATTTGTGTTCTGCAGAAGGAAGAAAGTCATATACATCTGGGATGGCAAGAGGGTGAGTAAATGATGGGAGAATTGTAATTTTTGGGCAAACTATCTCTTTAACAAATACAACCTTATTGTAAAATGTTACCATATAATAGCATGGTTAAAAAACATAACGGAGTGTCTATTTACACTAAGTGCAAATAGCCCCTCTTGTTGGCAGAGGCTATTTACACTAACTCCGCCCACCACTGCGCTAACCAAACTCAAGACAGCCATGACTGATTTATTTGGGGTCAACTGCTGATCAAATGAAGGCGGGCATATTTAAATTTTTCGCGATGGGGCAGAGTCATTAAACTGGTTAATGGGTTAGACATTTAGTGGATTAAGAGATTGGATAACTAAGTGACTGTTTGCACTCCAATAGTCTGGTGGAAACACAGGATTTTACAACAAACTGCACCACCAGGTGCAGCTGTAGTAGCTCTGGGTGTAATGACGATATGCGTATGTGTTGTCATGCTGGAGATCTGGGTTCAAATCCCACCCCTTGACATGCTTTTTCCCATGTCTCTACTCTTAATATTTCCAATAATACTACTTATAGTAATAAATAAAAGAGATTTCTCGCAGTGATTTGGTCACAGTGAAGATCAGGGAGTTGAGATAAGTATTTGATCCAGATAAAATTAACCATGGTTTTACTGTAGTAATATTGTAGTAACCATGTGTTCTGATGTACTGACCATGGTGTTGCTAAAGTAACATGTTGTTAATAGTAGTTAACAGTAACCATGTTTAATTTTGTGGTTACTATGATTTTATAAGAAAAATACCATGGTGATACTATGGTTACTGTAGTAAAACCATGGTTAATTTTTTTAAGGTAGTGTTAGGGGTAGGGGTTGGTGTAGGGTGTCTGTGGGACTCCAAATAAACAATAAAATGATGCAATGATGCCACTATACTGTATGTTAGAATTTAAACAGGGGTGTTAGAGTATCTGCCACTATTTGCACTAGAGTGCAAATAGCATCTAAGGCTATTTGCACTTAGTGCAAAGAAGATGCTTTTTGTTGCTTTTTACACTTAGTGCAAACAACATCTATCGCTATTCGCATTTAGTGCAAATAGCATGTGCCAAAATATAAATACACTATATATGTCAAACTTTACTTTTTCTAAAATATGGTTTATATTTTAATATATAAATTGATATGTTTAGGCCTATGTTCTAGTGCTAAGTGTATTTGACAAACATACTACAAATACAATAATGTCCAACCTCATCTTTGTTGATAACAACTAGCTTTCTGTTTAAAAACACTGGTGGAAAATGTATTATTTGGTTACTAGCCTTATTAGTTTTGATGTGCGTAGTTGCAAATCTGGCATATTAGCAATAGAATTTGTGGATATAATTGGGTGTTTTTTTTTTTTTTTTTACTACTAATGAACCAAAATGTTTGCCACCTATTATGTAAAAGTGGCAAGGTTTGAAAAGCTGCCGGAGTTTATCTATTGAATTAATTATTAAAACAAAATTGAAACATTTACATTTTAATTTGTGACTAATGCCAGATGTCTGCAAAGCAATTATAAACAGACAAGATTGAAGCTAGCAATGCTTGACAAGCACTAAGTAAATTTGACTGCTGGTAATACTGAAAGTACAGCCCTCTGTTTACCAGAGCTTACACAGACCTGATAAGATCCTGAAGGCTCTTACTTTCTCTTGAGCCATAATCATCTTATTCACAGCATGTGCTGGTGTGACACAGACCCTATTTACAATTATGGTCAATTGCTCTCAAAACATTGACTTGCTACTTTCCAATTTTTACTCTGAATTTAAATAATTTTATAGTGCCAGCTAATGAGAGAGTCTATTTTAGTCATAACTGACACACCTTACCCATATTTAAAAACTTTTTTTCAATTGTTTATATTTTCTTGCTTTTTCTTTGTGTTTGTGTTGTATCTATGTGTAATTGAGTCTTATGTGTGCCCTTGTCAAATATTTCAATATCTATACCTATATTTGTGTTATTATGCTTGTGTGTTCTTGTCCCTTTGCCTTTGTGTGTGTGTGTTTGTGTACATGCCCAGGGTGGCGTGACCATCGACTTAGAGTTGCTCCTTCCCAAAGAGGCGAAAATGCACCCTGAGACAAGCCCCCCACTGCACTACAATGTCTTCCTCTACAAGCTCCCCAAGTCCCCCAAAAAATCCCCCGTGCTGCGCCGGCTTCCAGGCAGATCTGGACAGGGACGGCCTCTGTCCCAGCTCTGCCCCAGACGCAGCTCCGAGTCCGGCTACAGCCCCATTAGCACACGCTCCCTACCAGATGTGCTCTCTGGGTCATCCAGCCCTCGCATGGGCATGGCTTACACACCTTAATATTGTGGAAGCCTTCAACAATGACTGAGATGAAACTGATGAACCTGAAATGACATGACAAATTACACATTCACATATGTGTCTTGATCATTACAATTTAAAGAGAAATCACTTGCTAATGAAACATGAATTGAGGGTTAATGAGAACACACACCAATAATCCATGGCAAGCATATACTGACATGAATTGGGACACATTTTACAAGCATTGGCCTTGACTCATGTATGACCGAAACAAAATAGCACAGCAGCATGATAAAGAAGGTTAAAGCTGATGTGTGTAATGTTTTCGATGTTAAAATTATTTCTCCTATCCCTGCTAAATAAAGTCAACTATAAGTAAGCCATTTGTAGGTTGATTTCACCTAAAAGTGTAACTGTGGCTCTGTGACGCTATTAAAACTTTCTTCTTTTTGAGCAGCCTGCTGTCGATAGCAACATGGTGTGAGTTTTGAGCTGGACTATCTGTACAACCAATAAAAAACATATGGTTTGAAATTCTGTATGGTAACGTTAGTGGCACAAAAATTACACACTTCAGCTTTAAAGTAGATCATGAATTAAAAGATGAAGTAGCAGTATTATGCAGCATGAATCTTAAAAATATAAAAGGAAAAGTGAAAAGTGGAAAAACTAGTATTAAACATTACAGACATAAATGTGGATCTCAGATATGTGTAATGCCAATGCCATGTTTTATGTTTTGTCAAACAGCACACAAACCTGTACACATTCAGGGAAAAGAATCAACTTGATAACTATTATAATTAACAATGTGCGTTTATGTTTTATGTTAGATAATTACTTTCACTAAGAATAAAGAGTTTTAGAATTGTTGACATTGCTGCCATTATTGCTGATTCTTTGGACACAAAAAGCTACTTAAGCATTGCGTTGTTGTCTTCACCCTCTGTAAAGACAAACAGGCAAGACATTTTTTTTTTAAAGCAGAGGTTGCTATTTATTACAATTCCATACACTGTGTATCAAAATACAACAACACAAAGTCAGACCAGTGAAGGCTGAATTTGCTAAAACTTACTACACGTTTTTCTACACAGTTCTTGAACATGCAATGTGCTTGTGCTATTATAAGTGATTATACACTGCCTGGCCAAAACATTTTTTGGATTTAAATAAGCAGATACTTAAGAGCCTATGATTGGATAATTATTGCAGTGATTTATATGTTTCAGCTGGCAACAATTCTTTTAAACCTAACTGATGCAATGTGTAGCATCATTTCTTAAACAACCATGTCAGAAGACGTATCCCGTGGTCGTGGAAAAGATATTACTGTGTTTCAGAAGGGGCAAATTATTGGCCTGCTTCAAGCAAAAAAAACACAACTAAAGAGATTGCTGAAATCACTGGATTGGGTTAAGAACTGTCCAACGCATTATTAAAACCTGGAAGGATAGTGGTGAACCATCAGCTTCGCAGAAGAAATGTGGTCAAAAAAAATCTTGAATGATTGTGATCGGAGATCACTAAAACGCTTGTTGTCACATTGTATAAAAAAATCAATAGTAGGCTATGTTTAATAGTGAAAGTAAGAGCATTTCCACACACACAATGCGATGAGAACTTACAGTACTAAACAGCTGTGTGGCCACAAGAAAGCTGCTTGTTAGTGAAGCTAATCGGAAAAAAACAACTTCAATTTGCTAGGGAGCATAAAGATTGGACGGTGCAGCAATGGAAAAAGGTCATGTGGTTTAGTGAGTCCAGATTTACCATATTGCAGTGGTTCCCAACCCTGTACCCAGAGGCCCCCCAACACTACACATTTTGGATATCTCCCTAATCAAACACACCTGATTCAACTCATCAGCTCATTAGTGGAGACTCCAAGACCTGAACTGGGTGTGTCAGAAAAGGGAGATATACCAAATGTGCAGTGTTGGGGGTCCTCCAGGAACAGGGTTGGGAACCACTGCCCTATTGCTAAGCAATGGGCATGTCAGGGTAAGAAGGGAAGTGCATGAAGCGATGCACCCATCATGCATAGTGCCCACTGTACAAGCCTCTGGATGCAGTGTTATGATTTGGAGTTGCTTCAATTGGTCAGGTCTAGGTTCAGCAATGTTATGCAGCAATAAAATCAAGTCAGCTGACTACCTGAATGTACTGAATGACCAGGTTATCCCATCAATGGATTTTTTATTTCCTGATGGCACAGGCATATTCCATGACAACAATGCCAAGATTCATCAGGCCCAGATTGTGAAAGAGTGGTTCAGGGAGCATGAGGAATCATTTTCACACATGAATCGGCCACTACAGAGTCCTGACCTTAACCCCATTGAAAGTCTTTTGGATGTGCTGGAGAAGACTTTACAGAGTGGTTTGACTCTCCCGTCATCAATACAAGATCTCTAAAAATTCATGCAACTCTGGACAGAAATAAATGTGATATTGCATAATGTTGTCGAAACAATGCCACGACGAATGCGCACCATAATCAAAGCTAAAGGCAGTCCAACTAAATATTAGAGTATGCAACTTTTTTTTTGGCCAGGCAGTCTGGTATGCTAGTACTATAATCTGAACTAACAACACCATGTTCTCTAAGCAACTTCTCATCAACAAAATACTTGAGTACTATGAGTGTGCTGTTCTGCTCAAGCCAAAACCATCTTACAAAGAAAAACTGGGTCAGTTACTCTCCCAAAGCTCACTCCATCAAAGCAAGTCAAAAGAAGGGACGGCGTGCACAGACAGCTGAAATGAAAGACTGGCTGTCTTAGAAGAGTGAAGGGCCCTTGAACTCGCAACTAAAATATAACGATTTTTAACTAGCAACACACAGCATCTACAGTATGCACATATGCACTGGAGTATGCATGTATTGTGTTTGTCATTTTCATGTTTACTTGCACACATCAATACTGCATTCAATATTATATTCCAGTCAGCACCCATTACACATTGAGTGAATTTAGTTACCTCTTAACCTAATCCTCCTTCCTCTGACCTCTTTATGAATAGAGTTTAAGATAATTCCAAATCTGTTGTGTATGGAAAAAAAGTTTTGTTTACTTGAATCATGTCTGTATCTCTCTCACTTACTTTGACCCATCAAACTTACTACAGCATGCTTGTTTTATTTTTGGAGAGGATGGATATGTGTGTAAAAGTTCTGTAGTTCTTTGTATATGGATCAAATTAAGCATATTGATTTAATCCAGAAGGCTCCAGTAACACATTTAGAGGGACACATCCAAAAACTCAGTGCCCACTTGATCAGGGTATAAGAGTTTCCTCACAGATAAATAGAACTAAATCAATCAAGAGTGAAATCCTTTTGACAGCCTGTCTAGAGTTTGCCAAACAGCTCTTAAAGGACTTTTAACCCAGCTAGCTACTACTGTGTCTTTTAACTTGATCATCCCTCTAATACCATACCCATTGTGGCAGCATCGTGCTGTGGGGTTTCAATTCATTGGCAGTAACTGGGAAACAGGTAAGTATAGAGAATTTTTGTTTAACAAAGCTAATAGAGATGCTGTTAAGTATGAACAGCCTTCAACATGACAAGGACCCTAAAACAAAATTGGTGTGGCCTCAGGTGATGTCCTAGAGTGGCTCAACCAAAACTTGGGTTTGAATTCCATAGCATAATCTTGGAATGAGACCGAAACATACATATATGTATTATATACGTATACACACACACACACAAAAAAACAACAACAACAACATTTAAGTGTTTCCAGCAACTGATTTATTATTGAATTTTAAACACAAGCAACATATCCACAGAAGAGATTTGTTTTTTAAGTCTCACCCACTTTTGTAAACAGCAAAAATATTATGGTGTATACAGAGCTATAAGAAAGCGGTGTTTACACTGTATTACAAAAGTAAATGTAAAAGCTAGAAGAGTATATTTGTATCAAAGTTTTAGTTTATGAAACAATGGAAAATCAACGAAGTAGTAACATACACTATCAGCCTCCTCTTCAACAACATCGTCATCATTCAATCGATAGAGTTTAGATTAAAGTGCTATTTAAGACTAGAAATACAGCATGATACTGGACACAAGAATAGAATATATTGCATAGAATTACTGTGCAAAAGATATTTTATATTTGCTTTAGTATAGTCAATTTAATATATCATAGTATGTAAAGGTTCAAAGGGTATAGTGCAATTATGTGTTAGTACATGTAGTGAAGCTTGTATGTAGAAGTGTGTTCAGGCATCATATTTTGTTTAGTGACCACAAAGGATCCAAATCACCAAACTGATCTTTTTTCGGCACCCCCGGTACAGTGTCATCGTTTCTGATTGTGCTCTGCATGGTATCCTGACTACCTTTGATGGCATCTGCACAACTGTTGCTTAATTCTGATTTGACATTTTTGCCTTTATCCACTCCACAACCAGATGCTTTACTCTGGGATTCAATGCTGAGATGATCCACCTTGTTCTGGAGAGAATCCAGAATTGAAGTGGAGTCAGACACAACCTCCAGAGGGAGGGCAGCACTTGGTGTGGTTTGTGGCTCCAAATTTTGGTTTTCCAAAGAAGAGGAGGGTATATCTGGCTTAGTAGTGGAGATCTGGCTTTGGGGTGAGATGTGAGCAGGTGATGGAGTAGGTACAAGAGTGCTAGCAAGTGAGGGAGGAACTGGATTATCCATCACTGGTACAACTGCTTGTCCTGACAAAGGGCGAGCCACATTTTGAGTGCCAAATATTTGGCTTTGACTGGGAGTGTACATGGGTTGTCCTCCTGTACCATTAAACATGGAGTTAAATTGGGGAGGAATGGTCTGTTGGCCCATGTGTGGTGGTGCAAATGAATACATGTTGCCTTGAGGTGGTACAGCTCCTGGTGGCATTGGGGGCTGAGTGGATGGACGAGGACCAAATGTAATTTGAGAATTCTGGCTGAACGGTACATGTGGAAATATTTGAGACCCTGGCTGCACTTGCTGTGGATTTTGGATGGGTGCAGAGAGTTGATGAGTTTGCGAGGATGAAAAAGATGTGGGAGCATAGCCCATATAAGGCTGAGTCCTGTTTTGTGTAAGTTGTCCAGGATGGAACTGATTAGAAGGACCAGACTGAGGTTGGGTTTGAGCTCCCTGAGGTCGGGATACTGTTATTTGGCCTGGTAGACCATGCTGGGGTTGAGTATGTGGAACTAATACTGGTCTGTAGCTGGTTGGGAAGTCAGACTGTTGCTGTGCTTGGACTGGCCTGGGAGGCTGGTACTGTCCAGGTTGGAAGGGTGGCAGGATTTGCCCAGTATATGCATTTCTTGGTGTGGTTGAGGGAATAATTTGTCCCGGCTGGGGGCTAAAGCTTTGGTACAGGGTTCCCTGCATGACTGGTTGGGCAGAGGAAGACTGAGGAATACCAGTCTGCATCTGCTGCCCAAGGGATACTTGTGGACCTGGTAGACCAGACCTAATGGAATTTTGAGGCATCTGCCCCATCTGTGGAGGCACAGTGTACCCCCCTGAAACAACAATGGGTCCACTATGGGCTTGCTGCCATAGAGCTGGATTGTAGCCCTGAGTAGGCAACTGTGAAGCAGTCGATTGGTTAACCTGAGGATAGACAGGTGTGATGCCTCCAGCTGACCTTGCATGGAACTGCTGTGGCAGCCCAGGGATCTGAAGGGGTGCTGAGGGCTGTGGAGGCCCTGAGGATTGGCCATAAGGTGCAAGATTTGGTGGAAGATGATGTGCCAACTGTTGTCTGAGCTTTAGATCTGTATTGGGAAATTGTGGGTTTGGAAACTGACTAGGTGGAAATGGGCTTGTCCCTTGCGGCCGGGTAGGAGGGGTTCCAGGATTTGGAAGTACTGTACCTCGGGCAAAATTCATGTTTGGAGGGAGGCTTCGCAGTTCTTGTGGAAGATCTTCTCCAGCCCCAAAAGGGGCGAGAGAAGGACCTACAGCCTCAAGACTGGAGGGGCCAGATCTAGAACCAAGGACTTTCTGCCCAACCACAGGCTTTTGGCCAGTAGATCTGGGAGGTGGTGTTTTTCCAATCTCCCTATAGAAAGCCACAGTAAGACAATCATGCAGTCAGATGAGTAGTTGAAAAATGGAAATAGAAGCTTGGTAGCTTCAAATGGAATACTTTAAATATTGGGTGGCGGTAACCTTCTGTTTATTGACCTGAGCTGCTGATAAAAAGGTTACAGATTCAGTACCAGCTAGAGGCAACCCACCATCTGAAGAGATACAGAAATCCCACTCCTGCCGACTCATCACCATTGTGCAAACCACTTAACCGAACACTACAAAACTATCTCCCCACATAGTGTACTGCAGGTCACTGTAACTTCATTTGCATAATATACCCCCAAGTATCACGACCATCAGCCCAAGTTGACTTACCTTTCTAGCAAGGAAACTCGCTCCCCCTCTCTGGTTTGACAATAGGACTTGGTTTTGTCCAACAGGCATGAAGTCTTCTTGTCCAGATCCTGGTAGAAGTTTCTACCCTCTTCAGCCTTCTTCATCAGTTCTTCATAAGCGTCAAATGAGGAAATCAGAGAATGAACTGTGCTGTTCCACCTGCAGGACAGGACAAGATAATTATATACATAATGGCTTGGAAGCAGTAACTACACAAATCATCACTTTAAACAAAATATACAGAGACAAAACGTACTGTTGTTCTGTGAGTGTTAGCGTCTTGCGTACAGGAGCATACTTCACATTAGCCTCTGTTAGGGCTTTCAGGATGTTATCCTGGGCTACCAAGTTCTGTTCTATATACCCCTTCAGTTGATCATATTTCTTCAACTGTTCAGCAAACAATGTCTGTAAGAGAGGATAGAAGCAAACAAAAAAAGAGATTTGGACAAGAGACTGTCTAATAGTCATTTGTGCAATGTAAACTGACAGCAGATGAGTACAGATAGATAAAGAAAAAGCGGTAACAGTTTACAATAAGGTTCCACTTTTTAACATTAGTTTACTACATTGGTTACCATGAACTCACAATGAACATTACTTTCACAGCATTTATTAATCTTGGTTAATGTTAATTTCAACATACAAATACATTTTTAAGAGTTGTATATGTTAACAGTTGTTAATGCATTATGAATTAACAATGAACAATTGTATTTTTATAAACTAATTTTAAAACATTTTGTTCATTATACATAATGCATTAACCAATGTTAACAAATGGAACCTAATTGTAAAGTGTTACCGAAAAAGCAATACAATAGTATTGTTGTACAATAGTAGGTTATTTACCTTGATCTCAGCACGATCTGCGGTTACCAGGACTCCAGTTATGTCATCTTTATGAATAAGGTCACGAAGCTGGCTCTCCAATAAGATCCTCTGCTTCCGCATTTCATCAACTTTGTCGAGAATTGTCTTCATTTTTTGCAAAGAAGCCATATCGTCTTAGAAGAAAAGAGAATCTTCAACAACTTTCTAGGGGTTATACAGATGAACGAACTTTGGTGTCCTTAGAAAAGTCTATTTTACTTTCATTACAATAGATTGGTAGCTAAGTAGCTTCTCTTAACTTTCATTCTATTACTTAAAAAAAGCACAGAGATACATTCATTCTTACCTTGGCTGAGCTGTGGCTGAGGCAGGCTATTTCTGAGTTCCTCAACAGACCCCTGCAACAGACGTAGGTTTGGTATGTGTTGGTTCATAGCTCTGTGGAGCTCAGTGTTAGTGTGACTAGCTGCCTGATGGGCAGCCTCATATTTCTTCATATCTTTCTGAATCTCCTGCAGGGCTGGAGGCCTCGCCGGCAGTCCCTTCTGTCCTACCACTTCCATCAAACTCTTCTCCCCGGCCTCATCTTCCTCCAGGGCACTATGTATCTCCTCCAGAGATGAGCCCACGTCAGTGTACACATTTGATAGTGCTACAACACAAATGATTTGATGTCATCAAATCCATCAAACTGAAATTCAAACAAAATAGGACATTTGAAAATCTGCTAAACCACCGACCCAGTAAGATTAACAAAATGCTAATTGTATTGTTTGCATATTACAAAAGTATTGCTATTATTAATGGTTTATCATGGCATTCCTGCATTCTCAGATAACAAAAAATCCACTAAGAAAATTAATTTATGGAAACAAACTCAGACACATGCCATTTACAATTTCTACAATGGACTAATTCTTCCAAAACATTTTGCAAATGAATGAGACATATTTTCTAAAAATGAATGATGCCTCCTATTAAGGGCCAACAAGCAGATTTTCATAGAATTGTTTACTTCAAACTAAAACTTTTCATTTTCTTTAAAAGTTTTTTTAAATACCAACATTAATTTTACAAAACACCCCCTAATGATAAGATATTAAAGGTGCAATATGTACAATTTTTCATGTAATATTCACATTTTTTTTTTGCCAATGTGTAAACGGCTTGTAACACAACTTTAAAAATGAGCCCTTCCCAGACTTCCTAGGTTGTCTATTAAAGCCTGTAGACTAATTTTCACGCGAAGGGTGCGGGTCGCTTTTGCTGGGAAAATCCAAAGGATGTGACGTTTATGCACGCTGCCGAGAGCCTTGCCTCAGACAGTAGCTTCTCTTCCGCTGTTCAACAGCGTCAACAGACAGTCTGCAACACTAGGTAATGTTATCTTAGTGATGGAATCCAGCAAACGTCCGGCTCCCAGCACAACACTGACTCCTACACAAACTCAGAGTAAACCACAAAAAAAAACATTTAACTACTGAAACCCGTCTGGCTAAGCGGGAACGTGATCGTGGTCGAGCGAAAACTAGAGTGAACATCGGCAGGGTATTTGATTCCTGGAGGGACCTTCGTTCGGTTTTGGGGATCAAAACCGACCCCGAATTGCCGTTCATCTTATTGGACAGGTAAGCTTACATAACCTGCAAAGCATGTGAAATATAGTGCCATAAGGATTAGTGCCCGACCGATATATCGGTCGGCCGATATTAGCCTTTCACCGATATATCGGTATCTGTGTATATTTTACCGATATGAAAACTTTTTTTCAGAACATATAATGCAGAAAACAATGCTTTAGAATTGGTGTCATAGCGTAGTTTTTCCAGCAGAGTGTGCTGCGACTCCACTGTTTACAGAGCTGACTCTGAGCTGATGGTGGCTCTGCAGACAGGGCGGAGTTAAACGGTGTAAATTTGAGCGATCTCTTCTCCTTAAATTGCTAACTAGTTTTTGAAATACATACTGGAAAGTTAATAAAAAATGACCCCATCATTTTATATAACTAATATAACGTTAACCCTGTCCCTGATAACCATGTCACTCATGTTTATTACATCTGTTTGCTGTTAGCCAGCTACAGATTGTCAGTGCAGTCAGTAATGCAGCAGATTGAAAGTTAAACATCAGAGCATCTTTTTGCAGCTCAGCAGATAATGGTGCAGTGGTGGACTGTGTGTGGAAATTGTGATTTCATGCTTCGCTGTTGCCTAGTTGGCGAGACACAACGCTGGAAAGTAAATAAAGTCCATCTTTTACTCTCCGTGACAATGAGCTTATAGCTAACATAGCTACTTTCATTGCTTCTCAGCTGAGTGGAAGCTAATGTGTAAACATGTATTCACCAAAATGTTTTGTTCAGGATTCACAGTACTCCTGGTCAGAGGCTTCTGTAAATATTTAGTTCATACGTAGGGTGATGTCCTACCAAAGTTTAATGATGCAACGCTCAATTATTTATTAGAGCGTAAATTGTGACTTAGTGCCCATTTACGCCAAGTTGTAACGTACGTATAGCTGGTGCAACCGGCCCCTGATGTTTATTTAGCTATTTATTTTATTTTTATTTATTCTTTATTTAAATGGTCAGCATTTGACTGATACTAAACAGTAATACTGATGTTTATTTAGCTATTTATTTGTATTTATTCTTTATTTTAATGGTCAGCCATTGACTGATACTAAACAGTACTCATGTTAATTAAGCTATTTTATTTGTATTTATTTATTTTAATGGTCAGCAATTGACATACTAAACATACAGTACTGATTTTTATTTTATTTATTCTTTATTTTAATGGTCAGCAATTGACTTACACTAACAGTACTGATGTTTATTAAGCTATTTATTGTATTTTTATTTATTCTTTATTTTCTCAGTGCTCATTTCTAGAATTTGCTGATAATGTATGATAATAATGTCAAATGTTCTTTGATAAAAATATTTGTTTAAGAAAGCAGCCTTCTGAGTACCTTTGCATAGTCATATCGGTTCAAAATCAGTTCACAATCAACATAGAAAAGGTCCGTTTTCATTCATAAATTAGCTATATCGGTCACCATATCAGTAATTGGTGAATTTTCCCTCTCTAAAATCGGTATCGGTCTCAAAAATCCCATATTGGTCGGGCTCTAGTAAGGATTGATCTGTGTAATTTTAGCTATCTTGATCTTGCCTGCTAACGCTGACAAGCTACCTTGCTTCGTAACTTTCAAATAATTTCAACGATCTTCTCTTTATACTAAAAGTCAGGATAATGTCAATGTTAATCTGTAATTATTCAGCCAGGTAAACTACAATAATACATTAAATGAATGCTAGATAATGTTCAAGATAATACAAAAAGCTCCATTCATTAGTGTAACGTAACTTGGTTATACAGAAAATATATACAATCTATTATTATAAAACAATAGTGCATCGATATATCAAAATGACTGTTGTGATGGAATCGCATCAATACTGAATTGTGTCAACATATTTATAATGTACAGTCTATTTTATAAAAAGCTACTGTCATCATCCACTAAATTTAGCTAACAGCTATTGATAAAGCTGGCTAGCTAGCTAATGCCAACATAGGCTATCATATAAATGCAGTCAATGTATCATGCATAGAAAAGTGATTACTTCAAACTACAGTCTCGCATAGTCAGACCTACATCCACACTTTTAGCCCTATTCCAGCACTGGAGAATAAAATATAATATGCAGTCTCAAAGTTTGTAGTAAAACAATCATAACTGTGAAATTTTAATTATGCTACCTCATCTGTCAGCATAATGTCGGTGAATCACATTCAGCCTCTTTGTACGTTACGTCATTGTTTTGGTCGATGCTCGCTCGTGTCCCTATGGAGTGTGTGCGCAAGCATGAGCAACAGGTAGCTGGCTGCAGTTTACTTAATGGCCACAGGTGTCATTAATAACAAGGGTTTCTGAATCTTACATACTGCACCTTTAAGGGAAAGTTCACCCAAATATGAAAATTCTGTCATTAAATCTCACGTTATTTAAAACATGTTTGACTTTCTTCTGTGGAACAACCAAAAGAGATGTTATGGTGACTGAGGCTGTCATTCTGCCTAACATCTTATGTTGTCTTTCAATGAAGACAGAAATTCATATAGGTTTGTAATGACATTAGGGTGAGTAAATAATGACAGAATTTTCATTTTTGGGTGATCTACTCCTTTAGCTTTAATCTTTAACATACTGTTAAAGATTAAAGATATTACATTTCAGAAAAATCCTGTTTGCGTGTGAATACTCTCACCTTGCATGGCCTGAACAAGGTTCCTGACAGTGTCTGGTCGCACACTGAGAAATGCACATTTTTCCAACAAAGTGTCAGGAAGTGATTTAAACATGTCAACTTTAAACACAGAGTCACTGCTTAGAGACTCCATAAATCTCCTATAGAGGAAAAAAAAAAAAAATGGAAAAAGAGCATATTTCAGCCACAGAGTAGCTACACAATATGTAAACATTTTTATCAAATCACCTCTGTATAATTGTGTAACTTACTCAAGGATTTGGTTTTTGTCCTCTATCTTGGCCACAATGTCCCTAAGTAACTGTGCCTTCTCTTCACTAAGAGAGAGAGAGAGAGAGAAAAGAAAGTCATAATGGTTTCCAAAGAGAATTTTTCTACATGCACTTTTAGACACAGTGAATTAACCTGTTGATGCTCATTGACCCCACTTATGGATTTGACTTTACTTTGCTTAAATGAGTTCACATTTACTATATAGTGTGCTGTTCAAAATTGTTCATAATGTTGACAAATTATACATCTTTATAATTAGTCAACATTATTAACTCTTTTTTGACTAGACTAAATAGTAAATGTGAACTAATTTAAGCAAAGTGACATCTGGGGGGGGGGGGGCATGCACATCAACAGGTTAAATGTAAAGAAGGTAGTGATGAATAACAATATTCTGAAAGCTAGTTAGTGAGACAACAGCTGACCTGTAAAGGGAAGAGGCCTCATGAGTTGCCATGGGAACAAGTTTAGAAAAGAGGTCAGGACCAGTGACACTCTGATCAGTTGGGGTCACAGGAAGGGGTTTCACCAAGGATGCACCTGCACAGCAGATGTCATAGGAGAAACAAAGTCAAATGTGAACAAGATCATGATACTGAATATATTAATATAATCTTAAAATAAAGACTTACCTTTTACTGCTGCAAGTGTGTCTATACCGGGCACAGACTCATGGTAAATGAAATCATTGTCTTTCTTAGCTGAATTAAACCTGACACAGCGTAAAGAGGGGAAAAATTACATGAGTTAACGCAAAATAAAAATAAAAATGTACATGCATAATAAACAACATTTTATAAAAAAATAAAAATAGTATCCTGACAGATTTTGATGCATTACAACTCCTTTTTTGCTAGATGTACCAATGTTTTAAAGACACTTGTTGATGAGAGTCTAAACACACCTTACAATGAGCTCAAGATTTAAATGTGATTTGAGTATAACATTCTGCAAATGAAAACAAATAAAAATTCAAAGGTCTTACTTCCCACCAATCACATCCATTGTGAACCTCAGAGCTTCCTGCACAGATTCCGATTGGCCCTGAAGAGGTCAATATGTACAGGTAGAAGGTTAGAATGTCAATGAGTTTAATAAAAAGGTGTGTTGTGTGTGTGTGTGAATCTTTACCTTGCTCTGCTTAATTGCCTCATTAAGTTTGTCCAGGGAGGACTGAAAGTAAGCAACCTGTGGAGAAACAGTAGGTGATCTCACCCTGTCACCAAATTGTTACATTCAACTGCTCATATTCTACAGAGACACTTCATGACATTGGGCTTACAATGGTGGAAGTTAAAGGTATAGTTCACCCAAAAATGAAAATTCTCTCAATGTTTACTCACCCTCATCACAGATATGTATGACTATCTTACTTTGTGTAAAAATATCTCAGCTCTGTTGGTCCTTATAATGCAAGTGAATGGTGACCAGAACTTTAAACCTCCAAAAATCACAAAGGCAGCATAAAAGTAATCCATAATACTCCAGATTTTTGGAGCTTCAATTGTCTAAAAATCTTCATTTGTGTTTTGCAGAAGAAAGAAAGTCATACACAAATGGGACGGCATGAGGGTGAGTAAACGATGAGAGAATTTTCATTTCTGGGTGAACTATTACTTTAAAGACCTCTTTAAAGTTACATAAAGATTGGTTTTGAACTTAAAATGTTTCACCCCAAAATAAATAAATAGCACTTTTGACATTTTTATTTACAAACAAACGCATACACTTACTGCCTCTCCAAATTTCTGCTGCTCCTCTGACTGCTTTCCCACATGCAACTAGTGAAAGTAAAATGAAGGACATGCATAAAGTATATGTTACATAATGAATGTGTAGTGTTTTGCTGCATGGTGAGTGTGGTGATCTCACATGTGTGATGCCACTGAAGTAGCTGATCTTCAGGCAGATGAGTTTCCTCCACTCCTTCTGAATCCTTCCTGGCACACATTCAGAATTATCCAAAACCCTCAGACAGTCCTTATAATAGTTACACACCTGCAATCAGACTTGGAAATAAGTGTGGCAGTACCAAGTACACTGTTTAATCAATGGCATGCTGTAATATATTGGTGATAAGCATGTACAGAGCTTCCTCCTACCTGGGCACAAATTCTTGCTACCAAATGACTCTTCCTGTTGTCTAGTAGAGTTTTCTCCAGGAGACACTCTTGAGCCTGTGCCTTAAGAGAGAAAGACAGGCAGTGATAGATTTATATAAAAAAAAAAAAGAAAAAAGAAGAATGACATTTAGAGAAATAGAGAAAGGAGAGCTTAGAATGCACCTCAAAGTGTAAAAAGAAAGTAGTTATTATGCTGCCTTTAGATATTCCCTTCTACTTGATATCTCCAACTTCCAACCCAATAGCTTTCTGTTATCTGATGCTCAGAAGATGATGTATAAAGAATCAAAATGGAAATGCTAGCATTTGTTTCGCAGATGTACAATTATCAAAAGAGAAGAAAACATACAGTGTTTTACACATCTGTATCTGTGAATGTTTGCTAAACAGGTTTTATTATCATCATGTAATATAGGAGCTCATTAATGCATTTTATTTATGTGAAATTTTATCATTAACTGTGTCCATGTTCCTGGCTGCTGCCATTCTCGCATGATATCATACAGCCGCACCTTGGCAGAGCCAGGGTTGGAAATTTCCACCCAAGTTACCAAGTTTGATTTTCCAACTTCAAGTAGTGTTCTCTTGCACAATTTGGATATTCAGACATCACTAGATGAATGGAGCTCAGTATTACACATAGACATTTTGTTTACCAGCATGAGGCTGATGTTGATTGACAGGGCCTGACTGCTCATGTCAGAACTGTAGCTGTGATTGTAGTGGTCTCTGAGGTAGGCGAAAGCCCCGGCAGAACACTGGAAATGTGTACAGGACACTTTCATTCCCTTAACACACCCACACAAACAAACACACAAAAAGAGTGAGGAGTAAAAAGTTAGAGGCACTGTGAAAAAGTCACAAATAAAACCTTAACATTTCCTAATTACAGATTTATCTGGAGTTGCAATGGAGTGTATGTTCACCTCCTCAGATAGGCGGTTATCCACAGCTCCCAGAACAGAGTGCAAGGCACCTAAAATATGACAGAGGAATAGTTACACACTCCAACTGATAAACAAATGTGTAAGTGTCACTTGGTTTGATATTCTGTTATCTAAAAAAAAAGTGACATTAATACATTTTTATGAATGGATTAAGTGTCCAAAACTCCAAATACTTTTTGGGGTTACGTAATGTATGTTGATGCTTTAATTGCTTTTAACTCACCAAGGTTATAAAGGACACAGGCCTGCTCATAGTTAATATCATCATGCGTGACATTTCTCCCTGAAAAAAGATCCGTCCTGCAAGCAAAAAGAACGAATAATAGCTTCAAAATTACTGGCTGTAACAGATGTAACCTCATAAAAACATTTTATCACTGACAGCAACATTTTACCATGTCGTGGGCACTGCTGCTTCCTGGCCAGCTGCCATGGGAACACGACTCTGCAGAAAATGCAGCTGACCAAAGTACTTCCTAAGAGTGCTGCAGCCCTCAAAATCCCTCTGTATATTTACCACAGTCTAATAAAGAGAGAGAGAGATTTAAACACAATCTTTATAATCAACATCCTCTTTGAAATTCTCAAGAACTTCAGCCAATTGCAGGATATTTAATGCAGATGTTGACGTTAAACCCACCTGCCTAAGTTGCTCCAGCCTCTTCAGTGCCTCACTGTAGTTCTCTGGATTTTCACCATAGTTTAACTGAATATACTGGGGGACAAAAGAAGGAAAAGGCCTCATGGTTGAGCATGAAACATCAGTCACTGACATGTAGACAGGATTACATTTTTGACAGCATGCATTGCAACAGCATTTTCCTATCATACATTAATGTTAACTACTATAAGACAACAACCTCTTCTTTCTCCCCTATCTTAATCATGCCTCCCTCCCTAACCTGTTGTGATCACATCCACAGATAAGGACAGTATAGAGTAATGTGATATGACGTTATCACACATTACAGATTACACACATTATATACTATATAACAATAATTCAGTACAGTTGACACCAACATTACTGTCATACACAAAATAACACCTCATGGTCAACAAGGATGCCATTGCTGACTAAATGCAAATTTGAGGGGGAAAAAGACTGACAAGTTTGGAGTGTGAAGAGACTATTTGTTTTTCAAATGACTAGATTGCAAAGGCCAACTGTAGGCTTATTTGGACCAACAGGCACGAAATCAACGAGAAAATATCTATTTCACAACTCATACATGCTGTTAACAGTTTTTAGAAGTAATACAGCACCGAAAGCGTTTTTTTTTATTATAATTATTTTTTATTTTTCAGAGATCCTTAAAAAGTTATAAACACACTGTATGTTGAGCTGTCTACCGTTCGTTTGGACTGAAGTACCGCGGAAAGTCTCACCTGTCTGACGGGAGGACTGAACTGAAACTCCCCCGCTTCCTTCAGCTCCAGCCAAATCATCGGCATCCGCGGAACAGCCTCCATTTCGCCTCCACAAAGTACTATTTCAAACTAATAAAGCGTTTAATGCCGATTCACACCAAATTTGTTTATATTTACCCAAAAACGGAGCTAATTATGGCTTGTTTAGATCGGGAAACTCACTTCACGTCCGATCCGCCTGACGCTCCCACCTCTGACTCTTCAAAATAAATACGTCACCGGAAATACGTCATCACAAATGCGATTTTTTTTTTCATGTCTCTCTCTCTCTCTCTCTCTCTCTCTCTCTCTCTCTCTCTCTCTCTCTATATATATATATATATATTAAGTTTATTAATGTATTATTGTGTTTATTAGGATTGTTGTACCCTGTGTTTAATTATTTGTGCGCTACGTTTGTATTTGTATTCACTAGGGGGCAGCAGTGTGTTAGGTTTCAGTAGCATGGCTGATTGACTCCCTTTGTATTGCAATCGAGTCGAAATAAAACCTCATGAAGTGCAGAAGAAAAAAAATGTAACACTAGAATGGCGGAATCATTTATTATGATTTTACATTTGTTAATGTATGAGCTATTTGCATCATTTAGGGCTGTTGTCAAAGGCTCATCTCTACAATGGTTGGTTCATTTAGGCTATTGTCACTGCCCCTAATTTTGTCTGTAGGGGTTTTTAAAAATGTAAGAAGTGTTGAGTTTGACCTGTCAGCTGTCGCAGATTTAAGTTGCTTATTGACAATTTGCTGGATTCACAACCATTCAGCACAATAGGAAATGAAATGCCTATATTATTTAACTTCTTTTCACAGTAAAGGTCACTAACATGTCACTGTGGGTGTTCCTCTTGCACATTTGCGCTCTCTATTAAACAAACACATACATAGCCAGATAATGATGGTGATTAAACAATATGACAAGCTCTACAGATCAAGACACATACATTGGAGGATAAATATACGGCACCACACCGTGTAAGGTCATAGGAGGTCAGAACTTATACACTTACACACACCTTAAATAGCTCTCTTACACATGGCTGGTCTTGGGCCTTTGTGCTCAGATCTTTTGTGCTGTACGTGCAAGCTGCTAAAAGACTTCTTTTCAGAGCAGAAAAATGTCACCTGTGTGTACGTTTAAAAATATGTGTGTGAGTGTGAATATATTTTGGTTTGTGTGACAGATGTATTATATAGCTACTTGAATTTAATCTTAAATCTGAGGGATATGAGCATGGGGCAACTTTGTTGATGCTTGGTGATCTTTTGAAATGAATACTTCTACAAGTTTGAAGAATAACCTGTCCCTCTCTCTTTATCTTTCTATCAACTCTGTATTGATTGCTCAACATCCCACAGTCTTTCCTGAGTGTGAGGCCTACTTTCCTCCCACTTCTGTACGGTGGGCTGCTAATCTGCCTGCATGGGGTGGCCATGACATTTACCCAGGAATTATGGGAACATAATAAACTCTTAATCAAAGAGGAAATGACTTGTGCTATGAGACCAGGAGAGTTGAGAAAGATAAGAGTATCTTTCAAGTGTGAGAAGATGCTTTCATGTGAGTTGCACAGATTGCTATTGTAACTATCTCTAAAAAAATAATGACCAATATGCATCCCCTATTTATGAGACACAATTAGTCCATTAGCATTCCTTTGCATTCTACATTAATGATGAAATGGGCTACAGAAGTAGACTTGTCTTGTTAGCATCACCAAGCTACCACTGTGGGTTGTATTTCATCTGGGAACAATAAAACACTTTTTAACTTGATCAAAGGAGAATTCTGAGATTTGGAAAGCACTTCCAGCAATTCCAGGAAAAAGGGGCACACCTTTTGTGTAGTTCAAATTTTAAAGGCGAAGTCTGTCATTTTGGAGTCACCATACAGAGTTGCAAAAATAATGATAGTTTTCAAAAAGGCTTCCTGAACACTCTCTCTGTCTTGCATTGGTCAATCAAACAGATAGTACTGCCCCAATCTCATGTTATAGGTTGAGCCAATGTTGCTGTGTCAGGCTGGTTGGGATGCTCAAACAAACAGAGACTTCCTGTTTCAGTGGCATACCCAAAATTAAAGACTTATAACTCGAAAAAAAAACAAGGAGGGTCAAGTGTTTGGTATCATTGCAAAGAAAACTTTTCAAAATCTTGTAAAGAAAAGACTCTCAGTCTAAAAAACTGCTGAAAAAAAATATAAATAAATAAAAAAGTAGAGCCAAAAATGTACTTATTTTTCTGATTTGACATTATATACAGTATCTCTGGACGTAAATAAGGTGGCTCCGAAATTTTTATTTTTATTTTTTCAATCGTGTCAACAGTAGCTGCATTTTTTTGGTGTGTGTGTTGTTATGACAAAGCAATCAAAAGTAATAGCATTACAAAAATAAAATTATCATAGTGTCCAAAAATGTCTCCAAGTGTCCAAAAGACTCTCTAAACAAATAAAACATGATAACTGTACATAAGAACTAATTACACAAGCATACACAACAATGACTAAAGGTTTGCATAGCATGCAGACATGATTTTAGTAATGAGATTTCACAGAATGCATGCCTTTTACATTGCGGGTAGTTAGTGAATAAGACTTTTTTTGCGCTGAAATACCATGCACAAAAGTGACACAGCTGTTTAAAGAATTTGCCCCACAGTTTTACACTTTTTGGGAAAATATGCCTACAAATGGCTTTTTTATAGTTGTCTCTGTATAATAAGCTAGGATATAAGAAAGTATTTTAACATAAAAAAGTACACTACTTTTTATGCAGTCTTCCTAAAAACAGGGCTGTAAGTGCTAATACAAATGACATGAGCAAAAAGATCGGTTCTCAAATAGAAATATCAGGGGATACTTGGTGTAAAATATTCAGATGCTTAGTGCATTCTCTGCCGTGGCTGTCCAAAATGTGTTTCTATTTGAATGAGTAGAAATTATTTGACAATAATTAATAAGGTGTTAATATTTAATATCTCATCACTCATAGGCCCAGCTGGGTCCTGCCTCTGACTAACCAATGACTGACAGACAGCAGTCTTGCTACTGTAACCATGGTGACACCTGGTCTCTCATGGACTCAAGACTTGGAGACTTTAATTGGAGTTTACTGAACTGGATCAGAGTTTGTAGAATTAGAGTGGCTTGAATAGATTATAAATTGTAAAAAAAAAAAAAAAAAAAAAAAAAATTGAGAGAGAGAGAAGAGATTTGAATGAGTTAACAAGGGAACAAAGTTTGCTTGACAGAAGTGTGTGAGCATGTGCATGTGTCTTTGACAGCTACAAAAAAGGATAGTGGAAAGACAGATGTCATGAGTGTTGTCATGGTGATATCAATGGAGGGAAAGATGAAAATATTTATTTTTCTCACTGAAATGTTGGTGTGGCATTCTATGCTTGTAATGATTGGATGAATGCAATAGTACGTTGTAATGTGTCCCAGTTTGTCGGGGAGAACACATTCTTTAATATTAATAGATGCTAATGTGCCTATACATAGAAAAGCACATGCTGGGTAACACAGAGAATGCAGGCCACAGGACTTCTGTGGGTGGGGGGTTGGGGGGCAGCAGCATTCTAGATTGGACCCCCATCCTTCCTTCCAAACCTGTCAACATTTTTAGATTTAAAGAAAAACTTGATTTTACAATTTATAAGCTTGTCAAATAGTGAGAACTACTTTGAATGTCCTCACAAATCAGTTTGTGACTGGTTTCACTACATTTGTAATGATATTTTCCAATATATGGTCCTCACAATTACAGCCAAACCTACACACACACACACACACACACACACACACAATTTATTAATTAATTATGAATTTTGAGAGCAGGGTTTGCTATGCAAATGTTATAATCTGGTGGGAAAATGGAGAATGATGGGTTTTTACAAAAATATGACCCATCAGAAATTCCTGTTCTCAGTCTCTGTGTTTGTGCGAGTACGTAATGTTCTCAAATCTCAGTATATGTGTGCCTCTGAGAGTGTGTGTGTTTGACAGCAGGGTGCCAGGACACTTCTGGGGAAGCAGTCACACACAAGGTCAGATCCAGAAAAGCTCCTTTCAAAGGTCACCATCCTCATACAATGAACAGACATCAGAGGAGATAAAAGAAAGGATTTTAAACAGAAGAGCAGAAGGTGCAAGAAAGAATTAAAATGTTGGGAATTAAATATGCGTTGGTGATCTCTAGTGGAATATATTAAGGCCACATCCACACACCTATGCATTTTCGGCGGAATAAAACACCATTCCAGTGTGGATGAGTGGTGTAAATGTGGCAAAATCAATGCATTTTCAAACGAAAATGACATCCACATGAATCAGTTTTCGTTTGAGAACTCTGTTTTCAGTTTCCTAATGTGATGTTTTCCAAAGTATAATGGAGACCGTTTTCGAAATGCTCTGTTTTCGGTGGAGTAAAACGCCATTCCTATGTGGACGAGAGGCATAAACGTATCAAAATCAATGCGTTTTCAAATTAAAACAACATCCACATGAATCAATTTTCATTTGAAAACTCTGTTTTCAATTTCCTAACGTCATCATTTTGTGATAATGGAGAGTTTTCAAAATACGCTCAGTTTTTGGTGGAATAAAACGCAGTTCCAGTGTGGGTGACAGACCAAATGTAGCAAAATCAATGACGAGAGGCATAAACATATCAAAATCAATGCGTTTTCAAACGAAAACAAAACACACATTAATCTATTTTCATTTGAAAACTCTGTTTTCAGTTTCCTAATGTCATTGTTTTCCAACGGCTGTGGTAATGCTCAGTTTTCAGTGGAGTAAAACGCCGTTCCCATGTGGACGAGTGGCATAAACGTATCAAAATCAATGCTTTTTCAAATGAAAACAACACCAACGCGAATCCATTTTCATTTGAGAACTCTGTTTTTAGTTTCATAACATCATCGTTTTGTGATAATGGAGACACTTATCCATTTCTGGTGGAGTACAATGCCATTCCAGTGTGGTCGAGATGCAGAAACGTAGCAAAAGATGTCCACATAAACCTATAAACCCGAATAAGCTAGCAGAACAAAACAAAAAATTGAGGTAATCAGTTACATCAATATTTTTTTCTCAACTTGAAATACTGAGAAAACTAACTCATGCATTTCAATGATATTTAACTTTCAATTAAATTCTTTGGCTGCTCAACAAGTACTGTATATCATTATACTGCTGAATAATCTAATATTGTACTCTAATCTCAAGCTCCACTATTCACCGTAATGGTAACCCCCCAAAAATTTTAACCTGACAGAAACTCTTCTAAACAACACAACAAAACATTAAACACTACCAATCTCCCTTTACATTCATCTTGCACAAAGACACACTATATAACACTTTATAATTTTAACATTTACTCTCCCTGTCGAGTGCCATGTAAAGCATGCTGGGAAATAAAATTCTCCTTCCCAGTTTCAGTTAAATTTAAGTTCCTGTAAATTTAAAGAGACAAGTTCATTCAACTCAAAACATTAAACAATTCAGATTACTTAAAAGGTGTAAGTTTTGTGAACTCAAAAGAAAGTTTTAAATACTCATCAAGGTTAATTTATTTGAACTGAATTTGAATTGAATTTTTCCCTACTCAAAACAATTAATTATTTTGAGCATTAGGGTTTACAGTGAATCTATTTTCATTTGAGAACTCTGTTTTGAGTTTCCAAACATCATTGTTTTCCAAAGTATGTGTAATGGAGACCATTTTCAAAATGCTTCATTTTTCAGTGGAATAAAATGTTATTCCAGTGTGGATGATAGGCCAAATGTAGCAAAATCAATGCGTTTTCAAAAGACGCCAATCCGTTTTTGTTTCACAACTCTGTTTATTAGTTTCCGAACATCCTAATTTTCCAAAGTATGCAGTAAGGTAGCAAAATCAATGCGTTTTCAAAAGAAAACAACATCCACTTGAACCCGCTCAGTTGACTAACCTCATTGTTTTTCAAAGTATTCTGTAATGGAGACTGTTTTAGAAACGCTCCATTTTCGGTGAAGGAAAACGCTGTTGTATCGTGGATGAGAGGCGTAAACTTACTGTAGCAAAACATTACATTTTCAAACGAAAATGTGAGTGGTAGTTGCTCATCCAAAACTCACCACCACAGCGTTGTGGTCTCAGGTGGTTTCCAAGGGTTTTTAGGGGGTATGAGCAGTAGTAATAATGATTCTTACAAAGCCTATATTCAAATTAGAGAATTAATTATAACATATTTAATTAATGAGTAAAAAAATATGAATAAATTACTAAATATGTATTAGTATTAATAAATATTAATGTGCTATTATAAAACCAATTAATTTATCACTTTTACTCTTTATGTCCTCCGGATTGGTCACCAGCACTTTGGAGAATTGGCAGAGACTCTTGATCATTGGGCAGTGTAGACTTGGCTCATCCTGGTTTGGACACACCACATACACAACACACACATGCACACAACTCTGCCAGCTGCAGCCCTTGGTTTTTATATCTCGTTTAGTCCCCCATCAGCACAGATTTGTGTGTGTGGATGCAGTGGTATGGTGCTGTGTTGAGCAGGTGTGGTTCCAGGAAGGGGTGTGACTGCTGTGAGGTTTGGTGGAGTGATCAAGAGGGATTTGAAGAGGAAATGTGGAGGGACAGGATGTGTGTGTTCCGAGGATTATATTAGGAGATTGGCAAGGCGTTTGGCATTACACTCTCACTAGGGTCCACTGCACACAAACTTGTGCGTATTCTGTGAGGGTGCAGATGTGCCATCGATTGGGGGGTAGAACTAGAATATTAAGACCTCATAGTGCTGCTGGTTTAAACAATATATATGGTTGTGTGTGTGAGTGAATTAAGTACAAGTGAGTGCTTGTTTTTAAGTGCAATGCTGAATATCAGGGAATTCACTCAAGCAATGGTGGCACTGAGATTAAAAAAACCCTTTGCATTATGTATGTGTGTGTGTGTGTGTGTGTGGAGAGAGCCCCAAAATAACGTATTACTAGGTCAGGAATCTGACACATCTGTATGTGGGTATCTGATCATTTATAAGGGCATAATACCTTTAATATGCTATTGTCTACATACAGCAAGAGTCTCTCTGACAGAGAATGCATCCCTATAGAAGAAACCAGCATTATTATGTGTCACATTTCATAAAGCATGCAATGTTTAAAATAGATACAAAACTGAATGGCCAACATTTATGTAAGAAATCCATGCTGGCAGTTGTAAATTAAGAGCAAAAGGGTAACTCAATACCTTTTTACTTTTGAGTAACTCAAAAGAATAGTCTTGGCCCAATTGAACATTCCGTCAATCAAGTCTATTGGACTTCTTGGTCGTTCACTGTACGAAAACAGGAACAGTGTGAAGGTCTGTGCCGTGTTTGGAGGATGTATTTTAAAAGCTCTAGGAGGAGATACAACTGATCCCTATTTTGGGAAAAATCCTAAACCCAGTCTGTAGAATAATAGTATGTTGACTTTGTCAAGCCAACATAATAACAAAAATGTAATACCAAAAATAAGAAGAAACATTACTATTTCAATAAAAAAATAATGAAAAGTGATAGATCATGATGAGATGTCTGAAAGCCCCTGTTTTCCACCATAAATTATAACGTGATTTATACTTTATGAATTTTCTTGTTAAAAAGCATGAATTACCATATAATGTATGATTAAAATTTATATTAGGGTGAACTCACACAAGTTGAGGTTGGGTTTTTTGACATTTGACATTGATCCACCCATAATGAAGATTTATACAATACATCATAAGTTAATTTTTACTGCCCAAAATAAATAAATATATTTTTATAATATTTTAAAGCTAAATTTTCTGTATTACTTTAAACATATCACACATTTTCACTATACACAGAAAGGTTACATACAGTTACCCAATTAACAGGCTTTTGCTGCATTTTTATTTCCATCAAATTATTATTATTTTTTTTTTTGCAGTCTTACTAGTTTCAGTTATGTCTTGTTTTGCTGCTGTAATTTCAGAAAATGCCCGCTACCTGTAGACTTTACTATGCTGGTTATTCTTTAGAAGAGAAATAGGAGGGATGGGGGGAAAGAAACAGACAGTTAAGGACTCAAGTGTGTATGTGACCTTTCTATATTGTAGCAAGACTGTGTATAAGAAACAGAGTTTGAGGGCATTAGAGACTACTGCAGCCACCCCTTTCACACACACTCACTCCCTTCATCCGCCAGTGAGCTTTAACTCATGCAACATTAATGCCTTGATTTATTCCCCTCACTTAGCGAGAGAGGGAGAAATGTCAACCATTGTCAGCATCTATACAGCCTTCCACTTCTCTCACTCCCTTCTCTGATGCAGAGGTCAGCAGCACAGTATGTCCCATCCAGGCATCCTTACAGAGTTTTGCTGTCAGCCTGGTGTATTTGCAACTTCCTCTTCAATCATGCCGACACTTTTGGATTAGTCAGGAAAAGCTGACAACACTTTCACTCAAAAAATAAACACCCACACAAACACGTTACTATAATGCTTGACTGACACAACATTATCAATCACAATTTGCTGATCAGATTACAAGGGGGCTTCTAACAAATGTGGCATTATCAATTTAAGAGACAGTAGATTAGATTTCTGATATGCCTAGTTTTTTTTTTTTTTTTTTTTTTTAAGCTGACCAAGGGACTCCTAACATAAAAAAAGCTAGATTTTCATTATGAACATGGTATTACATTACTAACCCTTCTACATGGACTCCCAGGGGATAACCTAGCCATAACATGCAAAGTTTGTACATATACGTATAAAACATATTTAAAAATATAATTGCAATAAAGCCAGAAAGATTATATCAAACAGGTTTATTGGTTTAAACACACACATGCTCTTGGGACTTGATCCAACATAATCCATAATTTCAACAGTTTGTGGATGTTGAGTTTTATATAAGAGTTAAGAATTTACTTCTTATAACATGAAACTGTTTGTATTTGTGTTGTTTGTCAAAATTAGTTGCTTTTTTAAAAGTTCTTATGGACCAACTTTCATCTTCACAGCAGCCCAGCAACACAGAACTCACTAGACAAAAGACAGAAACCCAAAGTCAAAGGTCATGCCCCATGTCTTTTCAAACAGTATAAGCAGAGTGTTGCACGGTCATGACCTCATTCAGGGATGGACTCTCCAAACTGAAACATGTCTTCATCGTAGAGGTCTTCAGGGAGCTCCTCATCTCCATCAGTAAAGAACGTGGGAAAGGGTGGGTTCTTGTTCTTCTCCAACCGATTTGGTAGGACTGTGTCTCTGACCTGATCAGGTAAACATAACCACAACATTGGTTGGCAATTGTAGATTAACTTTGCTTACTACTGATTCAGCATCTACTTCTGTATGTTCCTCAAAATTAGACAAGGTACTATTTTGTCATCTATCTATACTTCTGAAAACAAAAAACAAAAGTGCATGCAAAACACACTCTAAAAGACAAAATGCTGACAATATTTGATCGATTCACTGATGCTTATTAATGCACTTTGTACACACAAGAACCTCTCTGTGTTGATATAGATGAATCCCTCAGCACGAGTGCATGCAAGTGCAGGAGTGGTGGTGGCTCAGTGGGCTAAAGCACATAACTGGTAATCTGGTTAAGGTTGCTGGTTCGATCCCCACAGCCACCACCATTGTGTCCTTGAGCAAGGCACTTAATTCCAGGTTGCTCCAGGGGAACTGTCCCTGTAATAAGTGCACTGTAAGTCGCCTTGGATAAAAGCGTCCGCCAAATGCGTAAATGTAAATGTAAGTGTGCCAAGGTCAGTGCTTGTACTGGTGTGGACAGTACAGTATAAAGCTCTTATTTTAGCTGAACACTGCTAAAACTGAAGACAGCAACAGAAAAATTAAAAGCAGAGATAGACTCTCACTTAGATTATGAACTTTCTGTTTTCACCTTCAAAAAGCAACTCCTTAGGACGAGTGTTTGAGACATTCTTGCATACTTGTGAAATGTGTGTGTGTGTGTGTGTGTGTGTGTGTGTGTGTGTGTGTGTGTCTGAGGGGTTTTACCTTAACCATACAGTTGCGGTGGCCCGGTACAGAACCGTTGACATAAAGAACGTTATATTTGGTGTTTACTCTCCATACCTGCCATAGAGAAGAACTGAGTGAACCTACAAATGCACACACACTATTTTCTCTCATGCATCATCATTACACTGTGACACCAGGTCACTTCATAAAAAGCCTAGGTGTGCTGAGGTTGCACTATCTTTAAGTAAATATTATAGTGCGCAGCTGAGCTTTGAAATTCTTTTCACTGTGCACTGTTTGCATCTTGATATACCATGTGGGTATTTAAAGCATAACATGTCCATTAATGGTTTTTGTAGTCAACATTAAGATTTTAGGTTAAAATTCATATTTATATGGGGAAGTGTATATTTTGTGTTCCAACTGGCATTCCTGTTAAGTTATTCACACTTTTAAATGACTCTTTTGCCTTCTAGTTCAACTTTTTGCCACCAGTTCATTTAAATGGTTCTGTTGTGTGACAATTTTTTTTTTTAAACATACAAATATCCCATGCAGTCTCTTAATTAATACAGGGTTATAAAAAATTCCATGCAAAACAAAAATAAAAAATGTGAAAAATACTGTATAAACATGAACGTGCTAAAACCTGCATTTCTGCAAAGAGCGTGACAAATGGGCGGTGTGAATCTCGTCTTTGGACACACATTACACGGAACAACTTTTACTCTAAACATGCAGTAAAAGGATCTCGCTGCTGAATACTCCACCACTATACTACACAATTACTGGTGAGTGAAATCTAAACATTTACCAGCCAGTTGCCAAATATATACATTTTAGTTGCATAGCGTGAAATTTGGTTGAAAATGCATGTGATTTCCTCTCATTGTAGTAGAGGGTTGTGCAAAGAGTAAGAGCGATCTTGGGATTTAAGAATCGATATCAATATCGTTCAAATGAAGATCACGATGCATCTGAAAATCCCATCCTTAGTTTTAGCAGGAGTATAGCATGTCACACCACAGAACATGGAATTGTTTCATGTCAAAAACCAATATTATGTATATACATGCTTCATGATTAAAGCTTGCATTTAATCCCTTTAGTTAGCGACTTTTAGTCATAGCACAGATACAACAAAATGTGTCTATGCCATCCAAAATCTGCAATGCACAATGTAAACTGCAACCTAGCAGTTTATGCACAAGCATGTGTGTTATGGCCCAATTAAATGGACAAATGTTCATACTGAGAACATTTTGCAACACATTTAGGGGCAAACAGATTCTGTAATTTTACTCATTCAAAAAGTGAAGTGTGTAATTTCTGCACCACTAGCAGCACCAAACAAAACTGCAAAATAATATCCTCCCCCCAAAAAAGTTTCCTTGTCTACCATTAGTAGGAAAAAGCAGTAAATTCCTTGCTCAACAGCTTAATACAAGTAGTTCTGCCTCAAATGCCATTGGTTGAGCCAGAAGTTGACATGTCAGACCATTCAAACAAGCAGCAATGATTTGAAAGTGCCACAAGGAAACAGCATTTACAGTCTTCGGGAGGTCAACCAACAACATCAGAAAAATTACACACCTCACCTAAATTGATTTACAATTTATTTTGCTGTTTTAAATGTGTGTGCATTCCCATTGGTGTACCTTTAAGCCATGAGCAGTGTCATAAATATTTCCCATCCTGCCTGGCATTTTCTTTCCTTTGAAAACTTTAGCTGGGTCCTGGAAGTGAAGAGATAAAGCCATTAAACATTCAAAGATCACTTAAAGGTCACACTAAACTCTTTCAGCAAAGCTCTCTTGATAGACCGAACTGGACAGTTACTTATATGGATGCCCAAAATTACTGACATGAAAGTTAACAGAGTGGAAAGTTCCCACAAACTCAGAAAAAATCCAGTCTGAGACACTGCACTGCAGAATGCACTTTGTTTTCCCGGGAAGACATTCACCTTGAATAACACCTTTGTGACAAAATATTAAGTCAGCAATGAATTGCGGCCTCCTTTTTTGCAAAAGCTCAGCTACATAGTAAAGGAATCTTTTGGGTTAAATACAAATGAATCTCTTATGGACAGCATCTGTGGCATGACACGTACAAGTACCCATAGACTTCCACTGTAAGTGGATTTCTGTCAAAATATTATTTTCTGCGGCTAAAGGATTCATTTGTATTTAACTAATTTCTTCAATGCAAAATTACCACATATAAAACTAATGTTTGCTACAGCAGAACTAAGACTGCAGAGCCCACTTGGATGAAGTGACTTCCATACATTGTATCTACTGCACATCTACATACACAAACAATCTACATACATATAAACACACTTACCCCTCCTGGTCCCAGAGATCCAGGCCTCCTGTGCGTCTTAGTTTGGCCGTGAGAAGCAGGCTGACCTTTGAATCCCCAGCGCTTCATTACACCCTGAAAACCTTTTCCAATGCTACATAATAAAAATAAATAAATAAATAAAAGCATTTTTATTAAGACGTAAGCAAAACAAAATTTTGTCTTTATATGTTGTGTTACAGCATTGGAGACCCGTGGATGAAGCTGCAGACAGGGGGTGTCTCAGGTGTGCAATAGGGCTGAAAAGACTGAGACACTATAATTTATAGCTCTTTGAAACAAAGCTCTTTTCATTAAATGTGAAATATTTTAGAACTCTGTCACTCACTCGATGTTGTGTTGATGTAGTGACACTAGGGGTCTCCCTTGTGAGCCTCAAACACCTCTAATCTTTGAGAAAAGGCCAATGAGATTTGGAGAGTGGAATTTGCATGCCACTCCCCCGGACATACGGGTATAAAAGGAGCTGGCTCGCAACCACTCATTCAGATTTTTTCTTCGGAGCCGAGCGGTTGTGTGTCAGCGAGCTGAATTCCACTGCCGGTCCATTCACCTCGGATAGAAGCGTATGCTGTTGGATATACGGCGCATTCCAGTGGCTTTCTCTCCTTTTGCATGCTTAGTGCAGACTACGCCCCTGGGCGCTTGGACAGCGGTACTAAGAGAATATATATCTCTGCTTAAGAGTATATGTTCCTCTATTAGAGCAGCACATTGACGTGGACGTCTTTTTAAAGATGCTGTTCCGTCTTTGTAATTCCTGGATGCGGTCATTATCTCTCCGCCTCCGACGGCCATGGGCGCTGCCTCATGTGTCTGGGCCACACTCACACCGAGGCTGCATTTGTGGATGGTTCGTGTTCTCATTCCGAGAATATGACCATGGCAACGTTGCGGTCGCGACTTTCCTTCCTCCGAGGGAAAACCATTCCAGCCTGAGGCCGATGCAGAGGTGAACGCCACGCTTGCCCTGGCTACCGCGAGTGTCGCGTTGGACTGGAACTCTACACCCTCCCCTGAGCCCTCGCAGCTAGATGACTGGTTCCTGGGCTCGGGGTGCCGCTCACAGCCGCGCCCCCCCGGTCCCCTTCTTCCCGGAAGTGCGCGACAAGTTGACGAGGTCCTGGAGGGCACCTTTTTCTGCCCGAACTGGACTTCCCAGCTCATCCGCTCTCACTACCCTAGACGGCGGGGTGGCCCACGGGTACGCGGAGATCCCTCAGGAGGATAAGGCATCTCTGCCCGCAAAACACCGCCACCTGGCGGGATCGTCCGGCGCTCCCCTCCAGGGCCTGTAGGACTACGTCGTCTCTGGCGACTAAAGCCTACAGTGCCACTGGACAGGCTGCCTCCACCCTGCATGCCATGGCCCTCCTGCAAGTACACCAGGCCAAGGCACTGAAAGAGCTGCACGTGTGTAGTCCTGATCCCGATGTGATGCAGGAACTGCGCACGAAGGTCATGGCGCGAGCACTCGGGCAGGCGATGTCCACCTTGGTGGTCCAGGAGCGCCACCTGTGGCTGAATCTAGTCGAGATGAGGGATGCCGACAAGGCTCGCTTTCTCAACGCTCCCATCTCCTAGATCTGCCTATTCGGCGACACCGTCGAGGACTTTGCCCAGCAGTTCTCGGCGGTGAAGAAGCAGACTGAGGCGATACAGCACATCTTGCCCTGGCGCGGCTCAAGATCCCGTATCCCGTCTTCTCATCGAGGGCGACCCCCTGCAGCTGCGAATGCCCAGGCAGCTCCACCACAGCCCAAGCCCAGTTCTCGGCCCCAGCATAGAGCCCCCCGCAGGAAGCTGACTGATTCCCCTGAGGAAGGACCTCCTCTCTCAGGGACGGGGCACCATCTGGCACCCGCGCCCAGACCTCTGGAACCTCCACGTCTCTCACTCCCTTTTCTGCCTGGAGTTCGGTGCAGTAGACTCTCATGTGATCCCGAGACCCCGGCCGGGCTATGTGCCCAAGGTTCCCACGACCCCCTTCAGGGATCAGGTGGTGAGGCTGCAAGCGCTGCCCGTGGAGGAGGCAGACCCAGCCCTGTCGTTACTGTGTCCGGTGCGTGCTTTGTGCATCTACTTGGATCGTACGCAGAGCTTTAGACGCTCTGAGCAGCTCTTTGTCTGCTTCAGTGGACAGCAGAAAGGGAACGCTGTCTCCAAACAGAGGCTTGCCCACTGGATCGTAGATGCCATCGCTCTGGCATACCAAGCCCAGGCCGTGCCCGCCCCTTTGGGAATACGAGCACACTCTAAAAGGAGTCTGGCATGCTCGTGGGCACTGGCCTATGGTGCCTCTCTAGCAGACATCTGCAGAGCAGCGAGTTGGGCAACACCCAATACCTTTGCAAGATTTTACAATCTCCGGGTTGAGCCGGTTTCGTCCCGTGTTTTGTCAGGTACGAACGGGTAAGTTTGGTAATATGGAACAGCTGGTCGGGTGTATTGCTTGCGTATAGAGCCTTTCCCCTCCATGAGGTGAAGACGTGCGCTTCTTCTCCCATGCGAGTTCACGAACCGTGAACCCTGGATGTCCTTCCTCCCTAGCCCTGGGGCTCGTGAATTCGATGGAGGAATTCGCAGCCGGACCTAATACGGGTACTAATATGCCCTGTACTGGGATAGGTGCTCCACAGGTGCCAGTTACTCCGGTATCCCCCTGTGATGTATTTTCCACGGTACGGTCTCCCTGTCAGCAGACCCGCGTCTCCCTTGGGCAGAGCCCTCTCTGCCCCCGGTTGCTGTGTTTTTAGAGCTCCTCCCCTTCCAGGCAGGACCTACCGCCGCGCCTCTTCCATGTGTGGCTACTGAGCCCACGTGACGCATTGCCACGTTACCTCTCCTCCGGGCAGGATGTGGTCTCCACAGGGTCTTTTCCCCCTGAAAGAATAGGAAAGGAATAGAACAACTTCCCCGGCGTGTGTAATAGTGTTAGATGGCCCCAGCCGAATCTAATACTCTGTGGAGAGAAAACAGAGAGAAAAGGCTGCGGCTGGCGCAGCCTGCTCCCACACTAGTTACGTCGCTTCCCCCCTTCTGGGATGTGGGGAACTACATGACGTCTTGTGGGGCGTTGGGGGAGGTTACGTGTGGACTGATGCACCTGCAATTACACATGCAGCAGCTTGCTTGCACCTGCATCGGCAGTTCACGTAACACGGTCCAGCTGTTGTGCTGTTTTTCTATAGGGACCCCTAGTGTCACTACATCAACACAACGTTGAGTGACAGAAGGGGAACGTCTCGGTTACTGTTGTAACCTCCGTTCCCTGATGGAGGGAATGAGACGTTGTGTCCCTCTTGCCACAACGCGGTACTATCCGCTGAAATGGCCGGGACCTTGTCTCGACTCCTCAGCACAAAACCTGAATGAGTGGTTGCGAGCCAGCTCCTTTTATACCCATATGTCCGGGGGAGTGGCATGCAAATTCCACTCGCCAATTCTCACTGGACTTTTCTCAAAGATTAGAGGTGTTTGGGGCTCCCAAGGTGACCCCTAGTCACTACATCGACACAACGTCTCGATCCCTCCATCAGGGAATGGAGGTTACAACAGTAACAGAGACGTTACTTTTCTATTATTCAATGAGAAAAGCAGAAATGAATCAATTTTTTGTATCCTAAGAACACTACTGGATGTATATTCAGTTTCATTATTAATATAACATTATTATCAATGACCTACAAGCTGAAGAAACATCTTGATTTCTCGTTGGTTTTCAAAGGTCTTTTTCTCGAATATAATCAAGTGTAAATCTGCATAGAAAGAAAATCTCAGGCTGATTTACTGCAGAAAGAACTAAAGTGGATCTCAGCCAGCCCTTCCATTCTCTTCCTGAGATTCACACACTTATTTTCTGATGAGGAGATGAGGCTCTTGAAATTAGATGGATGAGTAGTAGTAAGGTGGGAAAGGAAGATGCACATTTTTGCTGACTAAAATATCAGTCAGTCATGCTTTTAAGCACTCGAAAAATAAATGTACCCGTCAATCCCTCTCTGCCAGAGCGTGAAAACAGTACGTCTGCAACAAAACTTGCTGTCAACTTAAAAAAAATCTACTATTGAGGGGAAAAAACAATGTTCAGTTTCACACTATGGTGCATAAAATTACAAAACATAAGATTCTCATCAATAACAGGATGTATTTACATTGCTTATGTATAGCAGACTCACGTTTTGGCTGTGATGTCCACATACTGCCCTGGACGGAAGTGAGCTGCATAGAGAGGTGTGCCTGAAACAAAAAAAAAGACAAAGACATGAAAATGTGAGCATGACTGGTGTGCAAATGTGTAATTACAGGTATGATGCAGAAACTTCTTTAACTGGTAAAGAAAGAGTTTTACAAGTTACCTGGTTTGATGATAGCATTGTCTGACACACAAAATGTGGTAATTTTCTGTTTAGGAGGAATTCCTGCATTCTGGAAAATCTCTAAATATCCCTCTGCCCTCTAAGAGAGAGATACATTGACTTTCAGTTACTTCAAGTAGTCTACTAACTTATATTATCCTAGTTCTTAAAAAAAAAAAAAAAAAGGGAAAAAAGGAGATATTGAGAGGAACAAAATGAACAGGGAGAAAGAGAATACATTAAAGTCAAACAGCTCTGCTGTGTTTTGGGAGTTGATTGACTGAAGAGGGACTGAAGGCTCATCCTGAAGGTCAGGAAAATTGACAATTACAGTTCAAGCCTCGCTTTGTGGCAGCTGTCAAGTACAGAGAGAAACAAACACCACCCTTTTCCAAATTAAAAAAAAAAAACAAAAAAAGTCACAATGACTCTTTTGAAAACTCCATAGAACAGTATATTGCAGCCGTTTAAAAAAAATTTCTCCCTCAATTTTTCTCTCATCTGTCCATCACTGCTACTCTTTTCTTTTCTTGGAACAAATTTTACTTAGAGAGAAATGAGAGTTAAGGCCCAGGTATGCTTCACTTTGCGCGTTTCGTTCCGTCTCGCACACATTTGTGTGCGCACAGCTTTGAAAGTATACCTCACGCGGATGAGCACGAATGGATACGTTCGACACATGTGCAGTACAATTTCTTTGTTATACACTACCAGATGTTAGAGGGCAGCACCAAGTTGTGTCATTTACAGGACATCCGCTCTGAAGGATAAAGAAGAAAAACGGAGGATCCGCCATTAGAGGAAGCAAGAACAACAAAACAATGTAGAAGGATATGTTGCTCTGTTTACTGTTCTTGGAGGAAGAAGAAATTGTTATTTCAGCGTGTTGTTGTTCTTCAGTTTCAGTGTGTTGTTTTGTGTTGCTTTATATTCATAATTTCCGCACTCTTCTTCGACTACTGCTTGACAGTACAGCCCAACTGTGCGTATTGCCATCAAGTGGACTCTTCTATCTCAACAGTCGACCTTGCACATGCGCGTTTGTCCGCACAGTCTGTGCGCACAGAAAAATCTGCCTGCAAGCAGACACTGTGTGCGATGTCTGCGGACACTCCTGATGACTAAATTTACATCTCGTGGATTGTGCGCTGACCGTCGTGAAACGCGGACAGGCGAAGTATACTTTAGGCTTTAGAGAGGGTACTAGGGATGTGTCAGGGTTGTCGAATAATCGACTAGTTGTCCAACAACTACTAACATGAATATTTTTAGTGGTGGTGGTTTAAATGGGAGAAGCAATTCTCAAATTAATTACTGTAAGAGAATTGACTTGTTGGAGAGCGTTTTTGCATGATGATAACTTGCTATGCTTAACAGTGAATAACAGTCAGCATGGTAAAACCCTCCGCAAGACATGTCGTCTCTTTAATGCTTTAGGTTAAACTTTTTATCTGCTGTTGTGAAACCAAAGCACCACATCAACAATACATTTCAAGATGATCACTGTCTGATGTTAAATCCTCTGCTGTGAGTGATGTTCCCGTATTTGTGAGATGTTGTGAAGAGATTAAAGTGTTTTGCTAATTCTGTCTGACACTGCTTAAACAAAAAGTTGCAGTAAAAAAAGGTTTAAACTGCTTGATGTTGTGAACTAGATGTGTACCTGCAGTTCTGCGCTTTTGAATGGGCAGCGAGGATCGCCCTGAAGCACTCTGGTTACATTAAGCATGTCATTCAGCGTTCAGGATGCACATAAGTGGTTTTGTGCTGCTCTGTATCGGAGCCTTTCTTATTTCTTACTTTGATAGTTTTGTGCAATAACCATTATCCACCCTCATGGTGTTGGAGCCGGTGCTCATTCTATTAACAAGTTTAGTTTTAAAACAACAACAAATCAGTCTGACAATAGTAATAAAAAAAATTAAAAAAAAGATCTCACATTAAAAATCAACCAATGGAAATGTCCACACGCTAAATTAATGGCACAGTTCCTTTTCTAATTTTATTTGTTATAACATATTACTGTTGCATTAAAGCAGCATGTGATTGTTGCATAAAGATCTAATTACTTTGGATGTTCTCTAACATAATTTATAAAGATCGTTATATAGTAATACAGTCATTTATGTTGTCTCAAATCAGTGAAAACGGTGCCAGTTCTGATACAGGTTCACAGGTGCGAAAGCGGTAGGAGAGAGACAATGAAAAAGGATGAGCAAAAGAGGAATAAAATGAGAAAGTTGCTCAAAAGATGAGCAGACTTGCCTCCCATTTAAATTTTTCAAAATGCGCCTGCACACAAAGGTCACCTCTACATCTACTGAGAGCTCAGTAATTTCTCTCTAGGAGCTCTACAGTTCTTATTATCCTCCCTCTCCAGAGAAGCACAAAAGCTCTAGTCTATTATCCAATTCCACCTCAGAGAGGTTAAGGATCTCAGGAAGGGCAGAGATTACAGGACAGAAGTTACTCACATGAAACGGAGAGACATTTTTTCCTCCCACAATGAGAGCTGCTGTGCGCCCATCAAACTCTTCTTTGGACAGGTGTTTAACCACGTGACAATCCTGGACCTAAGAGAGAGAGCTTTTGGTGTGTTCATGTCAGATTTACAGTGGCAAGAAAAGTATGTTAACCCTTTGCGATTATCTTATTTTTTTGCATTAATAAGTCATAAAATTTGATCTCATCTTCATCAAAGTCACAAGTATATACAAACACAATGTGCTTAAGCTAAAAACACACAAGCAATTATAATCTTTCATGTCTTTATTGAACACAACCTTGGATTTAATAACTGGCCAATCCTCCTTTGGCAGCAATAACCTCAACCATGCGTTTCCGGTAGCTGCAGATTAGACCTGCACAACGTTCATAAGGAATTTTGGACCATTCTTCCTTACAGAACTGCTTCAGCTCAGCTATATTCTTAGGATGTCTGGTGTGAACGTCACCCTTGAGGTCATTCCACAGCATGTCTATTGGGTTAAGGTCAGGCTCTGAATGGGCCACTCCAAAAGGTGGATTCTTTTTTTTTTTTAAGCCATTCTGCAGTGGATTTACTTTGATGTTTAGGGTCATTATCCTGCTGCATCGACCAGCTTCTACTGAGCTTCAGCTGGCACACAGCCACCCTGACATTATCCTGCAGGATATCTTGATAAACTTGGGAATTCATTTTTCCCTTGATGATAGCAATTTTGTTGTAAAACAGCGGCTTCCTTCGTGGTGTCCTTCCATGGACACCATGTCTGCTAAATGCTTTCCGTATAGTAGACTCATAAACAGAGACGTTAACCAGTTCCAGTGATTCCTTTAAGTCTTCAGCTGTCACTCTAGGGTTCTGTTTTTTTTTTTTTTTTTTTTTTAACCTCATTGAGCATTCTGCGGTGTGCCCTTTGAGTACTTGGCTGGATGGCCACTTCTAGGGGGAGTAGCCACAGTACTAAATCATCTCCGTTTATAGACATTTGTCTAACTGTGGACAGATGAATACCTAAGCTCTTTGAGATAACTTTGTAACCCTTTCTAGCTTTATATAAAGCAATAATTCATGATCATAGGTCTTCTGAGATCTTTAACTGGATGCTAGGTTTGCCAACGACTCGAATTAGCTTTTATTGATGTCATTAGATTAGGGGTTCACATATTTTTCCAACATACACTGTGAATGTTTGAATGATGAATTCAATATGTACAACAACAATACAATAATTTGTGTGTTATTAGTTAAAACATATTATGTTTGTTCATTATTGTAACTTGGATGGAGATCAAACCAGATTTTAAAACAAATTTATACATAAATGCAGGTAATTCCAACGGATTTACATACTTTTTCTTGCCACTGTAATAGAGAGGTCAAACATGTATCATGTACCATTGTATCCCTCTAGATCATGGATCTTTTCTACTAAAGACTGATTCTGGTGTCATCAGCTCAGGGCCCATTTTCACAAAAAATCTTAAGGCTAAAAGTAGCTCCTAACGTGGAAATTTAGGAGCAACTCTTAAAAATTAGGGGCATGTCACTCCTAACTTTAGAACTCATACAATTTTAATCCAAGAGTAATTCATGAAGCATTTTGACACTAAAAGTAGCTGTAAACCCACAACAGCTTAGAAGTCCTCCTGAGGACTTCTAACTCCTTAAGAGTGACTCACAAACGACCCGAAGCGTGGCTGCTATCGTCAATCCACATTAACAAAAGATGTATTAGAATATTATTATGACATAGGTAATACCTTTTAAAATGGGCAATCTATCTATCCGTCTATCGATCGTATATATACACTACCGGTCAAAAGTTCTGAAACACACTCATTCTTTAATATAATTTATTTTTTCACATTTTAGAATAATAGTAAAGTCATTAAAACTATGGAATAACATAAATGGAACTATGGGAATTATGTTGTGACTAAACAAAATCCAAAATAAATCAAAACTGTGTTATATTTTAGCATCTTCAAAGTAGTTACCCTTTGCCTAGAATTTGCAGACATGTACTCCTGACATTTTCTCAACCAACTTCTTGAGGTATCACCCTGGGATGCTTTTTAAACAGTATTGAAGGAGTTCCCATCTATGTTGGGCACTTATTGGCTGCTTTTTCTTATTATTTGGTCCAAGTCATCAATTTCAAAAAAGTTTTTTTTAATTTTTTTTATTACATTTTAGTTTTATAATGAAATAAATTAATATGGTGGCACAATTATATTTTTGTCTACAAAACTAATTTCAAACATTTAAGCATACGCCTTCAGATCAAAAGATTTTTAAGATCATGGAAACATTTCAGTGAAGTGTTTCAAAACTTTTGACTGGTAGTATATATACACACACATATATGCATATATATCTCTATATACACTCACACACACACACATGTATATATATCTATATATACACACACACACACACACACATATATATATATATCTATATACACACACACACACACATATACTGTATATATCTATATACACACACATATACATACATATATATATCTCTCATTGTCTGTATTAGCTGACAAATAGCAGTTCCCTGTCTACCAATCACTGAGGACAATTTAAAAGAACACGCTAATAAAACGTGACGTCATCCATAGCAACGAGGTCAACTCCACCTTACTCTTATCTTCAGATTTCCTTACTAAAACTTGCTCTTAGCAGTTTTTTGAATATGTTTTAAGCAAAAACTCCTAGTGGTAAGTCTTTGTGAATATGGACCAAGATCTTTAAAGGAATAGTTCACCCAAAAGTGAAACTTCTGACATTGTCACCATTATGTCATTCAAAACCTATATGACGTTCTCTCTTATGTGGAATATTAAAAGGAGATTCTCAAGCTATTTTCTTTTTTTTATCCCCTTTTCTCCCAATTTGGAATGCCCAATTCCCACTACTTAGCAGGTCCTCGTGGTGGCGCAGTTACTCACCTCAATCCGGGTGGCGGAGGACAAGTGTCAGTTGCCTCCGCTTCTGAGACCACCAATCCAAGCATCTCATCACGTGTCTCATTGTGCATGACACTGCAGAGACTCCGCATGTGGATGCTCATGCTATCCTCCGCGATCCTTGCACAACTTACCACACGCCCCACTGAGAGCAAGAACCACTAATCGCGACCACGAGGAGGTTACCCCAAGTGACTCTACCATCCCTAGCAACTGGGCCAATTTGGTTGCTTAGGAGATGTCTTCTGAAGCTAATTGATAGGTTTATGTAAGCAACGTCAATAATTAAAACACTTAACTTTAAATCGGCGCTTCCATCCAGGGCTCTGATGCTGTTTGAAATGGCCGAACTCTCGCATGACGTTCGTTCTTGTTGTAAATAAGCACCGCTTCCGAATTCTCGTGTGAACTCGTGGACGCGCTTACGTCACACTTCGCGTCAACTGCTGGTAGGAAGTACTTTTTAGAAGTTAATAACGTTAATAACATTAATAACATTTTTTTTACACAAATGTATCAGTTTGCTTCAGAAGACATTCATTGATTGACTGGAGTCGCATGGGTTACTTTTATGCTGCCTAAATGTGACTTTTGGACTGTCAAAATGCTGGCACCTGTGTATTTCCATTATAAGGATCTGAAAGAGCTCTATCTTCTTCTAAAAGTCTTCATTTGTGTTCTGCTGAAGAAAGACAGTCATACACATCAGGGATGGCATCAGGGTAAGTGATTGAGAGAATTTTCATTTTTGGGTGTACTATTCCTTTAATTGTGTGATCATGCTTTATTTAATGATGAGCCACAATGCGCCACATATTAATTTATTATATATAATTAAGCTTTTGAGCTAGTCAATGTAAACACTTGTGTATTTTTAATCAATATTCACGTACAGTGCAAATAGCACCTTCATGTACATTTTGTGTCTTCAGCATATTTTTGGAAAATAATTATTAATCGTTCCAAAATAATAACATCGTTTTGTGACAGATTTATATATAAGCCTAATATTTAATATACAAAAACCCTAATATACAAAAGTAGTAAGTCATTATACTGTAACACAGTGTTTAAAAATAATTTTAATAATTTACACACCAATGCAATAGTTGTTAACATTCCATGTCACTTTATTGTGCTTCAGTACCTTTCACACCCTGTTTTCCCATGGCACTTCCAGAGTCTTGTTTCTGGCTATGCCAATGGTTTTAATTATTTTTGGGTGAACTATTCCTTTAACCACTTTGTTTCTATACCCTGGTCATTACTAAGTTCAAAGTGCTTTATGCTAATGTTCCTGTTTAGAAAAAACAGACACTAAACTGACACCAACTTGGGCCTCTCAGGCTGTTGTACCTGAAGCATGGTCACTACATGTCTCTCTCCAGATTTGGTCCACACAGGCATCATTCCGAGTTTAACAGCCACGAGGCCAACCCTCCGACTCCCTAAGGAAATGCAGTGAATTCAGCATTAAAGATTTAATATCCATACAACCACGACAACAGCAAGATTAATCTGGCGTATATATAAAAAAATTACAATACTGATCACAACAACTGCCATCCCAGCAGACCAAATTACTCCAACAGACTCCAGAGTTGGTGTGACCCACCTTCCACCCATTCATGTCTAGGCCAGGGTTCATCCTTAAGGGGGTTGAGTTTGTCTGTAATCTGTTGTCTGTATTCCTCCCCAACAGTCTTTTTTAGAAAAGAAGCATTGTCTTCTGTGAGGTGCTCATCCCACCAGGTGACTGTCTGATGTGTCCTTACACACTGAATGACAGGTGTTCTGCTAAAAAACAAAAAAAGAGACAGACAGCAGTATGATGGAAATCAGTATCAGGATAGATGGTTGAACTTTGTGTTTCCTGCTGACAGTGCTTACATTTTAAGAATATAATAAGTTATGTTGCATTACATTTACATCTAGCCATTTCAAGACCTAAAATATGGTCTTCCACAAACAATGCATTGCACATGTAACAGTGACAATGTGCATTTGATCTTTTGAGCTACTGAAGCTCTACAAACTTGTATACAGCACTTCAAACTAAAGGCTGTATGTATGTAATACTAAACGTTAAAAAAAGATAGGCCTAAACAGCAACTTATATATAAATATACATATCAAATTGCTATTGAGTTGAAAATACTTATTTAGTAAAATATCTGAATAAATAGCAAAAGCAAAACACGATAATACGCATTTACAAACACAGTATTTTACACATTTGCTACAGGTGAGATTAAATATGTTGTAAGTCAACTTTATGTTGTTAATGTGAAACTATCTGTTGTCAGATACCTTTCTAGTGTTGCTCCAGCTCTGCAAACGACTTTTGGGGCTCCTCTTAGTAAAGAGTCACTAAGCCTGAAAAACCTACACGTCCACGCTGCCATCGTTATTACATGAAAGAATCACACAACACATTACAGTTAAATCATTCAGGCAGACCGCAACATTGTATCAGGCATGACAGTCTCGTGTTTGTCCTGGTCCTGCTCGAGAATGTCATTCACTTCACTTCCGGTGTAACACTGAAATAAGATCGCTGCTTTCTGACGCTTGATTTTCGTTCCTTTAAAATATAGTTCCCCGTAGGTCTAGGAGCTAAAGAGCTTGTTATTATTATTCTGTTGTCAAGCCAAAAATAAATTATATGTACCTTTATTATAAAATTACTGTAGTAATTTTGAGACTTGAGAAGAATTTGTGTAAATAGCAATTTAAAATAACAACCCTGACATAAGAGAAAAAAAATATGGTGCCTAGCTTTAGAGAGGGAAAATGGGTTGGGTGTACCTTAAGTTCCCTTAGGACTCAGTACACCCGGCATTGCGTACCAGTGCATATGGGGAATACCTTCTTATACAACCTAGTTCAAACCTCTCTACAATAACGGCAGTATTCTTATATTGGCTATGGTTTTTGAGCCCCGCCTGTTTTGGCGCGAAACTGTCATTTATAAAAACAGAATTTCCTCAGAATTTCTTCCTCCAAGACAGCGATCTTCTCTTTTCTAGAAGCCTTCTACCTTCACCGTCGATATACACGAGTCAGCAGGCAGAATCTTCACAGGAAGACTTTCCGCTCCCCTGCAGTGCGCTAAAATCACACCGTCTCACCGACTGACGCTTCACTGGTGAACGAGCCTCAGCATCCTGATTCCCCGCAGCGCTTCTGCAGGGTTTGTGTATCCTTACAAAGCAATTGTATATTGTGTATTGTATATTGTGTGATATAAATATACTGTATATTAATTTATATATTTATATATCTAAAAGTGTCACTTACATGTTCATGTCTTTTTAAAGATGTTGTTCCGTAATTGTTCCTGAGAGCTGTGTTTACTTTCTGGGCTGTGCCCACGCAGGGCCAGCTCTCATGGAGACAGGCTACCCTCACTGTGAGGGCATGAGTCTCAAGATGCTTCGCTCACGAATCACCCTCGTTCTGAGGGACGATTCAGCCTCACGCACCCTCCCAGCCGCTTCTTCTGTGATACCCGAAGATTCACAGGAGGAGGCATGGCGGGGCCGGGAGTTCGTGCAGGATGACTTTGAGGTGGTCTTCGTGGCGGCACACACCCCACGAGCCCCTCAATCTCTCCAAAGCGCATGTTTTCCAATACGCTATGTGCGAGACGAGCTCCGAACTTCTGAAAGAGCGGGCGGCCTCGTCTCGTGTAGTGGTTCTGATGCTGGGGATAATAATGACGATGTCATGTCTCTCGCTGCATCAGGCGAGTGGTCAGTGGATGATGCTGCCACTCCTCCCCCCAGCGAGGACAGAGAGATGATTTGCATCCTTACAAGGGCGGTCGAAGAGCTTCACCTTGAGTGGTCTCCCCCAGAGGAACCTGAACAGTCTCGTTTCGATGAATGGTTCCTGCAGTCCAGATGCTGTCAAACGGCAGCGTCCCGCAAATCTTCTCCATTCTTCCCCAAAGTTCATTATGAACTATTTAAGTCCTGGCACGCGCCCTTCTCGGCACGCCCGAGCAGTTATGCCATCCTCTTTAATGTGGATCACGGGGGAAGAAAATGGTAATGCCCAATTATCCCCTGTGGAGGAGGCGGTAGCGGCACACCTCTATCCAGCGAGTAACAGGGCGTGAATATCACGCCCCTACATCCTTCTAAACTGTGTCAACAAACGTCCGCACTGGCAGGAAAAGCTTACTCAGTGGCAGGACAAGCTGGATCAGCACTCCACGCAGTGATGGTGCTCCAGGTATTTCAAGCCAAGCTCCTCAGGCAAAATGGACGAGAAAGGCTTCGATCCAGAGACATTTAAAGAGCTTCAGGCTTAGTGCTGCATACCACGAATGTCACTGCACAGGCCATTGGCAAGTCCATGGGCAACCTGGCATTTCTGGATCGACATGTATGGCTGACCCTCACAGAAATGAGTGATAAGGAAAAAGCCACTCTTTTGGATGCTCCAGTGTCTCCTCTTTGGTGGCTCTGTGAATAAGTTTTCTGAGCATCATGACTCAGCAGCAGTCACAGACTATGAGACACTTTATGCCCAAACGGAGTATATCACAGCCGGTTCGCCCTTGCTCTGTTTCGAGCCAGTGCCCGATTAAAAGCCCCATACCTGCTGCCTCACCGGCACCTACATATCAGCACGTGCAGCAAAAGCGCTTCTGATGGGCACAACCCTTTGAAGCGGAAACCAGAGCCAGCGGTTCCCTCCGGGTCTGCTCCAAAAAAAGGCTCCCCATCTCCCCACTACTGGCTGTCGGGAAAGGAATATTGTTGTTCACAATATTGGTCAAAATGTTGTTTCTTTGTCTTATCAAAAAAATGCAATAAAATATGCAATAAGTGCAAAAAAGAATACAGCACTTGTTGCAAATATACGAGATGCTCACACATTCTCAAAAAAGAGCCCTTTTCCTCTTCAAAGCACACACATTATGCGCAACCACTTCCCTATAGCACATCATATCGTACAGTGAGCAAACCAAATTGCCCTCTGTCCCATTACGTGGAGGCATAATGAGTCCTAACGGGTATTTCAGAATGGGTGCAAAAAACAATCAAAAATGGTTGTATGATCCAATTTGAATGCCGGCCACCCCGTTTCAAAGGCATTCTGTCTTCCAAGGTTTCATCCCAAGATGTGCCAGAGTTACGAGCCAAAATACACAATCTCATCATGAAAAACGCAATAGGGATTGTGCCAAATTGTCAAGCACAAAAAGAGTTTTACAGCCGTTATATTCTTGTTCCAAAAAAAGACGGCAGACTTCAGCCAATCCTGGATCCGAGGTATTTAAATCGTGCACTCATAAAGCGGCCATTCAAAATGATTACTCAGAAATGGATCTTATCGCATGTATGCCCACACTATTGGTTTGCGTTGACTGATCTGAAGGATACGTACTTTCATATCCAAATTGTACGACATCACAGGATCTTTTTGAGATTCGCGTTCGAGGGAACAGCATATCAATTCAAAGTCCTGCCCTTCAGACTGTCTCTGGCTTCTCGCACATTCACGAAGTGCATCGATGTGGTTCTCACCCCTCTGAGACTGAGCAGCATACGCATCTTGAACTACCTCGATGATTGGCTGTTACTGCCGCAATCAGAGGCTTTGTTATGCCAGGACAAAACGTACTGTTTCAGCATCTAAACAGTTTGGGACTCAATGTGAACTGGGCGAAGAGCACACTCTCCCCCAGCCAACAAATCTCCTTTTTAGGAGTCCGCTTCGACTCCACGAGCAAGCATGTTCAGGCCATTCTACAGTGTCTGTCTCAGTTCAAACTAGGGAGAACACTTCCACTGAAGCTGTTTCAGGAAGCATCTGCTGTCATTCCATTAGGTCTCTTACACATGAGATCTCTGCAGTTCTGGCTGAAGCGCCATGTGTCACAACATGCTTGGCGCCAAGGGCAGCTCTTGCATTTTACCAGTGAGGTGTTGAGCTGGGGCAAGTTTTCAGGTAGAAAGTGGTGACCACGGATGCTTCCAACACAGGTTGGGGGGCGGTGTGCGATGGACGCCCAACTTTCGGCACGTGGACAGGGGTGAAGAAAGCATGTTACATCAACCGCCTAGAGCTATCGGCTGTATTTCTAGCCTTAAAGGCTTTTCAGTCAGAAATAACGAGCTGTCATGTCCTGGTTCGCTCAGACAACATGACAGTTGTGGCATATATAAACTGCCAAGACGGAATTCATTCACTGCCATTGCTGAGACTGACGCGTCACCTCCTCCTATGGAGCAAGCATCATCTCCTTTCCCTGAGAGCGACATACTGTATATCCCAGGCCACCTAAATTATGGCGCAGACCTACTGTCATGCCAAGGGGTGATACCGGGTGAATGGAGACTTCATCCTCAAACTGTATTGAGGATTTGGGAAATATTCGGCAAAGCAGAAATCGATCTATTTGCCTCAGTGGAGAATGGCCACTGTCCCCTCTGGTCCTTGAAGTCCCAAGCCCCACTGGGAGTGGCAATGGCACACAAATGGCCGGTGAAACGCAAATATGCGTTTCCCCCAGTATGCCTGATTCACTCTGTCATATGCAAAGTCCGAGAGGACAAGGAAACGGTTCTATTAGTTGCGCCGAAATGGCCCAACCAGCCATGGTTTCCGGAAATGATGGAGATGCTGTACAGCTCACCATGAGAAATACCACTGAGGAGGGATCTCCTCTCTCAAGTGCAAGACACAATCTGGCATCCACAGCCCCAGCTGTGGAACCTGCATGTGTGGCCCCTGAACAGGGCACACTAGACAAACCAGAACTGACGCGTTAAGTCATGAACACCATTTTACAGCCCAGAGCACCGTCCATGAGATGCCTCTATGCGCTAAAATGGAAGGTGTTCACTGATTAGTGTCTCCTACATGGGAAAGACCCAGTAAACTGCCCCATATATGAAATTCTAATATTTCTTCAAGAGCGATTAGATGCAGGACTCACCCCGTCAACGCTCAAAGTGTATGTGGCAACTATTTCTGCATATCACGCACATGAAGCCGGCGCCTCTATAGGCAAGCATGATTTAATCATAAAGTTCCTTAAGGGAGTAAGACAATTAAACCCACCTCGGCTGGTTACAGTCCTGACTTGGGACTTAACTTTAGTACTAAAAGCTCTCGCAGGGCCCCCCTTTGAGCCTTTGGACTCACATGCTCTCTGTTAAGACTGCACTACTGCTGGCTCTGGCCTCAGTAAAATGGGTAGGTGACCCATGTCTGGAGATTGGCCCTGGTCTTTCAAGAGCCACTGTCAAACCCAGGAAAGGCTATGTACCTAAGATCCTAACCACGCCCTTCAAAGCGCAGGTGGTTCACATTCAAGCCTTCTTCCCTCCTCCATTTAATTCGGATGTGGAACAATCATTGCATTTGTTATGCCTTGTGCGGGCAGTACATGAATACGTTGAGCATACTTGCCAGTTCAGACTGTCTGATCAGCTCTTTATATGCTATGGAAGACACACAAAAGGAACGTCCGTCTCCAAACAAAGGCTCTCTCACTGGATTGTCACTGCAATTGCCCTGGCTTATGAGTCGCAGGGTAAGACTTGCCCAATTGGTGTTAAAGAACACTCATCTAGAGGCATGGCCTCCTCATGGGCATGGATGAAAGGTGTGTCCTTACAAGACATATGTTTTGAAGCAGGATGGTCCTCTCAAAACACATTTGTAAGGTTTTACAACCTAGACGTAACGTCTCTCTCTTCACAAGTCCTCTCTGTTAATTCTGCGACACTAGCACCACCAAATTGAATTGCAAAAATAAACAATGTTTTCACAAAAGCTTTCTGAATACGGCCCTCATCTGCCATTGGTCAAAAAAAGAGACAGTCCCAGGTCTAAGCGGGTCTCTCAAAACAAACACAGGAATCTTTGTAGCGCTGAAGAAACAGTGTTTACAGTTTTTGAGAAAATTAACAGATTAATGGCTTACTTATAGTTGTCTCTGCATGTTAAGCTGGAAGAGGAGAAAGTATTTTAACACCAAAAAAGTTACATACTTCAGCTTTAAATAAGCACAACACAAAGTATCCCCGAAGGGCAAAAAAAACAAAAAAACAAACAAACACAGTTCTAGCAAAATAGACTTGAAGACAGGTGGAAAAGGTGATTGGAGGGACTGGTTGGGCAGCTGAACCAAGGACACCAAAGAGGCAGGTGGGCCAGGATGAAGATGTGCGGCAGACCAGCAGGCAGCGATTACCCACAGATGGCAGCAGGGCAACTAGGACAAGGCAGACAGAGTCAGATGGAGAGCCAGGAACAGAGGGGCCCAGGGAAGGGAAGCCAGGGAGCAGATCCACCAAGGCTGGGCTGGACGGGAAGAAAATGTGGCCGAGACAGGCCAAGTCAAGACCACCAGGGAAACCGACACAGGACAGACCAACAGGAAATAAGATTAACAGGACCAACACAAAGTATAATGCATAAGGAGAGCACTATCAGACACCTAGAGGGGAAAGAACCACAACGACCTGGCACAAGACAAAGCACACAGGGAGATTAAGGCCACATCCACACTAATACGTTTTCAACACTAATACGTTTTTGTTTGAAAACGCATCTTTTTCTCTACGTTCTGTCCTTCCATCCACACTGAGACTGCGTTTTTGACAGGGAAAACTGAGCTTTTTGAAAATGCTCTCCCAAGTGGATACATTTGAAAACGTTGTCTTCGCTTTGTAGTGTGGACAGTGGAAATGGAGATATTGTTGTCAAGTAATTGTTATTTGTATAGTGCTTTTCACAACACTCTTAGTTTCAATTAAATATGATTGTAAATTTTGTATAAAAATAAATAATTGTATTTAGAACCCCTGTGAGCAAGTCAAAGGCAACTGTGGCAAGAAACACAAAACTCCATAAGATGTTGGTTAATGGAGAAAAATAACCTTGGGAGAAACCACGCTCACTGTGGGGGCCAGTTCCCCTCTGGCTAACATCATGAATTTAATGCCACTATTAGTTATTTGTGTGCAGTGCAAGTCATGGATTAAAATTTGTAAACTAAGTAAGTGTTAAGGGCCAGTGTTTAAACAAAAATTTTGTATGAACTGTAAGATTAATGACTAATGTCTTTGAAGTCCATCCTGGATTAACTGCAGAAGTTCACATAGATGCATTGTCCTTTGTTTGTTGGTTGTTGAAAGCAATTGTTGGCAGTTTATTTGATAGTCTATTTATTCCATTTCAAGAGTGTAGTCCATCAATAGACAAAGGTAATGCAGGCAGAGATCAGTGAGGTGCATCACAATTAAACCGGCAGGTCATTTTAGTGAGGTTCGGTGGGGTCCATCCTAAGTCCAAAGTTCAGGCCGTGTCATATGAAGTATCTTGTCTTACAGTTGGAGTTGGCATCAGTTCATCCTCTGAAATCCAACGTAAAAGACCGAAGTGATGTCTGGCTAGCACCGGCTGCGGTTAGTCGTCATCACTCAGTGACACGTAGTAGTGGAGTTCGACACCAAGCAGGAATGGAGCTGGATCTAGCTGGCTCTGGTAACCTTGGGATATGAATCCCGAAGTTGAGACAGGGAAACAAATAGAATAATATTAGTGTAGCTACCATTCAATTTATTGCAGAGTTATAGATTATGAGAAATGTTTCTGGTTCCGACAGACCTAACTAAAGCAGCCTAATTGTGAGTTGATGGATAAATTAGGTGTATGCCTGGCTAAACAGATGAGTCTTTAGTCTAGACTTTAACTGAGTAAGTGTGTCTGCGTTCCGAACAGTGTAAGGGTGTAAGGATACGCAGACTCAGAAGCTTGAGATGAACCCAGGTGTGGGAGTTTATTGGACAGGACACTGATAAAGCAGGCAAGCTGGCAAGGTGAGTGTTCAGGTATAGCACACAGTCTTTGGAGACAGTCTAGGATCAGACAGGGAATCAAGGTAGAAGGCACAGATCTACTAGAGTAGATTACTAAAACAACAGGTGCCCAAACAGGTAACTTCAACATCTAACAGGATCACAGGTAAGTCACGTGCATAAACAGTGGAGCAGGTAAGTATACTGTAAAGGACAGTCGATAAGGAGGACACGGGAGGCAGGTTGCTCCACTCACAGGTAAGGCTTTTAATGACCACACTGATCTCTTCAGCTTCACAAAAATAAATTCTTAGATTCACAATAATAGTCTCTTCAGCTTCACAATAATAGTCTTTTCAGCATCACAATAACGACTTTGGGGACCCAGGCTCTCAATCTTGTCTGGTGGCGGTGTGGCTCTTTTATACCGCTCTCCCTGTGCTCACTGTAATTAGAGACAGGTGTTAGACATAATTTAGCTCAGGTGCAAGCTAAGTCAAATATAATACAGTCTCAAAGTTTGTAGTAAAACAATCATAACTGTGTAATTTTAACTATGCTACCTCATCTGTCAGCATGATGCCGGTGAATCATGTTCAGTCTCTTTGAACGTTACGTTATTGTTTTGGCCAATGCTCGCGTCACTATGGAGTGTGTGCACGAGCTCGAGCACGAGCAACAGGTAGCTGGCTGCAGTTCACTTAACGGCCACAGGTGTCATTAATAACAAGGGTTTCTGAATCTTACATACTGCACCTTTAAGAAGTGCCATTGTATTTAATCATTTTATAGCTGCTGTCTCCTTCAGCAATTATGAATTTCAGAATCTTTTCTAAGTTAAACATAATTCATCATAAACTAGTCTGGATCTCCCTGGGTCTAATCTGGCTTACCTCAAGAGACTACAAAAATAATTCAAATGTGTATAAATGACACCTAAAATGACTTATTATTAAATTATAATTAAAAAAAATTCTAATAAATACTTACACTATTTTAAATTATTAAAAATATGGTAAGAATTTACAAAATGGTAGTTAACACAGTAGTTAATGAACAATGGACAATACTTTTTCAACATTTACTGTATTAATCTTGATAAATGCTAATTTATACACATGGTATTACATTTCCCACAAGATATATATATATATATATATATATATATATATATATATATATATATATATATATATATATATATATATATATATATTAACTAGTTAATTAGCATTAGTTAGTGCATTATGAACAAACAATGAACAACAGTACTTTGATAAATTAACATTAAACATGCACTCACGACAAATGCATTCTATTATTATTAAATACACATTATTAAATACATATTATTATTATTATTATTATTATTATTATTATTATCAACATCATCATCCTATACTCAGAATGAATGGTCTGATGCATTTTGGTCTGATGCCTTTTGGTCTAATGCCTTTTAGCCTGATGTCTTTTAGCCTGATGTCTTTTGGTCTGATGTCTTTTACTCTGATGTCTTTTAGTCTTATGCCTTTTAGTATGATGCCTTTTGGTCTGATGCCTTTTAGTATGATGTCTTTTAGTCTGATGCCTTTTGGTCTGATGCCTTTTAGTCTGATGCCTTTTAGCCTGATGTCTTTTGGTCTGATGCCTTTTAGCCTGATGTCTTTTAGTCTGATGCCTTTTAGCCTTATGTCTTATAGCCTGATGCCTTTTAGCCTGATGTCTTATAGCCTGATATCTTTTGGTCTGATGTCTTTTAGCCTGATATCTTTTAGTCTGATGTCTTTTAGTCTGATGCCTTTTAGCCTGATGTCTTTTGGTCTAATGCCTTTTAGCCTGATGCCTTTTAGCCTGATGCCTTTTGGTATGTTGCCTTTTAGCCTGATGTCTTTTAGTCTGATGTCTTTTAGCCTGATGCCTTTTGGTCTGATATCTTTTAGTCTGATGTCTTTTAGCCTGATGCCTTTTGGTATGTTGCCTTTTAGCCTGATGTCTTTTAGTCTGATGTCTTTTAGCCTGATGTCTTTTAGCCTGATGCCTTTTGGTCTGATGCCTTTTAGCTTGATGTCTTTTGGTCTGATGCTTTTTAGCCTGATGTCTTTTAGTCTGATGCCTTTTGGTCTGATGTCTTTTGGTCTGATGCCTTTTAGCCTGATGTCTTTTGGTCTGATGCCTTTTGGTCTGATGTCTTTTGGTCTAATGCCTTTTACTTTTATGTCTTTTAGTTTGATATCTTTTGGTCTGAGGCCGTTGGGTCTGATGCCTTATTGTACAAGACCTTACACACGACAGTGTTTTTCCTGAGACCTGAGACCTTTTATTCAGAGGAATGATGCCGTTCTGTCTGATGTCTGAGAAGTGATGCTGAGGTCTGAGAATGTTCTAAAATGAACACCGTATTCTCGTTGTCTCTAGATATCCCCTAGTCTTGTCCCGTTGATCTAAGTGTTTAATTATACATGATGGAGCTAATTGAAAGGCTGGGTGCATGTGTGCAGGGAAGTGTGTGCGTGAGCATGTTTGTGTGTTTAAACTTCAAAGATTCCTCTAACTCACAAAGAGTTGATCAGGCCTGAAGGACTACTTTTTTCAAGGTTTTTGATGCCTGTTAAAGAGCCTCTACATTCAAGCATCGCTCTGATTAATTTTGCATTTAGTGAATTACAGTATTGTATTTTGGAAAGACTCTGAATTGATATTATGGAGTGTGAATACTTTATAATTCTTAATGGCTTGCAAAGTAAGAAATGCTGATCTACAGTGCATACTGTACAGCATAATGTAACAAAATCACAAATAGCAAAGTCAACAGAAAAACTGGAGCACAAAAATTGGGAAAACATATTTATTGGCAACATGCAAAATACAGTCCTGCGTTTGAATATCCATACTTCCCTACTATACAGTATGCCAGTGGAGTAGTATGTCCGAATCCATAGTATTCATAAGACAGTAAGCGAGAAATTCCCGGATGACCTATTATTTCCGGCGGGAAACCGAAGTGTGGATCAGTTGAACACTTTCCTATCCCACAATGCATCGGGAGCTGAGGAGACGTCACGTTCAAATGCTGGATTTAAAACAAATGGTGGAGAACCATGGGGCGGATGGCTAACATTAAGAGCTGTATACACAAAGAACTTTGCTCATTGTGCTTAAATGGCTCTTGTTTAACCGAACTTGAGTGGATTATTTTCACGGTTGTTGTTGTCACGTCATATGTTCTGGTCACAGGACCATGCGTACGTTCCCCGATGTTAGTATGTATGTTCTAATTCTATTCATACTGCCTCTCGCATATCTAAAGAACATACTGTTTTAACGGCCGAGAAGTGCGTTTCTCATCAAGTACAGTACATACTGTGACAGTACACAGTTTCGGGTACCCCCCCCCCCACCCCCCCCCACAAACAGAGACCTCAAAAAGATGGGAGAAAGAAAGGAAGGCTAATACAGCACCATAATACATACCTACTATTTCAAACATCTGAAAAGATTATGTTAAGAAATTTCGCAAAACAGCTGTAGAAAAGAATAAAAAAAACAATGATCCCTAAATACTGTATGTATTCACAGAAATTAGTCTGTTCCACATGCTTTCAAATAAATATTAATATTCTTTTGTTTATAGCGCTATACACAGTATACTTTCTGAAACATTTGTAGTCATAAAGGCCCCACATTTAAAATGAATCAAATAAAATAGACTTTATGGAAGCCCTAAACTGCACCGTGAAAAAAAAAAAATTCACAAGGTGATTTTTTTTATTAGGTGTCTTAGTGCCATCTTGAGCCTTTGTTCTTTAAATATTTTTTTTTCTGTTAAAGCCTTTTTTTCTCAATCTTTTTTCTGTCTAACATTTTTTTCTCTCTAATTCTTTTTCTGTCTAAATTTTTTTTTTCTCTCTAAAAGTTTTTTCAACCTCAATTTTTTTTCTCTTAAATTGTTTTTCTCAAGAGTCAACACATGAGAATTATTATAATTATTGTTTTGCTTGCTAGCTAACAATTAGCATGTGGTACCAATCTCGATCACCAGGTCTGACTATCAGTAAGCATGAAATCTTATGCTTACAAGGTGACAGATGACAGCTGTGGAACTTGATCTGTTGATTTATAGCTGTATAATACTATATCAAGTATGTTTTGCAAATCGTAATCAAGGAAAGAAACATAATGTTTGAGAGTCTATTAATACATGAAATACTACAATTAAATGAATATGCCTCAGGTTACATATGTTTCATATGGCATTTGTTGTCAGGTGTGACAATGGGAGCTATATCTGGTTGTTTGATGACATTCACCACCGGGAATATTGATGCTGCTATTGATATTGTGATTTTTAATTTGTTGGCCTAAGTAAACATGCACTAGATAGACGACTTTGACCGTTGCGACACCTCTCGCTATGTTTGTCAAAAGTCATGATAACACGTATTCACATGTTTCCATCCCTTGTGTTCAAAAGAAAAAAATCGCCACTTTGCCACAGTGATTCCTATCCTCGTGGTTTAGAGCATGCAGACAAAACACTAAAGAAAAAAAATGATGTTTAGACAGAGAATAAATATTTGTAGGACATAGGCTCAGGAAGGCATTAAGACACCAAAAAAAAAAAAAAAGTCACCTAGTGCGCACAGTGCGGTTCAGGGCTTCCATAAGGTTCTAATAATAATAATAGGAAAAAAGCAATGATAAAATGGTTGCACATTTTAGATTATAGAGAAATAATAGTGTTTACTAACTGAGCATTGGTCATGCACTGGCCAATAACCAATAATCACATGCCTCCTGCACAATCACTTATTGGAATATTGTGCTATAATGGACTATATAGCCCTTTAATAGCAGGTCTGTCAAAATTATAAAAATACAGAAAAGAAATCAAAAACACAGCACTGTCAAATGCAAGTTGGAATCAGTCTGACATCTGAATCTAAAAGAAGACTATCCTCAGTTGCATATTTGAACTCTTTCCCTATTTACACAGAATATGTGACAGTAGACCAAATGGTGCTGGCAGATTTTTGATTGGTTGCAATGAAACAAATTATATGTCCCATTTTCCACTGTTACAGTGTCCCAAAAAAATATTTGGACAATTAAGTCATATTACAAAATGTATAAATGTCATTGCATTATATAACAAAATATAACTTTTCGAGCAAAATATATTTCACAAAAAATAAGGTTTTGTTAGGTTTCAAATGATAAAACTATATATATATATACTGTCCAATATTAAGATATACTGTACTTCAGAAATCCACTAAAAATCAACTGGTTAAAAGTAATTGTGAAATAAATAAATAAATAATGCAGATACCACTTGGTTTAATATTTAGTTATCCATGCAATGAAATTCTTTCATTTTAAGTGTGACCAATGTGTCCAAAAATGTCCAAATACTTTTTGGGGCCACTGTACTGTACAGTATGTTGTTAATAAGACTAATAGTTGTATAAGAAGAAAAATATATGCTATGGAGATCCTAAGGTGTAAGCTTGATTGATAAACATCTAAAAACAAGGATTGAACTGCCTCTCAATACTTATAGTGTTGCTGCAAGCTCTGAAATGATCAATGAAGTTGTCTTTAAGCTTTAGAAGATCATTGAAATTGTGTATCGAGGCAACTCTATGGCTGTGTGTAGCTCAGGGGCTGAATGCCATGGAAGACTCATAGTCCGACAGACATTTGGGCTTGATGCCTTTTCCATTGTAGTAATCCACCACTTGATTGGGGACCTCAGCCAGTACACTTTTAGCCAACGCTGCAGGAGAGGCCTGTGTTGAAGAAAAGACAGAAAGAAGCATGAAAAGAGTAAAACAGAAATCTCACACTCTTTTTTTGCTTGAGTGGGTGATGCAGGAAAGGTGTCACTCTTATTTCTCTCTGTCTGCAAAACAGGTGGAGACAAACAGGAGAAAACAGCAGGAGAGAGCTAAAAATAAAAGCACACGCTCAGTTTCTCGCTGGAACATTAGTATCGGATAGCCATCTTCACACCTCTAGAGTTGCGTTATATTTATGAATTGTGTGATATTGCTGAAGTTGACCTGAGATAGCAAGTTTCCTAACAGTCATCTCACTGTGAGGAAGAAGCCAATCAAAGCCTTCTTTGGCTGTAACTGCATGAAAAGCCTGTACATAGTTTAAATAAAGACAAAAACCAGAACAATTTTAAAGAGCAAGTAACTACCTTTTTTTCCCATACAATGAAAGTGAATGGTGACTGAGGTTAACATTCTGCCTAATATCTCCTTTTTGTGTTCCATGGAAGAAAGTTGTACACATTTGGAACAAAATGATAGTGAGTAAATGATGACAGAAAGGGTGAACTATTCCTTAAAGATCATCTAGTAAAATAACTCCCACAGCTCTTCTCACAGCTTTCACCATAATAATTACAATAAATTACTTATGATTGACTAAATAAATCTTTATGAATAATTTCACATTAATTGAAGTGGAATTACTGTGGAATAGTTTGTCTGTTTTGACTGTGAAGGTCTCATTCTTAACTCATGTAGGCTTATTGGAGAAATAATATTAAAGGAATATCCTGGGTTCAATACAAGTTAAGCTCAACTGACAGCATTCAGCAATCGAGGATACAGTGAGGCACTTACAATGGAAGTGAATAGGACCCATTCTTGGAGGGTTTAAAGGCAGAAATGTAAAGCGTATAATTTTATAAAAGCACATTAATTCTTCTGTTAAAACTCATGTATTATTTGAGCTGTATAGTTGTTTAAATCATCATTTTTCAGTTGTTTTTAGGGTTTATTGACATTACAACAACCTGTCCCACAACGTGTAGAAGATAAAGGAGGTTGTGATGGACTTCAGGAGAAACTCCGTTGACCATCTCCCACTGACCATCGATGGCTTGACCGTGGAGAGAGTCAACAGCATTCAATTCCTGGGGGTGCACATCACAGAGGACCTCACCTGGATCACCAACACAACATCAATCTCCAAGATGGCCCAGCAGTGCCTCTACTTCCTGCTTCGGCTGAAAAGAGCAAGTCTCCCTCCACCCATCCTCACCACATCATACAGGGTAGCCACTGAGATTGTGTTGACCAGCTGCATCACCGTCTGGTATGGGAACTGCAATGCCGCAGACCGCAAGACCCTGCAGTGGGCAGTGAATACAGCTGCAATCGGTGTCCCTCTCCCCGCCATCCTAGACATTTTCCTTGCACGGTGCTCCAGCAAAGCCACCAGCATCATGAAGGACCCCACCCATCCCTGCCACAGTCTCTTCCAGCTCCTGCCGTCAGGAAGACAGTACCGGAGGATCCGAACCAGCTCTGCCAGACTGCTCAACAGCTTCTTCCATCAGGCTGTGAGAGCCCAACACCCAGCATCCCCCCCCCCACCCCCATCTTCTGAACCCCCTTTGAACCCTTATCACATATGTTTACAAGGACTGAAAATCTATTGCCCTCTCTGTTGTTGTATACATTGTGTATTTATGGCCCTTAATGTCCTTTGCACTGTTTGCGCTTTTTGCACTGTCTGTATTGTTGCACTACGTGTAGTTACATATAAGTAAAATTGAAAGTATATGTTTAGTTAAATTACTCTTTAATATAGACTAGATATGTGTATATCTATATATATGTAGCACTGTGGTCCTGTGAGGCACGACATTTTGTTCCTTTGTATATCTCTACATATAGCGGAATGACAATAAAGCTCAACTTGAACTTGATTACATTGTCATGGCAACAAAGTTGTAAAATTGGCTAGAACTTTACACAGAAAAGGTTAGTAAGGGATTTTATTACACTTAAATCATGTTAACACACATATTGTTTACGTCTTGTTGCTATACTTTTGAAACAGTGAGTATTTTAACGTTTACAAATTGGCCTTTTTCACTTCCATTGTAAGTGTCTCACTGGAACCCAGATTTTTGCTTTTTATTTTAAAGAAAAAATGGTTAATCAATTGATACATTTTTGTGTTAATCAATATTATGTCACAAATTCTGTCAATTGATCTTAACTTGTATTGAACCCGGAATATTCCTTTAAAAAAACTGTACTTTGAATGACCTCAGCTTGAACGTAAACTTCAGAGGCAAGGATATATCTGGATGGAAAAACGCTGCACTTAAAGAAATGTTTTCATAATGAAGACTGTTCAACATGAATGATTTCACACTCCTTAATTAAACTAAACACAGAGCTGTAAAATCTAAAAGCTTTGATGTTTTCCTTCCCCGAGTTCCACAGCTCAGATGCTTGTTATTGGAGCTGAGACAGACAGCTGGGAGAAAATGCACAGACCAAAGAAAGGGTAGAGATGAAAAGAAAGGAGGAACATTTTTTTTTTATGTATGACACCCACTTATACTTTCTTTTCCTGACTGAAACCTGACCAGAGGTTCCATACAGTCTCCTAAATCACCAAACTTGGCATGAAGCATTTGTATTCATTAGAAACATCTGGTCATTAAGCTTTGATTTATTAGTCATCTGTTATACTTCCAAAACTTTATATTCTGTTCTTGTAGTCATATGTTTACTGTTTACAGCATCTTCTTATAGTGTTCCATAAAAACGGATTAGTTTAAAGGGCAGCAACAGTCAACTTTTAAGCTACTGCCAAAATAATTAAAGGGAACATATCATTAGCAATCAATTTTCTTTGATCTTTTGAAATAAAAAAGTTAATTGTACTATGAAAACATGAACATTTCAGAACTTCCTCAAAACTTTCTGACATCAGTCATATGAGTACATTTGAACACTTGAACACATGATTGACCATATTTACACATATATAATGCCTGTTTTTTAAGAAACTTGGCCTGCCCAGTCACAGTGAGGCAAAAAGAAGAAGGCAGGATAGATATTAGTTCTAAACACCAGAATAATGTGTCTGATGAAGAGTTAAATTTAGGAAAATCTGCCAACCGTTGGGCTGTTCCTAGTTGTGTGTAGCTTCTTATGCTCTGCATTCTCTTCTAAAAAATCCCAACATCAGAAACAAGTTGAAGCTTATTTATAAACAAGACTCCCGATCATTTCAGTCCGACCTTGATAGGTTTAAGGGTACATTACAGTGTAGAATGTTTTGTACACCTGTCACAATGTAATGCAAACTTTGCAAAGAGGCTGTTATTGAAGAATGGAGCAGTTATAATGGACAGTTACATGGGGGAGTTACATATAATTATATATAATGAAGTTCTAAATGTAGGTTCGGGAGGAGCTTGTGCATCTAGGCCTGCCAATCATTTTGTGGGGGGCGGCAACGAGGCACCCACACAGACCCCACCCACCCCCCACCCCCGTCAACAACTTTGGGGGGCGTGTTGAAGGGGGTTTCGCCCAGGGTGGCATACAAGCTAGAACCGCCACTGATGACATTAATTGATAAATTAAAACTATTTATGGCATTAGTTTTGAAGACATCCTTACTATGCTACATTTTTCATAAGTGCCTAAAACTTTTGCACAGTCCTGTATATGTACCAGCGAACTCGTGAAATACTGTATATTGGACTGAACAGCAAACCCGCAGCTTGGGAATAATAGTGCAGAATAGTGCTGTATCTCCTTTCACAGAGGCTGTTTACAAAGGATTTTTAAATGCACAGTGCAAATAAATAAATAAATAAATAAAATAGAAAGTAGATTCTGACCACAATTTTTTTATTGCCATGAAAAATAAAATAAAATAAAAATAATAAAAAGAACAATTAAAATATGATTTAAAGAAAACCCATTTATGATCCCTTTAAAACATTTCTTGAGGTGCAAAGGCCATAAAACTCTTAAGCTGGCTATTATCTAGCCAACATAATGTTTGCCGGTCATATGATTATTGTTTTTACTTACATGTTTGAAGTTGTGGAAGGGGACAAACTGAACGATGTCCCTCAGGACGGGTTCTCCTTTGGGTGAGCGCAGTATTCCATCATCACCATCCAGCATCTGCATGTCGCTGAAATCTGCGTTGCCCACGCCAACGATGATGACAGACATGGGCAGGTGAGAGGCGTGGACGATGGCCTCTCGTGTGTCTGCCATATCTGTGATCACTCCATCTGTCAGTATTAGCAGAATAAAGTACTCCTAATGCCATAGAGGAAGCAACAGAAGGATGGAGAGGGATAGAGGGAGGGAACGAAGAAAAAGGAAATGTGAAAGAGCACACAAACATTGAAACTCACACATACACTAACTGAGCACTTTATTAGAAACACCTATACACCTACATATTCATGCGATTATCTAAACAGCCAATCATGTGGCAGCAGTGCGATGTATAAAATCATCAGATACAGGTCAGGAGCTTCAGTTAATGTTCACATCAACCATCAGAAAGGGGAAAAAAGTGATCTTAGTGATTTCGACCGTGATATGATTGTTGGTGCCAGACAGGCTGGTTTGAGTATTTTTTGTAACTGAGATTTTCTTTAGAGTTTACTCGGAATGGTGCCAAAAACAAAAAACATCCAGTGAGCGGCAGGAAATGCCTTGTTGATGAGACAGGTCAATGGAGAATGACCAGACTAGTTCGAGCTTACAGAAAGGCTACGGTAACTCGGATAACCACTCTGTACAATTGTAATGAGCAAAATAACATCTCAGAATGCACAACACGTTGAACAAGATGGGCTACAACAGCAGAAGACCATGTCAGACCTTTTGTAAAAAGGAGTTAACATGATCAATGAGTGCGTTTACATGCACGTTCTTACACCGATTATTAAGCCAAAAATGTGTGTGGTCTTGTAAATGCATTAAACGACTTTCCTTTATCTGTGTAAGGTGATTAACGGTGTAAGAATAGACTGATCGACTGGTGTAGATTTGAACCCATCACCCCGATTCCGCATTGCATGTATACACCCTTACCGACGTTCTTACTGGCTTCTCCAGTGTGCCCAAGTGTTGCATGCCTGTTCATGGTTTGAAGTCAAGAGCAAAGCATAACTATATTATTTCAAATCTCATGTAAACACTGGTTTCTTGCTTTGTCTGTTTTTTTTAAATATGTTAAATTTTAGGAGTAAGAAATAGAGCAGAATCCTAAATATTTATTTTTCATTTTACATCACGTTTCTTTAAAAAATTTCAAAAATCTAAAATGTGTTAATTTTTTCCAGGTTTCAATTACAAAAATCTCACATTTTCAATTTTCAGACTGTTTTTAGACTTCTGGATCCCACTGAACATCACAGTAGGCAATAAATTGGGCATTTCTTCCACACTATGTTTTCTGTCAGGTACAACTGCTACTTGAGTTGTGATAAAAAAGGTAACAGCAGTAAAGCAGATGGTGGCGAAATGGTGCTGGCCAGGAATTGAGCTCTTAACAGTCTAATTAAAGGTGTTCTCTTTCTAAGTCTCTCTCTCTCTCTGACTCACTAACCATGGCCTCTTTGGTATGCATCTCCTCAGAGGCAGAGTTGGCAACTTTCTGGATGATGGGAGCAATATTAGTGGGACCGTATAACTGGATTTTTGGTAGGCAGTTCTGATAAGCCTCCACCACACCTTGAATACCTGCAAAACACAAACAAAATGGGTACAGTCATTTACGAAAACCACTCAGGGATAAGTGACATGGCAAACATGTAACAATTAAGCTGGGCCTATATTCAAAATATAGCACACCCTTGAGTGCTTTATTGCTTTTATAAAACCGTTACTACATATTAAAAATATTAAGGACACAAATATTCATTTAAGCATTATTTTATCATGCAAATTCCTTAAGTGCATCCTTCCACTATATGATATAGTCCCTAACTTTTAAACAATAACTGAATGTTATTCTATTGGTGATAAAATGTACTTTTATATTTATTGGCGATAACATATATTTTAAAATGGCTTAATCAGCATCCAGGACCTGAACTATCTGCTTTATATTGGTGGTCTGATAAATCCCACTGCTACTAACTAAATAAAAATGCAAGATAATAGCATGACCTTTTACCTCAGAGATAAAAGAGGTTATAATAGGGGTTATAAGCAAGTCTTGTTTGTTCACATATTTGTTTATTAAAAGACAGGCGCATCCTTATTTAAATGCACAACAGCAGCAACATCATCATCTGCTTTCCCCAAGGGTGAAAGTGTAAGATGTTTGCCACATAAATGAAGATAAAATCGGACTGTATTGAAATTTCTTTTTGAAAAGCAATTATTAATTTTATCAAGGCATGACGTTTCTTTCATTGACACTTATATGACTCACCAGCACATTCTGGGTTGTCCTCATCAAAATTCACTGCAAAATCATGCGAAACCTAAAGAGAGAAGAAAGACAGCTTAGTGTCAAAATCTAAAAAAAAAAAAAAACAGTGACATGACAGCAGCTTCGATTTTCATTTCCAAAAGCACAGAGAAAAAGACTAGATCAGTTTAAACTCTGAACGCACTCTGAATACAAAATCTGTTCAATCAGATTTACAGACTTTAAAGTTAACTGTTATCTGGTGTTGGCATGATGTTATTAGAGCCCATCTAATGTACTGGAAGAACTAACATTTAATTTCTTTATTTTACTCACAGAGTTTGTATGGTTCATTTACAGTCATTTATTGCAACCAATGAATGGGATAAGAAGACCATGCATAAAACATTGAGCTTTCCTGTAGCTTGAACCACGGTCAAGAAATTGTATTTTTGAGTTACATCTAATCACATTTTGGCCATGACCTCTGATTGAAACATGGCAACCAATCAGATGACCTGATTTTGAGTGATTGGCATAGATTAGCATGTGATGAGGTGATTACTGTAAAAGGGCATCAGCAGTTCATTAATTATTCAGAAATATCCTGTCAGGTAACTGTGAGGGATTCAGAACACTCTGGTTTCCATGGTGATTTATTGTATTGCATTGGAAACTTCTTGCAGTCATAAAATCAATTTACAATTTCAGTCACCTTTATATTCTCTACTTCATAGTCATTTGTACAAAAAAAAGTAACAAAAAATAATACAAATTATTTACCGTAAAAACCACTTAATTGCTCAAAGTAAAGATTATTACTGAATTATATATGATTTAACCTTAAAGGTGAAGTGTGCAATTTCTGCATTTCTAGCCTTAACAAAGAGAACAGCAAAAATAATTATTTTCAAACAGGTTTTCCAAAAAAAAAAAAAAAAACCCCGCCCTCCATTGGTTGAACAAACTCACAAACTCACACTACCGGTTGAGCCAAAGTTGCTGTGTCTGACTGGTTGGGATGCTCAAAAAAACAGCAATGTTTTTATAGTGCTACAGAGCTACTTTTGAGTAAATCAACCTATGAATGTCTTACTTATAGCCTTTTCTGTATACTATACTGGTATAAGGGAAAGTGTTTAAACGTCAATAAATTAAAAAATGATACAATTCAAACTCATTTCAATATTAAAACTCTGTAGTAACGCTACAACAGTCAAAGTGACTGGTCATTTGAAATAAATGACCAAATACCGTTAAATTGCAAATAATTAAATGTAAATAAATGGTATGCCCTGAAAGTTTAATCAAAACCAAAGCTCTTTTATTTTTACATTTAAAATAATAAACGTACTTTGAATTCCGGTGGGATTTGGGCTCCAAAACCAAAAGCGGGAAACATTTTGTCGCTGAAAACAGATCAGAAGCAGAGAGGATTAATAAGAGTGTGTTGAGTCCCGGAGATGAGCAAAGAGGTGAGGAGGAATGTGACATTGTGAGGGGTCAAATATAATTGACTCAGAGCTTAAGGGAGTGACTGAAGTGTACACACACAATCCTTGACATGACAGCATTACATCTTACAGGCCCTGGCAGTCATAAGGCTGAATGCGTAATTGATTGATTAATTGGTCTGAAATTTGGTTAAATGCCTATTCTGAGAAAACAACTGATGTAAACAGTTGATTGGTCAATTTCATGATGGAATAGATCAGTTAGTTGGTCTATTAAATTTTGTTTGGCAAAAAATCATGGCTGGTTGCCTGCTTGATTAACTGATTTATTGGTTGACTGACTGACTAACTGATTGACTGAGTGATTGATTGGTGGGTTACCTGTCATAGTCCTGGCAGATCTCGCCAACAGCAATCAGGGCTTTGAGGTATTCGTTGGGCTGGTAAGGGTGGATGTAGTGGAGGGAGCAGCTGTTTCGAGGGTCGCCATTTGAAGCAGTGAAATCAATCGCCACCTGTAGAACAACAACACTATTGTTATACAGACACAAATTTTAATTTATCATAAAAGAACACACACACCAAAGGAATGGGAATTATGCCCTGAAAAGTTTGCAATCTGGATAGGGAGTGTGCAGAAACAAGGTAGAGACATCAAGGAAGAGTCTGTACTATGTACTAGGGCTAGGTATTGATACAGATTTCCCGATTAGATTCAATTCCGATTCACAAGCTCTCGATTCGATTAGATTTCAATCTCAATTCGATATTGATTCATATGGGTACATTTCTGTTACAATATCCATTTTGTTTACATATAAAAGAAATTGTCTCTCAGCTAATGCTCATAATTATAAAGGAATTTTCTATTTTCAAATTGTACCTAGAAGGGCAACCCTTCTAGGTACAATTTGAAAATCAAAAATTAAATTTTTACAAATTCAATTTTATCAATAATTGTTCTTCAAATTGGTCACATTTTAGCTTTTGAAAATTTTTCAAATTCAGTCTATTCCATCAGTTAATGCCTTGAAATTGCATATATTATGTTGCATATATATTTTTGTTACACTTTTATGGTTTACTTGAATAATTTGTACTATTTACAAGTATTTACATTGAACACGTGCTTAATCAGTACTGTCTCTCTAAGACTAGCGGCATCAGCCAGTAAGCACATATAACGAGATAAGACGTGCGTAATTTCTTTAGTGCATCCATATGTGATTACAACCAAATGTTTATTTATTTTATTTTTTTTAATCAACAACTGACTGTAAAAACAGAAAGGGTATTAAAAGAGACATAATTAAATGACATATGGATCCTTGGATCTCGTTTTTTGACACACAGAACAAGTTAAACTGAACTTTTACTCTCATCACGTTGTGAAAGGACCTCTGTGCTAATAACTTCTCCACTATACTACTCAATCACTGATGAGTGAAATTCAAAATTTTTAGTCGCTTAGCACGAGATTTGGCTGCAAATGTGATTGATTTACTTGCATTATAGAGGGTTGCCACATAGAGTGAAAGATTGATCTGGGGATTTAAGAATTGAGATTGGGATCATTCAAACAAAGATTGCGATGCATCGGAAAATCAATATTTTTACCTAGCCCTAGTCTGTACAAGCTACATTTTCATCGATTCAGTTACACATTAAAGAACAGAGGTGTCCAAAAGTATTTAGAGGGTGTTTTTTTATATTCGGGTATTGATAGATGTCAATTCTAGCCATTAAGTTAAAAGAATGGTTCATCGGAAAATGAAAATTCAGTCATTTACTTAGCTTACTGTCGTTCCAAACCTGTATGACTTTGTTTCTTCTGTGGAACACAAAAGAAGATTGTTAGCCACAATGTTAGCCTAAGTCACCATTCACTTTCACTGCATCTTTTTTCCATATAGTGAAAGTCAATGGCGACAGAGGTTAACATTCTGCCAAACATCTCCCTTTTGTGTTTCATGGAATAAAGAAGGTCATACAGATTTGTATACATACTGGTGGATAAATGATGACAGAGTTTTCATTTTGATTTAAATTAGACTTTTGGTTGAACTATCCCTTTAAGGCCATTCCAAAAACACATCACAACAGTTTCCTGATTGTATGACTGAACTACAGTTACAAAGATCCAACCTGTATTGACTCTTGGTTTCAGTGGGGTTTAGTTTTCTTTTATTCATCTGCAAAGTCTTAATAATGGCATTAAAATAAATAGTGGTAAAAAATGGAAAATGCCTTCCAAAACCACTTACTGTGAACTGAATTTGACAACCTCCCATGATGTAATCCAGAAAAGAGTGCATCTTTATGATCTAAAACAGAGATAAAACAATGAATAAAAAAATTACATTAGTAATCCAAGAAGGTTACAAGTGACCTATTGAGCACTTCAAAAAACTACAGTGTGATCTACTCTTACAGCATTACCAATCCATGGAGAAGATCTTGTTAAATGTTCGCCTATACTTGGTATTGATCCTTCCTTTCTGAAAATACCCTCTTAAACCCTATTCGGACGGGACTAGTTTTTCCTGAGGAGGTTAGGGAAATTCGTGTTTCACAGATGTACTTTGGGATTTTAATCCTGTCCGAATTTCTCACACAACCTCTATAAATTTTCCAGAGCAAATTACCTACTGTATGTAATCCCATCTAAATGTGAATGTCTGTGATTACTCATGTTGAATTTTTACAACGCTTCTTCTCATGTATTTTGACCTACATGAAATAACGTTAAGATTGTATTTATGCACGCCAATCTTCTGCCTGCTGCACTCCTTTTAATTTGGATGTAGATTTTTTTGCCATCCAATGAAGAAAATAAGAAAATAAAATTAACAAGGTGAGTCAAAACTGGCCACTGTAATATCAGGTAAGCTACTCAACTTAATTTCTCTGCTCAATTATGTAATGTTATAATTATATAATTCACAGATAAGTATTGTTTATTTCACTGGGTTTATTATAAGCAGCCACTTCTATAAACTCATGCAAATGTTATTTTAATAGGCTTTTAAAAAAATTATTTAATGTATAATTAATAAATGACAATTAAATCAATAAATTAAATAATTATTTAAAATAAAATGTTAAAATGATGAGTAATTTAACTAATAAACTAATAAAGTTTTAAAGATACATTAATTTTATCACCTAAATTATGTCTTCAAGCTTCTGTAATCTGGAAAACAGACACTCCTACCTCTGTAATAAACACGGAGATCTTTAGTCCCGTCCGAATCAACGTTAAACTTCTTTTAAAATTCTAAACGTTGTTTAGGAAACTAATCCTGTCCGAATAGGCTTAGATCAGCTAAGCCTAGTCTAAGCTTAGTCAAGGCTGCTTTATGCTGGTTTGGTGGTAGACTAGCTGGCTGACATTCTCACCTTGCACAGGGTTAGAACTACCATCCCAGAATTTCTGTAGTTCTTCTTTTTCATTTGGTACTTAGGGTTGATACACTCCCATTGTATCTATCAGAAAAAGAGTCAGTAGAACACAAAACATGAGCACTGCATTCATTTATTCACTCATCTCTGCACTAAACCCCATTAAACCACAACATGGATTGTTCAGACTTGAAAGTATTTCATCAGATTTCAGTGGTATGCTTGTGATGGATTAGTATAGAGATGGATTAGTAGATAAGAAGATGCCCAAATGCTTACAGGCACATTTACAGATACAGTAGACTCAGTATAACATAGTATTTGGAATTAGGCTTTTCAGAAAATGTGAGAATGATTGGTTGTGAGCTAGCAGTGCAGATGAGACTTCAACAAACATGTCAGTGTTGATAAGTCACCTTTTGGTGATCTTTTAATCCGAGATCAGTTTACAGTATCTAATGGCTGAGATCATAATTTGAATAATTCACCCAATAATGAAAATTCTGTCATCATTTACTCACATTCATGTCATTTCATACCGACTTTCTTTATTGTGATGCATGGAATGCAAAAGAAGTTATCTAGCAGTATGTCCAAGCTGCTTTTTTTTTTTTCATACAATGAAATTAATGGTGACCATGCCTATCCCTGGTCCCCATTCACTTTCACTAGATTAAAGAAAGACATATGGGTTTGGAATGACATGAGGAGTATTAGTAAATGATGACATAATTTTAATTTTTGGGAGAAATATCTCTAAATTAAGATGTCAGAGATCAGCGCAAAAAAAGAAAGATTTTCTAGTGTGTGAAGACAATAGCTCAGGAGAATCAACCTTAATGAGCGTCACATCAGTTAGGCCTACTGGCAATGTCAAATATCCAAAGATCTCAGCCTGTAATTCATGGAAAATTATGCTGAATTATTTAAAATGTTACAATTACTATCACAGACATTCAGGCATGATTATCTCAGTCTGTTCTAAAGATCTTAATTAATAAGGTCCTCTCACTGTAGAGCATGTGTGAAGTTTCCCTCCACCCCTAGAGACTCAATGTATCCCAGTTTCCTGTTAAAGCACCTGTTTTTGAACCCCGCTGGCAGTGTAATCAATGGGCACTGACGGACGAGGTTTTCCACTGATTAACAAATGCGACGGGAAGCATCTGTTGAAGCCTGTTTGCTTTGCACTCAAGAGGATGGTAGTGAGTATGAAGTTAATGTAATTTAAAGCCACACATTGGCTACTAATCAGCACAGCCTGTAATCGATTTAAAATGAGAGAGACGACAGAATAGAGTGAACTCATTCAGACTCTTAATAGACTGATGTTTATTGTGTATTTGGTAAGGTAATAGTGTGTGTCTGTTTAGATCAGATTTTGTGCATCCTGATCTCATGAAAATTACGTGACCGTGGCAACATTTTGCAAAACCAAATTACGTGCTTCATTACACATTTCGCTGCAGTTTACCAGTGAAATGTCCAAAAAGTGCAAAAAGCGAGTGAAATGGTGTCTTAATCAGACAAGGTTTTTAAGTTGAATGTTAGATGGAGGTTTTAATGAGTAAAACATACCACACTAACCTTAAACTTCGACCTAAACCTAACTGATAGTGTCCTAAAAGCAAATGAGAGGTAAACAAAACAGACTTCCTTACCATAAACCAATACCTAAACTTAACTGATAGTGTCCTAAAAGCAAATGTGTCATGAAAAGCAAACTTTCTGTAGCAACAACTTTGTGCCACTTCTACGACATTTTCGGCTCACGTGTCAGTTTGCATGCTTGGCTCGAGCCTCGGTCTTCCAAGTCCAAAGCCCAACACTCAGTTGAGCTACCATGCAAGCTAATCATGTTGGAATACAGTAAGTGTGTAAGGTTAAGTGGGTCTGTAATACAAGAATTAAAATGTACAGTTTTTCAAATGATTTGTTAAGAGAAAAAGTGTTTCGTTTTCATAACTTATGTGTGTGAGTAACTGAGCAAAAACTAATTGTTTATAAAGACATAATCAGCCATTACTTATGATTTGTGTTAGTGTGAAACGCACAGTTGTTGAAGCACCTCTAGTGTTCATTTTACCAGGAAACTGTGGCGAACCATAAATCGCAGCACGTAAAATTCAGTTAGCAAAAGTGTAGTTATAGTAATGTTCATTCAAGACTAGGTTGACATTTTGGGTGCCAACAAACAGTCACCATAAGGAAAATGGCTAAAAATGCAAAAAGTTTTTTTAAGGGTAAGGGTAGAGGTAGGGTTAGGGGATAGAAAAAATAATTGGCTCAATGTGAAAAAAATAGAAGTCCCCAATTAGCTAGTGTGTGTATATTTACATGTTTATATGTGTGAAAGTGTGTCACGAATGCGTGTTGGGTATATGTACAGTTGAATGTGTGTTTGTGCGTAGATACTATGGTGACCCAGTCACCCACTTCATCACTAGAGCACTCAAAACTGGCAAAACATGACACTTTGCAAACTACCACTTTTACTCTATCTTGCTTTCTTGTCTGCCACTTTTTAGGGGCCAAGCACTGAAGGTGCGTAGCCCCTATTGTAACCATTAGTATTATTAGGGGCCAAGCACCGAAGGTGCTGTGTCACCTAATGTTTTCGTTAGTATTATTATTATTATTATTATTATTATTATTATTATTCCTCCCAAATGGGAGTTTGTGGCAGCCCATGATGATTCCAAAGGACCCCTTACATTAAAACTCCGCCCCTTACAGTGGCCGCCATCTTGGATTATGTCAATTGTTGTTTTTTCACTTCTGCTCCTTCACACTTTGCCTGGCACACAAAATGGCTCAAAATAATCTCCAGACCGAGCCGCACAGAATGAATTATACAGAAGTTTGATATTTGACTTTGTTCAAAGGTTATAAAACCAGTAGTTAACGAGGTGGCTGTGAAATCTGATTTGAGGCTGTATCCCGGCAACGCTGTGTCCTATTGAAACGAAACTTGGTATGCCTCATGAGAACCATGGTCTGAGGCCACATGCAGAGTTTTGTGACAGTGCCACCTATGGGTCAAGAAATTGGGCAACATTTTTTTGCCCGTAACTTTTGAACCGTATGTCCTAAAATCATAAGGTTGGTGTCTTTGGACTCCAAATCATGAGGATTTCAATTATACAGATTTTTCCCATGCCAGTCATTCTATCTTTGCACCATATTTAATTTGATTAAAAAGTTATATATCTTTAAAAAGCATTGTCAGATTTAAAAGAAAATTGGAATGCATCATCAATATCATGTCCTGAGGATACCTGAGCAGTTTTGAGACAGCGTCACCTAAAGTTTAAAAGATAATCCATGCTTGTGTGCTGACTCTAAACTTGGCATGTCTCTTTGCCATGGCTGAGCTGTGTGAACTGAGTGGTGCAGTGTTTAGAGCATAGGAGTACAGTTCAAAAGGTTGTGAGTTTGAGGCCAGTAAAGATTTAATTTAGAAATGTTAATTCTGTTGACCTGAGTCTTCATGTTGAGCTTGATACTATGTAGGCTGTACTACATTGTATAATTCCTGCTTGAATTCAAAACCACTAGTTTTAAAACCAAGGTATTCTCAGCTGTCATTTTGTACTCTCAGCTTGGAATGTGTCTTTCAGATGAGCTGTGTCAACTGAGTGGCCCAGTGGTTAAAGCTTTGGGTAATGGCCTGAAAGGTTGTAAGATCAAGTCCAGCAAAGTACACTTTTAAAAATGGTGCTTCTGTTGACCTCTGAGTCTTCCTGTTGTGCTTACTACTACTGCAGGCTGGACTACATTGCATAATTCCTGTTTTAATTTAAATCCACTTGGCTGTAACAGAAGTCTTTTAAAAGGATTGTCAGATTTAAAAGAAAATTGGAATGCATAATCTACATCATGTGCTGAGGATACCTGAGCAGTTTTGAGACAGCGCCACCTATAGTTCAAAAGATAATCCACACTTATGTGCTGACTCTAACATTGCCATGTCAACTGAGTGGCACTGTGTGAGAATGTCTGGTCAAAGTTCTGAGGATATGGGTTTGAACCACCACCTACACCAATCATGCAGTTTCTGTTATTACAGGGATCTTTGAATTGTGCTTTCTAAATGGTTGCTGGTTTTTTTCTCCAATCAAATTTTGATTTTCATTTTGTTGTAAAATTAATAAGTTGATTATGATGATTAGCTGTGATTGCTCTATGCTTGGTATGTCCCTTTGGTGAGTGTCAACTCTGTGGTGCAGTGGACTGTGCAGGAAGGTGTAGATTCAAATCCATCCTGAGGTGATGAGTGTTGTTGTGTGTGTTTGTGATCTTTGGGTTGTGGTTAATATTTTGCAGTAATTGCTGCTTGCAGCTATATTTATTTTTCATTTGCTTTCTCTGTTTCTGGTGTTCCTAACACTAACCCTAACCCTAACCCTCTTTTTCACTTTTCTCTTTCTCTGCAGGTAACATCGTGTTCACAGTTACAATAGATCTGATGTCTCCACATAATCAAGGACAAAAAGAAGGTCAAAAGAAAAAGGGTGAATCAGTGGGAGAGACACACACAGGCAGAGAGACAGAAAAGACTCAATGGAAAAAGTGTCAGACTCAGTGGAAATAGTATCAGATATGACAGGTAGGAGGACTACAATATCAAAAGGGTAGCTGGAGATGAAGAGAAACTGGGAAAAAAGGGAAATAAAATATAGAAAGAGAGAGTCAAAAGTCAAGAGCAACCATAGAAAACTGCAGTACAGAAACAACTTCATATATTCAAAAAGAGACATGAATCTACATATAGACTAATAAGCAGTTTAACTGATTTTGCTTTTCCACCCAAATTCATTCATTTCCACATAATATTAACAATTCCACTGGGTTTCATTTGTTATAATTTTTTAAGATCGATTTTTATAGATAAATGACCCTATCTGGTGGTTTTTTTTAAACAATAGCACCCAACAACATCATTACATTACTGGGCGTTCAACAGGGAGCTATTTGAGATTTTATCTAACATCTTAACATGCTTAAGTGAGATGTAGCATTTTGATATTAACAGATGTAGCCCAAAACATTGATGAACTCACAGAGTGGAAGACAAATTGTGTCATAGATTCCAAATGATTTACAATTTTAGGTTACATTAATTTAACAGGTTAATTAATTATTTCTTGACTTAGCACAATATTTTTCTTGTAAAGTAGGCCGAGGTTAGTGATGAGTAATTTAGTTAGTGTAAAAAAAAAATAAAAAAGAAACAAAGAATTAAAACAACAATAAAAAATTAGTTCTGCATATAGTATCAAGGCCCCGATATACTTTGAAATCGAAGAACGAACAGGTATGACATCATTTAGAACATAATCTGGCCAAAAAGAAGGTGTTTTTACGTTCATTTGGGTGTTTTGTAACAGCTCGCCTGGGCAAACTTTAACGAAAACATCTAAAAAGCTGCTAAACATATTCTTGCTGCCACTGGTCCACGTCATCGGTAGGTGTGACCTGAAGCTCAACCTACTACTTTGTTTACATTGAACATGAACACTCACGTCCAAGACCATGTCATGAGATTTGCTTTGTTTAATCAGTCTACAAAAGGAATCAAATCTACCCAAATACACTTAAGTGCCATCTGCCGCAAAAGCCATTCAGACATCAGTGTAAGATATGCCTCTATCACCATTCCTTTGTATGTATTCTGAATATTAACACCCTTTTATATACCCATCTTTGCATTTATATCAGTGTTATCATAAATTACAATAACAGAGTGCAATTGGTGCATATTATGGCTGCATATAATAAGCGCCATGAATTCAGAATCTAAACAATACAAATTAAACATTTTCTACTGCATATATATTACTTTATATCATCATCAAGTGGTTAAAGCAGCTTCTTTTACTGACCTCATGTGAATTCTACTCATAGAATAAGGCATAAAGTCATTGATAACACATTTTTAAGGTTTTACATGTAGCGTTCTCATATTTAAATGTAACTCTAAACGCCTCCCACAGTGGTGTGGCTGGTGTCTGAATGTTCGCAAACAGTATAACGCTGCTCAGCTGTTTAGAATTCCTTTTTACTGCTGAACAAAGAACGAAGAAGAACTTCTCCGGAAGTACATGTATCTGACCTTCAGTCATCAGATACTTAACCATAAAAACACCACTACACTGAAAGAAAAAAAAAAAAGATTTTGTGGTGCAGTAAATACAGCAAAAAAGATGAAGTACTTTCTACACTGAATAAGTTAAAGTGTGAACTTAAAATATTCCACAAGTTCTACATTTGTACTCAATTCAAACATGTAAAAATGAATGGTCTAGCTTATTTGTAAATGTTATTTATGATTGTTTGTTATCTTTACAATGTGTCATCATGTATCAGTCCTAAAGTATAAGTAAAACTAATCTTGCCATTTTATACGCTAATTTGAGTAAATTTCAGCAGGGCAGTGGTGGCTTGGCAGTTAAGGCTCTGGGTTACTGACTAGATGGTCAGGGGTTCAAGCCCCAATACCACCACAATGTCACCATTGGGCCCTTGAGCAAGGCCCTTGACCCTATCTGCTCCAGGGGCACTGTATCATGGCTGACCCTGCACTCTGACCCCAGCTTAGCTGGGATATGTGAAAAGAAGAATTTCACTGTATATGTGTGATAAATAAATAAAATTAATTATTCACAGGTAAATGTAATAACTTAATGTTACTTACAGAAACTTCTGTTCTCAGCATGCAACAGGCTTGAATAATTAATGAGCTTGCATGGTTTAACTGTTTGTAAGTTTATTTACACCATTTTTATTGTTGATTTTGTTGTTACTTTTGGTAACTTCTTGTTTTGTGAAGTTAGATTTTTTTTTCTACTCAAAATTACCTGTTCATGATCCAAAAAATTATGTTTTGATTGTTAACATCATCTTGTTTTGTGCACCAAGGGTTGAGGTTCGTGTGCACAGCCCTGTCATGCAAGGTGATGTTGTCCAATAGACTACATGCATTAGGCTTCCCTGTGGAAGGCTCTTGTATGTTATGTGGTACATGATTAAACGTGCTTATAAGAAAATTCAAAATGTGAGATGTTCCTATAAAGTGTTAATATCAATTGTACTTGATTTTTTCAAGTACCATGTAAATCAGATTGTAAATAAAAGTTACTGTGTGTTAACTGAAATGTTTAGGTTAAATTTACTCACTAACTTTAATCAATATTATGTCCAGTGTTGGGTAACATTACTTTTAAAAGTAACCCATTAGAATATTGCGTTACTCTTTATAAGATAACTTAAAGCTAGGGTGTGCAATCTTTGTCAGAAATATTTTTTGTTATACTAGTTAAAAGTCTCTTCACATCCTGATAGCAATCAATAATTTATGTGGTCTAAATGTAAAAAAAAAAAAAAGAAAAAAAAAAAAATATATATATATATATTCTGCGGAAGGGACAGGACTAAAAAATGTTCGACCAATCATTGCATTCGGTCTGAATGTAATGATAGGATATCCTTCCTGTCTGTCAATCTATAATTGCATACCGCCACACAACTTGTTCGCACAATCACACGTTATCATCGTGGGTTCCTTGACGCTGTGCAGCGCGAGCGTGAGAATGGAAGGCGAACCGCAGCTACCTTATGTTCCTCCTGAACCACCATAAAAGGAAACAAAAAAAATTTTATTTAAAAAAAAATAACTTATGACATTATATTATTGCGAAATGTGATGTTTTTAACCTTTTTTTAAACCGTTTTTTCTTTTTTTTAAAAACATAATAACCGTAAATAAGTTGTTTACGTTCATTATTATTGTAATGTCAAACCTGTGAGTGCTTTTTTTCTCACAGGCACTTTCTCTTCTGCTATGCTGTGCATTCCATACAAATAAGCCATGCATTGCATACAATAGTCATTACAGGTCATGCTAGCTACTGTACAACACTCATGTCAAAACAACATAGTAAACAAACAGATATTTAGAAAGTAGGTCTTCATGTCATATTTATAATAAAGAATCAATAACATGAATATGCATGATTTGTTTTTCCATCAACATGGCAGCCAATATGAATAATGAAGAATAACCACTGTCTTACCTAAAACAGTAAAGTCCAACACTTGAACCTGCATCATTTATGTCATCATGTGCTGTGCCCATGGACAATGTCAGAGTCAACTTAAGATGTTTTTCAAAAGTCAGGATAAAATTCAGTGGGGAATGCCAGTCTAACATGTTCAAGGAATAAGTCTGATGAACAAAATAATATTTTTCACTTAAGTCATCTCAGTGCACGCTTGTTTTGAGTTGAACCACTGTGCGTACAGATGCCACTGGTTGATCGCATACAACTTCAAAGTCGCATGTTGATTCAACTTGAATGGAATCGTTTTTAATGTTACCATAATGTCATAAAAACAGTTTGTTTCATGAATCAAACTACTTGTCTATAGTTTTTTAAACAATTAGAAACTAAGACATTTTCTCTGAGTACACCATCAATGTAGAACGTTGCTCGGAGCCACTGATCCAGAGTCAGCTTTTCTCATCCCGTTCTCCAAGTTACAGGGAGCTCTAACACGGAGCAGTTCGGCTGCATAAGTCAGTGAACTGAGTGAGTTTTTCACCCTGTGTATCATGTAGTGGCCAGTGGAAGACTAGTCTTATAATCTCTCTGCCTAAACGCATTTACTGATTTTTTAATGCAGTGTGTATTAACACATGAATCAATCGCGTTTCACTCAACTAAATGCTGAACTAATATTACACTAAAACAAGCAATTTTCCCGGCTTGTATAGCTAATGCACATGCGCATTAGCGAGTTGATTGACAGGTGATGTCTGTATCTAAAAAGTGATTGGCTTTTTACCTGCAAGGTGGGACTTCCTTTCTACATCCATTGACTGTTGGGTGCTAAAGCTTCTTGGTTGGGCGTTCCAATTTCTCCCATTCATTTAAATAGAAGTGACTTGTCTCTGCTAAATAGTCTCTGGCCTCACACTCTATAGAACTACAATGCCCATCATGCACTAAGTCTCCTCCCAGAAGTTTGCACACTTTTACTACTGATTTCTTGCAATACAGGGAAAGTAGAGGTGTACAAAATCAACGCATTACTTTCTTTAAAAAGTAACTCCGATATTATGGTCTAAAATAAAAATATATTGTGTTACTTTAATTGTTACTTGAAAAAGTAATCTGATTACGTAACGTGCGTTACTTTTAACGTGTTACCCCCGACACTGATTATGTCCTGAAGTTAGGTAGATTTTACTTAATTTAATACCACTCAAATTTGCTTAGAAAAAATGGGTGCAAAAACTTATGAAATAAAAATAAGGCATTGTATGTTTAATGCTTAGGGTTATTTTTTTTATTATTTTTTTTATTATGAGCAATAGTATTAGTACTAAATATAACTTATTGCATTATTACTCACCCATACAGTCTCTTGAGTGAGTCTCTATCAGCAACAGAGTATAGAATTTTTGTTTAAACTTTAAAAAAAACTTTAATCTTTAAAGTTCGATTTGGTCTGTTTGTGAGCTACAAAATTTCCACAAACGCTCAGTGCACATAGAATTGAGGTTCAAAGGTTCATTATCATCAGACCTCATCAGACAATAAAATCTTCTTTGAATTCCCACTGCCTTTCACATGCCCACGGGCAAACTCCAGTCGAGATGTGATATGAGTTTTTTTATTTATTTTTTTATTAATGAAGGTTTTCTTCTTTCCACACGTCCATATAAGATGAAGTTATGAAGTGTACATGCTATTGCTGTAACTCAGTTCAATGTGCTTCAAAGTATTGAATATTCAGCACTTTGGAAGTGTTCTAATATGCTTGCCCTTACTGTCTTTTTTTTTTTTTAAGACCCCTGTGTGGAATGTTTCTGGATCTTCATAATCTAGTGTTTCCTTAATGCAATGGGGATGCACATACTGTAAATGTGATTTGGAGAAGAGCAAAGCAAAAAAGGTGAACAAGTTTATTTCAGTTAGTAAAATAATATTTTATTTCACTTTGACAAGAGCACTTTGTATTGATGAAGTGATCTATTGTATTGCATTGTCTGTTTTATTGATGTGTGTGTAAGCATATACCTGCTTCCCATCCATGGCTGACTTCATCTCTTTGAAGGTGGTTTGAAATTCTCCAATGAAGTCGTGTTTGCCATTAGAATCCCAGTCCCATACTGTACACTAAAACAAGAAAAAAGTGATAATTTTGCAGCAAGAGAAGACATGACAATATAGCTACTTGACAAATTCAAATCTCAAAATGACAACTAATCACATTCAACTGGCAATATGAATCATCACAGGATAAAAGCAGTACATCATTAAATTAAATAAACGTAAATGCCCTTTAAAGAACCAGCAAAATCCTGCATTTAAACTAAGCTCCTGAACCACATTTTTATGGTATAAATCTGTAAATATTCTTTGATTTAGGTGTGAGAGATCAGTCCTTGGAGAACTAAGCTGAAGATCCTGTGCAAAGTAGTTTTGTAAAGCAGTACAGATGATAGGTCTCACTGACTTATACACACACATACATTCACACAGGCAAATACACACACAAAACTCTAAGACTCATGCAATGAGTATGTGTGTTTGTGCACGTGTCCATAAAAGAAAGGGGTATATACAGTATGATTTAAAAGCATAAAATTGTAAAGAATTGGAGTTTTTTTTTTTTTTTTTTTTAAAAAGCCTTTTAAGGACATTAGGATTATGAAAGGTATAAAGAAGGGATGTACACAATTAATCAATTAATCAAGTACTCAATCAGCTTTAAATAGTAAAAACACTTCTCAAATACTGCAAGTTATTTTTCCTTTGTGCCTTTGCCTGCCATGTGCAATATTAAAACTGCTCCTCTCACCTCTTAGTATGTTTCTATGTGTCCGTACAAATGTTTTTGTTGTTGTTGTTCATTTTTTAATCTAGATTTTGTTGTTTATGCATTGTGTTCATTTTTTTAAATAAGAAAAACGGTTTAAAATGTTGAAGGTGGAACTTTGATTCTACATTTCAAGTAATCGATTACTAATTTTTTGAAATTAGGTATAGCTAAGTACTAAAGATTTAAACGTAAAGGTAAAGTCTGTATTTTTTATACAGATTTATCATTTTATCATTTTTATCATATTTTCACCTATCATGTCTTATTCTACAGAGAGTAAGCCATCTATAAGTAAGCCAGTCACAGTGTAAACAATGTTTGTGTGCCCAGGGGTGTATTCCAGAATGCAGGTTATGTGACATACCTGGATAAGTTTATGGATAAGCTAATGGATAACCTCAGCTTTCAGTTCCAAAAACGGAGGTAACTTTCAGGATATGTTAGTAGCCATAGCAACTTACTCTCTGAACATAACCTGCTCCGGAGTAGGTTATGTTCCAGAGTTCGTTTTTTTCAGGTAGATGTTAGTATGTTTCAGAGGCTGTCAGCGCATGCGTGACCTTTTAATAGCAGCACAATGGGTGAGAAAATTCAGATTACGCACAATATTATACCTTTAAAGCAATATTACTGTAAACTGCAATCTTTACCTCATAAATCTTTTTTACTCTAAAAAATTGGTATTTCCAGTCTCACATCCCAGATTTGCATTCAAAAGTGAAAAAACTGTGTACATTGTGCTTTAACTTTTAATGGGAAGGTTTTAATACTGTAAAATTTTTTATGTATTTATATTTAGCCCTTCTAATAAATCATTTTTATTCTATAAATTTAATAGAATAAAATTATTATAGCACCCACATTCTATTTACAGTTCCTTCAGTCAATGAATATTAATGTTATTTATAAAATGACATTCCATAGTATCAATATGCAGGTAATGTCTGCCAATTAAAAGCTTAAGCAATTAATCACTCATTATTCTTCTAGATAATAACTAGATAATATGTGATAATTTCACAGACCACAGATTAGAAATTGTATTTCTTATCACTCTAATTCATGTAGGCTACTGTACATATAAATGCACACATTTCCAGACTTGTACATTACTCTATTATATAATGAAATAATTATGAAAATATAAATGAGACATGCTGTCATTTAGAGTCACCCACAGTGCCCTCATTTAGCTGGTGGTCAGGTGATTCAATGAAAAGATGTATCTTTCTGATGCTCAGCCTCCACTACTCCATCAGAAGCTGTACATGGTCCATCTCTAAATTACATTTTTGTTCTGCATTTCAATAGAGACCTTTTACAGCTTCCTATTAACAAGGAAGGGATGAGTTACTTTTCCCTAATGCTGAGATCATGGACATCTATAGTAAATAGTCAGACACATGATCTTCAATTAAAACAACATAATTTCATTCCGTGCCAAGTTGGTGGAGGCAGATGGACCCCACTGTACATGACAACACAACATGACAAGTTTTAATGCCACATCAAATGAGAAAAGAACACAATGGACATGCAACTCCTATCATTGTCCACCTCTATTACAGCAGATCTTCATCTTATAATGCACATGAATAATCATGTGTGGCCTACTAAAAAACATTACATTAAATCAATGGAAAATGATGACAACTGTGGGAGATCCTACAATTGAAAGAGGGTCTATTAATACAATGAGACCATCAGCAACTGTGGGAAATTATAGGTGATATGATTCTAAGTTTTTAGAAACCCCAACTGGGTACATCAAATGGTATTAAAAATAAAGGAAATACATTCGGTTCACATGACAGTAAAATAAAATTAGCATGCACAGATCATGGTAAATACCATTAAAATTAATCTTAATATAAAATATATAGTAAACCTATAGCCTATTATCATAATATTAATAGAATATGAATGTTAATACTTAAAATGAAGTTCAGTGCAAACAAATAACATAACGGTCGACCTACAAAATATTAATGTAGTTGAGAGAGGTCTAATATTAATGTTGAATTAAACTTTTATATGTACGGTAGAACTTTATAGTTTTAATAAAACTTTTATTAATTTAAACATTCACGCAATGATTCAATATAATTTCTGTCAAGCAAACTCTCAGTCCTAAACCAGTGTAGCTCCTATCGCTATTATGAGTGAAGATGAAGTAATGCTCGTTTGCAGCCATTAAAACTTCATGTTCTGCTTCACTGAAATATGGCGCGCCTTTCTTTTTGTGTCTGTTTCCATGGTGACAAACTGTGAGTTTCAGACTCTTGGTTGAGTGAACTAACCCCAGCCAACCAACATACCCAGAGTAAGCAAGGAATGGGTTAATCAACCCAGAGAGTTCAGGGTATATGTGACGGTAAATTAACCCTGCTTTCTGGAATACACCCCAGGATATCTAAATGAAAACAGTCATTATTTTTGCAGTTGTTTGGTGACACTAGTGGCGCTAGTGGTAATTTGGCCTTGGTAATTGAAGGCCATTTAAAATATTAATATAGAGGTGCTAGAGTTGACTTTTCAGTTGAAGGAGCGAGAACCAGCCATACCTCAACATATAAAACTCACACCTCTTCTACACAATAAAAAGTTTAGCTTTAAACCCCCATTAATCTTCTCATAAGCATTCACGCACAAACATTTGTTTTTATCCTGCAACTGCTTCCAGGATCAATATATCTCAGAAATGATAGATTGTACAGAGTGTAAAAAATGCACACAAAGTAAACAGTGTGTTCAAACACCAAGCTCTGAGATTAATAACATCACAAGTGCAGCAAAGATGAAAACAACATCAGCTTTTCTTGCAACAGTGAGACTAAGATGTCACAATTAATTTCATAGATTTTTTATCTAGCCAGTGTTCAATCTGAAACAAGTTTAGCAGTCTAGAGTTTCAAGCACTTGCAGTCCCTATGGACTGTGAAAGGAGTTGATCGTCATACAAATTTACAGAGGAGCACTGCTGCAGAAGGTCATCTTGTAATCATAACACTTATTTAATTTTAATATCCTTTGTCATGTTGTTGGTTTAAAGATTTAATGCTCACATCTGTACAAGGGAGTGTGTTTGTGTGTCATTGTGAGTGGGTGTGTATCAGAGGTGGCAGGAAAACAGCACACTGTAACATTGCTGTTAATGAATCATTGATGCTGAGACATAAGCGGGTGGTAATCAAAATTTGAAGGCCATTTAAAATATTAATACAGAGATGCTGTGGTTGACTTTTCAGCTGAAGGAGCGAGAACCAGCCATAACTCAACATGTAAAACTCATACCTCTTCTACACAATTACACTATTCTGTCCTTCTAGAATATTTATCTAACATAATTTCAATCACATTCATTGCATAAAAATATGCTCAAACAATTGACCATGAGTGTACATAAAAGTTAAACTCTGCACTCAAAACTGCAGTAGTATTACTACAGTAAAGTATGTAGAAACCCAATCTAGTCTCACAGAGTGAGCTCTCTCAAAACAACAAGCAACATAACCAGCCTGATATCATGAAAATTACATGAATGTGGCAACATTTTTGATAAATGTTGATAAATGATTTTTGATTGCGGCAGTTCTGAGGTGAAATTTGCAAGTGAAATTGTCTCCCAAACAGATGAGGTTTTTACGGTTAATGCAGTCGAGTTTTTAATCAACAAAACCAACCTCCCTGCCCTCAACCTTAAACCTTAATGCTTGTAAATGTAGTTGGTTTATGTATTACAAACGTTAAATGTATCGTCTTATAGGGCTGGGTATTGATACAGATTTCCCGATTCAATTCGATTCCGATTGACAAGCTCTCAATTAGATTTCGATTCAATATCAATTCATATGGGTATATTTTAGTTATAATGTCCCTTTTGCTTACATATGAAAGAAATTCTCTCCCAGCTGATGCTGTTAATTATACAGGGGACCTTCTATCTAGGTACATTACGAAAATATTAACTTTACTAATTATATTTGATTCATTTTTCATCATGTTGGTCACATTTTAGCTTTAAAAAATAAACAAATCTGTGTATTCAATCAATAAATAAGATAATATATTTCACATATAATCATTTTTTACGTTTATTGTTTAATTGCATACTTTATACTATTCACAAGTCTTTACATTGATTTGTTGAACATGTGCTAAGTTGAACACAGCAAATCTCTTTAAGAAAACTGGCACGAGACCTTTTGTAGATGAGTGCATGTTAACGAGAGAGGACTCGAATGGCTTTATCTCATCTGTGTCATGCATGATTTAAATTAAATGTTTATTTTTTGTTGTTTTAGATCAACGATACTGAAAGTGACATTATTCAATGACAAATGGGTCCCGTGGATCTCATCTTTGGACACACATTACACGGAACAACGTTTACCCTCAACATGCAGTGAAATGATCTTGCTGCTAAATATTTCACCACTATATTACACAATTACTGGTGAATCAAATGTAAACATTTACCCGCCAACTGCCAAATATATAAATTAAACACATTTTAGTGCGAAATTTGGTTGCAAATGCGAGTGATTTCCTCTCATTGTAGTAGGGGGTTGGGCATAGAGTAAAAGATCGATCTTGGGATTCAAGAATCAATATCGAGATCATTCAAACGAAGATCACGATGCATCGGAAAATATATATTTTTACCACCTCTATCTTTAACATGATTCTACTAGACCAGGTTGCAGCTAACAGTTATACTGCCCTGTCTTATACAGTATATCTATTGATCTATTTCACAACAGACATGACGTGATGCAGTGGTTTTCAGTTCTGATTTTTAAATCCATGGATCTGAATTCAATATGTGTTTGAACTGCAGAGACATTGCTGTCTGTGGAGCACAGTGTAAAGAAGCCATGAATATTAAACAAAACAGTTCATGTTTGTTCAGAACGATGTAACCTTAAATAGCTGTTTTCCCATCTGTCTGATACCATTGACTATCCAACACACCCTCAGAGAAATATATATATAAGTATTTGGAGCAATCAGCAATATTTAATTATTTGATTGAAATGTTCCTTTAAAAAGCTTTAAATGAACATTTTGCACAACTGCTCATGCAACCACTTAGTGTAAGAACCAGAAGCTTAATTCACAATGGCACGTTTCCAAGCATTAAGTTAATTTGCTGTAAGTGGCGTTTATTTACAAGCAAGGCTGAGAGCTTCAAAGTAAAGAGCCAACGTTGAGCTGATCAAGGAATTTAGCTTTCATAAATTATGATGTTGGCATTCTTTGGACCCTGTCTTTTACTTTCTTTATAATTGACATAACAGCAATCAATGTGATGTGAACATTTTAGAATGGCTTTACTTCCTAAAAGCTTTTGTGCAGAATTTGATGAGTTCTCAGTATAGGCTAAACCTTATCTCAATGCTACATCATTATGAGAATATATAAAGAGAGAATCATTCTTAGAGACAGATTATTACAATACAGCTCCAATCCCCACTTCTGCATTGGCATACCAATGAGTATCTTACACCTGCAGTGCTGAGATCTGTGTGTATGTGTGTTTTGGAGGGGAAAAAAGAGAATGAAAGTTATACAATCTTGGGTGCTTCCATCCAGTAATTAAACAAGCAAACATACACACAAACTGAGTACTCAATGGACACTGAAATATCTTTATCTTTAAATAACTGCAAGAACAACTGATACAGCAAGATTATTATTTTTCCACAAACACTCACAGCAGTCAAGGCCACACTATATAGTTATGCAAAATGCATACTTAACAGATACTTTGACTGTAATGATACTGTATCTGATATAAATTACCAGACTCATTACACATCTTTTGTGTTTACAAAGTAAAGTCTTAGGATGTCTAATCAGACAATTCCAGAAATAAATATAATTTCATTGTACACTGATTATATTAAAGAACTTGATAAATGGGGCCTGGGTAGCTCAGTGAGTAAAGACGCTGACTACCACCCCTGGAGACGCAAGTTCAAATCCAGGGTGTGCTGAGTGACTCCAGCCAGGTCTCCTAAGCAACCAAATTGGCCCAGTTGCTAGGGAGGGTAGAGTCACATGGGGTAACCTCCTCGTGGTCGCTATAATGTGACTCTCGCTCTTGGTGGGGCACGTGGTGAGTTGTGCATGGATGCTGTGGAGAATAGCGTGGGCCTCCACACACACTATGTCTCCATGGTAATGTGTTCAACTAGCCACGTGATAAGATGTGTGGATTGGCAGTCTCAGATGCAGAGGCAACTGAGATTTGTCCTCTGCCACCCGGAAGTCACTATGCCACCATGAGGACTTAGAGTGCATTGGGAATTGGGCATTCCAAATTGGGGAGAAAAAGGGGAGAAAAAAAAAAACTTGATAAAAAGGATTTGGCTGTCACAGTGCATCTGTGAGGTCATTTGCATCTGTTAATAAAATAAAAAGCTCTAGTCATTCCAGCTCCAATAGACACCCTACAATAATAACATGACAAGATAACCCTACATAGTTTGATTTACTTTGAGACTGATCTTACTTAATGGTCCCAATTCAGTCTTGTCTGTTATTCTTGTTTACGATTGGATCCAAGAACAGGAAGTTCTCTTGTGACTCATGACTCAAAACCAGGACTGTGTGGGTTTGGATGGACTAAATGGCAATAACGTCCTGGTTACTGGCGTAACCTCCGTTCCCTGATGGAGGGAATGAGACGTTGTGTCAATGTAGTGACACTAGGGGACACTAGGGGACACTTGGGAGCCCGAGACACCTCTGGTCTTTGATACAAGGCCAATGAAAATCGGCGAGTGTTATTTGCATACCACTCCCCTGGATATGCGGGTATAAAAGGAGCTGGTATGCAACCACTCATTCAGGTATTATGCTGAGGAGCCAAGACAAGGTCCCGGCCATTTCAGCGGGTAGTTCAGTGTTGTGGCAGGAGGGATACAACATCTCGTTCCCTCCATCAGGGAACGGAGGTTACATCATTAACCAGGACATTCCCTATCTGTCACTCACTCGACGTTGTGTCGATGTAGTGACACTAGGGGTCCCCATACAAAAACGCCACAACTGGCTGAACTGTGTAACGTGAACTGGCGGTGTGTGACAGGCAGACCACTGTGTGCCTCGTAGCCAGCGCACCAGGCCGACACGTAACCTCCCCCAACACTGTTATGAGTGTCGAACAGCCCTTTGGGACAAGTTGACTACCCAAAAGATAGAGATGGGCTAGCCCAGTTGTGGCCTCTTATCCCCTTTTTTTTCCCACTCCCTAAAAAAAGGGGGATTATCCAACTGGGCTGACCAGGTCTAGTTGGGGGGGGTGTCCCTCCCAAGGGGAGGACACCACGGAGACCACACCTCGCCCAGAGAGAGGGGTGTATTTAAGTGGAAATACATCACATGGTCTTGCCGAGCTATGTCGGAAGTATGCCATGTGGAGAAGTCCCATGGTAGGTCCTACCCTATGGGGGAGGAGTAACTACAAGCATGGAGACTGGGGCAGAGGGGCCTCTGCCCAAGGAAGACGCAGTTTGCCAACAGAGAAACGAATTAGCGGAAGATATATGTCGCATGGGTTTACCTACGGGGAACCGCAACATGCGGAGCACCTACCCCAGTACAGGGCTTTAGTTAGCACGTGTACTGGGCCGGCAGCGAGTCTCTCTGAAAACTCGACTGTCACAGGGCTCGGAGGAAGTCAACCAGGGAACACAGTTCGTGAACACTACTGGGAGTTAACAGCACACGTCTTCAGCTCAGGGGAGGTGAAAGGCACTATATGCAAGCAATACACCCGGCCGGCTGTCCCGGACTTACCTGCTTGTGCGTGCCACTACACGGGATGAAACCGGTTCTGCCCGGAGGTTGTAGAACCTCGCAAAGGTGTTGGGTGTTGCCCAGCCCACTGCTCTGCAAATGTCTGTTAGAGAGGTGCCCCTGGTCAAGGCCCAGGAGGCCGCTACACCCCTGGTAGAATGGGCTCATAGCCCTACCGGGGGCGGCACGTCCGGGGCGTGATATGCCATTGTTATGCCATCAATGAGCCAGTGGGCGATCCTCTGCTTGGAGACAGCGCTTCCTTTCCGCTGTCCACCAAAGCAGACAAAGAGCTGCTCAGAGACTCTAAAGCTCTGCGTGCGATCCAAAAACATGTGTAAAGCGCGCACCAGACACAGCAACGTCAGGGCTTGAGGCAGTGCTTGCAGGTTCACCACCTGATCCCTAAAAGGGGTCGTGGGAACCTTGGGAACATAGCCCGGTCGGGGTCTCAGGATCACGTGAGAGTAGCCCGGACTGAACTCCAGGCACGTTTCGCTGACAGAGAACGCTTGAAGGTCTCCTACCCTCTTGATGGAAATGAGCGCAGTCAGGAGGGCAGTCTTCAAGGAGAGTGCCTTAAGCTCAGCTGACTGCAAAGGCTCAAAGGGGGCTCTCTGTAGACCCTGAAGAACTACAGAGAGGTCCCATGAGGGAACGAGGTGCAGTCTGGAGGGATTCAGCCTCCTGGCGCCCCTCAGGAATCTGATGATCAGGTCGTGCTTCCCTAAGGACTTACTGTCCACTGTGTCATGGTGTGCCACTATAGCGGCTACATACACCTTCAAGGTGGAAGGGGACAGCCGCCCTTCCAACCTCTCCTGCAGGAAGGAAAGCACCAATCTGATTGCGCATCTCTGGGGGTCTTCCCGTCGGGAAGAACACCACTTAGCGAACAAACACCACTTAAAGGCATACAGGGGCCTCATAGAGGGGGCCCTAGCCTGAGTGATCGTGTCTACCACCGCGGGTGGTAGACCGCTTAGGTCTTCCGTGTCCCATCCAGGGGCCAGAGATTCCAGAGGTCTGGCCGCGGGTGCCAGATGGTGCCCCGTCCCTGAGAAAGAAGGTCCTTCCTCAGGGGAATTCACCGCGGGGGGGGGGTGCTGTCGCGAGGAGTGTGATGTCCGAGAACCACGTCTGGGTGGGCCAGTAGGGTGCTACCAGGACGACCTGCTCCTTGTCCACCCTGACCTTGCACAGGGTCTGTGCAAGTACGCTCACTTGGGGGAAACACATATTTGCGCAGTCCAGGGGGCCAGCTGTGTGCCAGCGCATCTACACTGAGAGGTGCCTCGGGCAGGGCCTACCAGAGTGGGCAGTGGGAGGATTCTTGGGATGTCAACAGGTCTACCTGTGCCGGTCCGAATCGACTCCAGATCAGCTGGACCACCTGAGGGTGGAGTTTCCACTCTCCCCTGAGGGTAACCTGCCATGACAGCGCATCCGCTGCAGTGTTGAGGTCGCCCGGGATGTGAGTGGTTCGCAGCGACTTGAGGTGCTGCTGACTCCAGAGGAGGAGATGGCGGGCGAGTTGTGACATACAACAGGAGCGCAGACCACCTTGACATTTGACATATGGAGCCCAGCTGAGACTTCTGCATCCGAATGGACAAACCTGCTCTCTGATGCTGTGCTCGAGAGCTCATCAGCTTCGTGGGCTCCGAACAAGAGGTCAAACTCACCATAAGATGAGCCGGCGGACTCATCCGGAAGCCCAATCGGGGCAGACGAGCATGCTGGGGAATGGGAGGTCCGTGGGGGGATACCCGGCGGAGGTGGTCCCATTGGGGTCCCCAAATCGCCCCCAGTGCTAGCCGCACTGGTCTCATACCCGTAGGTAGAAGGACTGAGGCGGGGAGCTGCTGGGGTGGCTTGCTTTCTTACAAAAGCAAGCCGCAACCGCAACGTTGCCATGGTCATGTTCTTGCAATGAGAACATGATCCATCCACGAATGCTGTCTCCGCATGGGTCGCTCCAGACACGAAAGACAGCGATCGTGACCATCAAAAGTTGAGAGGTAACGACTGCAACCAGGAATAACACACAATCGGAAAGGCATCTTTAAAAAGATGCGTCTTTAAAAAGACGTTCCGTGTGTGCCGATCTTTTAGAGAAATATACTCTTTTAGAAAAATATACTCTCTTTTTTCTGCCGAAGCGCCCAGGGGCGTCCTCTGCAGTGCACCAGTGCAGAGGAGGGAGAAGCCGCTGAAATGCGCTGTCAGATCCAGCAGAGGTGAATGAACAGTCAGCTCAGTAAACATCGACCATTCAGCTCCGAAGAGAAAATCTGAATGAGTGGTTGCATAACAGCTCCTTTTATACACGTATGTCCGGGGGAGTGGTATGCAAATACCACTCGCCAATTTTCATTGGCCTTTTATCACAGACCAGAGGGCCTTTTATCAAAGACCAGAGGTGTCTCGGGCTCCCAAGAGTGACCCCTAGTGTCACTACATCGACACAACGTCGAGTGAGTGACAGATAGGGAACATCAATTACTGCCCTTGGTTCCACCATGTCTGCCCATCTCAGCTAACTGTCAGGGCCCTCCACACAGCCAGGCTTCATTTACCCACTCAGTAATTAGCTCACTATGAGAGATGTCAGCTGCAATGGTGAGGCAGAATGGAAAGGACTAGCTTTACATAAATCTGCCAAGATGATTCTGATCTGATGTGACCAAAATTGTCACACTGAAACTAGAATAAAGTGCAAGAAAAAACCTATCCTGAAATAAAATCCTTGTATGGGATGTGTTGATACTGCTTCAGTAGTATATCAATGAGATGATCCACTGGTTTATAACATGTTATAAACATCTTGAAGAGCATGTCTAATCATCACCTGTATGCTATGGTTAGATTATTGATTTATAATAAATTAATAGTGGATCCAGTCAAAATAATTTTTTTTCCAAAAGTCAAAATTGGCATGTATACCTATAACATTTAAAGGGATAGTTCACTCAAAAAAAAAAATGATCATAACAACTATTCCTTTAAAACCTGTGACGCTAAATCAAATCAGGATTGTAGCTTGATTTTAGTTCCAGGGCATTATTGAGATTATTGCAAGATGTCATCATGCAAAAGGAAAAGTAAATTTTGTCATACCCTTAGTTCTCGCTCTTGGTCTCCACTGCAGAGTGTGTTTAAAGAAACTTTGAATGATTTCCAGACAGGATTAAGGTTGTTCATTATAGTCTGCAAAACAGAAAAAGTCAGTTAATACACAATCATTATATTTACAGAATATGTATATACAGTGCTGGGCAGATTACATCTGAATTGTAATCTGGTACTGATTACAAATTACATGACTAAAATTGTATTCAGGAAAAGAATCTCTTGGATTATATTTTTAAAGTAATTTAATATGATTGCTTTTGGATTACTTTTGGATTACTTCTGACTTAATTATTGTTTATATGATGTTACGTGCATTTGACTAGGATTGTACCATTTTGACATTATGTTGCTTAAATGTAAAGTAAAAAAGAAACATTTAAATTAAAGGTGCAGTACGTAAGATTCAGAAACCCTTGTTATTAATGACACCTGTGGCCGTTAAGTGAACTGCAGCCAGCTACTTGTTGCTCGTGTTCGCTCACATACTCCATAGGGACACGAGCGAGCATCGACCAAAACAATAATGTAACGTACAAAGAGGCTGAACGTGATTCACTGGCATCATGCTGACAGATGAGGTAGCATAATTAAAATTACACAGTTATGATGTTTTAATACAAACTTTGAGACTGCATATTATATTTGACTCTCCAGTGCTGGAACAGGGCTAAAACAAAGTGTGGATATAGGTCTGACTATGCGAGACTGTAGTTTGAAGTAATCACTTTTCTTTGCATGATTCATTGACTGCATTTATACGATAGCCTATGTTAGTGTTCCCGCTTAGCCAGATGGGATTCAGTAGCTAATTTTTTAATTTTTTGTATTTTTTAATTTTTTTTTTTTGTGTAGGAGTCAGTGTTGTGCTGGGAGCTGGACGTTTGCTGGATTCCATCTCTAAGATGACATTACCTAGAGTTGCAGACTGTCTGTTGACGCTGTTGAATAACGGAAGAGAAGCTACTGTCTGAGGTAAGGCTCTCTGGAGCACGCATAAACGTCACATCCTTTGGATTTTCCCGGCAAAAGCAACCCGCTCCCTTTGCATGAAAATCTGTCTACAGGCTTTAATAGGTAACCTAGGAAGTCTGGGAAGGGCTCATTTTTTAAGTTGCGTTACAAGCTGTTCACACATTGGCAAAAAAAAAGGCGAATATTACATGAAAAATGCTACATATTGCACCTTTAAGTAATGGGTCAGAATATGAGAATTGATCGAATATGATTGATTTTGTTTGTGTTTGTTTTCTTGTCTGTTTCTGAGTGAAATAAAAATGGTACTTAAAATGTTCTTACTACGGCAATTTTGGCATTACAAGCGGCATCACTTCTGTTAACGTATGGTAACAGATCAGAGCAGTTATATTTGTGTTGTCGCAAAAGCACATTCATGTACATTTTTAAAGCTGCGTACAAAAGCAATTGGCAAAACAAAAAACTTTATAGCACAAATGCAATCAGTTATGAATTTATGTGTGGATTACCACACCATCTTCAGTGTAATTATCGCTAGCGGCTCATATCAGGTCTGTAAGTGCAATTCCACCCCTGCCAGATTGGATTAATTGTGTTAGCTGGGAGGCCAGCCAACAAATTATTACAGCAGTCCAGTCTTGAAATGACCAGAGCTTGGACCAGGAGTTGTGCAGCATATTCAGACAGAAAAGGTTTAATTTTCCTGATGCTATAAGCGCGAATCCGCAAGATTGGGCAGTTGATGAGATGTGGGCGGTAAAATTAAGCTGGTCATCTACCACCACTCCCAGGTTCCGAGCTGTTCTGGTTGGTGTTAGTGTAGTTGAACCAAGATGAATAGTGAGGTTGCGGTCAACAGATGGTTTGGCTGGGATCACAAGGAGTTCTGTCTTGGCAAGTTTGAGCTAAAGGTAGCGTTCCTTCATCCAGGCCAAAATGTCCAAGAGGCAGACAGAGATACGAGCTGAGACAGAAGGATCATCAGGTTGGAACGACAGGCAGAGCTGCATATCATCTGCATAGCAGTGATAGGAAAAGCCATGTGCCTCAATGATTGGTCCGAGTGATACATCGAGAAAAGGAGGGGTCCAAGTACTGATCCTTGAGGAACACCAGTGGTCAGCAGGTGTGACTTGGACACTTCTCCTCTCCAGGAGACCTTGAAAGATCTGCCAATGAGGTATGACTCAAACCATCCAAGTGCAGTTCCTGTATACCCAGGTCAGAGAGGGTGGACAGGAGGATCTTGTGGTTCACTGTGTCGAAAGCAGCCAACAAGTCAAGGATGATGAGGATGGATTACAAGTACTTGATTTTTGTAATCTTATTAGATGATCCAGATGTAATCCATTACTACTCAGCACTGTTCATAATGTATGTTTTTATGTTGTTGCATGTGTGTATCGCACCTCTGTTCTGTGCACCAGTGATTCTGTGCCATCGTCATTCACTCTGAAGATTTCCAGAAATGGATCTGACTTGCTAAAAAAATCCTAAAGAAAAACAACAACTTTAAAATTTCTCAAATTCATTCTCATTAATAAGATACATATAACATTCACAATAGGGAAAAGAAGAGAAAGACAAAGATAGAGAGCTCTTTAATGAATTTTTTATTCATTCATGCATCAATCCTAGGCTCATCTTTTGTAGTAATGAATGGCCTGTCTTTACTCCCATTAAGAAACAGAATGGGATTTCACCTGAATGCACATTCTTATAATATTGTTTTTCTAAATGGTCCTTTGTGAATTTAGACTCAAAGCTTTGTTCATTTTGATGATGGTATATTAAAAAGAAGAACATATTTTGTTGCCGCATTTAAAGTAGTAAATGATCCATTGCTTTAGCTTTGAGGTCATCTATATGCTAGTGTACTACTAAAAGTTGACAAAATTATCTTTTAGCAGACATTTTCATTTTAAATATCTCTTTCTTCCATGAAAAGGGACCAAAAATATTGCACTCACAACATTTTTGTCCAATAAAATCCTGTCTAGAATGAGAATGTCCCTCCCCCTCATACCACCTACTTCTGACTAGCAATAGCAAATTCCAAATCATTGCTCATAGCTGAGAGCCTGTGACGTTAACAAAAGGCTATTTTTTCTCCCAATTTGGAATGCCCAATTCCCAATGTGCTTTTAAGTCCTTGTGGTTGTGTAGTGATTTGCCTCAGTCTGGGTGGTGGAGGACAAATCCCAGTTGCCTCCACATCTGAGACTGTCAACCTGTGCATCTTATCATGTGGCTTGTTAAGCATGTTGCCATGGAGACATAGCACGTGTGGAGGCTTCACGCCACCCACCACAGCAACCACGCTCAACTCACCATGCACCCCACCGAGAACGAACCACATTATGGTGACCACGAGGAGTTTACCTCATGTGACTCTACCCACCCTAGCAACCGGGCCAATTTGGTTGCTTAGGAGACCTGGCTGGAGTCACTCAGCACACCCTGGGATTTGAACTAGCGAGCTAGTGAACTCCAGGGGTGATAGCCAGTGTATTTTACTACTGAGCTACCCAGGCCCCTAACAAAAGGCTATTTAAAAAAGGACAAACCCTTTGGTGTGTCCCGCCCCAGCTTCCCATTTCAAGGAAGTGCAATCTCAAACTATACCAGATTTTATGTCTCACTGTCAAATAGCAGCATTAAAAGGAAGTTTGTCTGTGTTGCCAACGTTACCAAATGTTTGTCTCTATTTTATTAAAAAAGTGCCTTCAGTGCAATTACTAAGATGTCACACCTTGTCATCCAGTTTCTTGGCACTGAAGGCTAACTCCACATAGTCATCATTCCCAGACAGCTCTTCCGCTGTGACCTGTGATTTTTAAAGAGGTCATCGCTCAGGTTATAACAATATAGAGTGACTTTTGTGTGTGAATTAATTCAGGGGTAAGAAGTCTATTCTTACTGTAATAGATGATTTTCCGGATGTGTTTCCTTGCTTCAGTAAAGCTTTGGAGAGTTTTCTCTGTGACACAATCTTTAAAGGAAGAGAAAAGACCATGAAGCAAACAATGACATGCAAACAAACTGTAAACCCTGACAAATAGAATGTACTCAAAGAATCATTCAAGTAGAGAAGAATCAATTAAGTAAATTCATTGCCTCAAACTAATATTGTATATCTATCAAAGCTTGTGTAATCAAGGTGAGGTTTTCATAATGAGTGAACTTATCAATATAATTACAGTCAACTAGTTACAAGTATACTTAACTCAAATTTGCAATTATATTATATTTGCAACTATATAATTATAGTCTTGCTTTCTCTTAATAATTTTAATTGAATTGGCTAACCCTATATGCAATGAAAGCTACTTCTTGTAGCATTACTTGAAATGCAAGTTCACATGCAATGTACACCAATGGGAACATTAATCACCATGGTGACTTCAAATGAAACAACAAATTGTAACAAACAATATCACCAACACTAAATAAAGCTATACTGAATAGAGCACAATTGCTTTTTAATTACTACTTTCCACATGTCACCATGCTTTATTTATTTACTACCCAGTGAGCAGAACCAGTCAGATTCAATCAGAATGTGTTCTCAACTTGGACATGTTTGGCTAATTAACCAGCAAGAAGCACTGGAAACATGAGGGGACCCTCTCCATGTGGAATGAAACCGTATTTATTAGGTTACTGATATGCCTGGGGTCTTCATCTCTTGTGAGTGGTCATGATTTTACACATATGTTTCAAAATTACAATTAATTTCTTAAGGAGTACAGCTTTTTTAATGAGGAAAAAAAAAATTACTGAGTGCACCTTTTAAGTGAACTGGTTAAAATAAACAGATTCACAGATTCACTTATATGTCACGTTGGAAAGTCTGATTCATTTTAGTGAATCGGTTTGTTCGAATGATTCATGTAAATTAATCAGTTCAGCAAACTCATTATCTGATGATAAATAATTAGTTAATTGCTGCTGTTTATCACTTTGTAATCAGAAAGATGAGATTTTTGTTGTTTTTGTGCCAGATAAATACTGTTCTGATTGCAGAATTAAGTAATAAAAGAAGTATCATCTGATGATTATATTGTTCAAATGCTTTTCTTCCTTAAATAGCTGCAATTTCACTACTGTTTAGTATCTTGTAGTGTAGATAACTAGTTTTTTTTGAAAACCAAAATTACGTGTTTTGTTACACGTTTGGGTGCAGTTTCCCAGTCAAATGTCCAGTAGGGACCACCAAAAGGGAGTGAAATTATGTTGTAATCAGACAAGGTTTTTAGTGTGAATATTAAATGGATGTTTTAATGAGTAAAATGTACCTCCCTAACCTAAAACTTTAACCTAAACCTAACCAGTAGTGTCCTCAAAGATAAATGAGAGGTGAACATAACAGACATCCTTAACCAACACCTAAACCTCACCGATAGTGTTCAAAAAGATAAATGAGAGGTGAACAAAACAGATATCTTTACCCTTAACCATACAATAAGTGTTTATAAAGTCATAACCAGCTATAGTACCTGTGATTTGTGTGAACGTGAATAAAATTTTATAGCTCCTCTAGTGTTAATTTCACCAGGAAACTGTGGCAAAACATATAAGTGGCATGTAAAACTCAGTTTGCAAAAATATAGTTATAGTAACATTTATTCTATAAGACTAGGTTGTTTTTTTTAAAAAAGTTTAGCTTGGCCGTAGCTAGTTTAGCTACTTTAAGTTATGAGTATCTTGGAGCTTAGAAAGCTACAATTTCGTAGTAGCTTCCCCAACACTGCCTTGTTGAGTTTGTTCAACTCAAAAATATAATTAGCCAACATCTGTATTTTCAAACCACATCATATACACTACAACAATAGGTAGTGAAAACTACTAGTGAAAATGTAAGTAATTATAACTGCATTGTTTTAAGTCCATACTAGCACATCAGGGTGTACAGTGGAAAAACGTCTCTTACAAATCCCTTTTTTTAAAGTCTGGCTCCATTATGTTCTTGAACTCTTCCTCAAATTCTTTTTACCCTCTTATGTTCATTTAACTATATATCGTTGATTGTAATCTTGTTTTATTATAGAATAGATTTAAAGAATTTTGAGTAGGCCTAATAGTCCTTTTGCCCACCGGGCACTTCACTGCTCTCTCGAGCCCCTTTTGAATACACACAATGCCTCTCATGCACTCATCCACTCTCTTACGTACTCATTCCATACACATACTTTCATCTACCCCACTGCGCTTCTGCTAAATGTGCACTCTGCTGCTTTTCTTTACAATCACCTGTCCGAGCGTGCACTCCATTGCACCCAGGAAGTCAGCCTCTTTAAGTCCATTATGGTTGCTGCTGATGTCATGCAGCTCAAAACGGAGCCGTTGCACTTCCTCAAAATAGTAGTCCACAGTGAAGACTTTGGAGAAGACAGGACTGATGCTGCTGCGTATCACCTCTGTCCGGTCCACCTGCAAACAGTCAGAACATGACAAATGTTAAAGTTCTGGTGTCGATTTTGATTGTATTCACCACATTCAGGTAAGGCAGCTTTAAAGCTCTTTCCAAATTTCCCCGTCTGAGAGCAACACAGTCCTATTCCAATCCAATACCTCAATCCAATGCATATCATGAATCGATTCAGTTTACAGTTATTGTATTTAAAGTGCACATTTTTTTTGCTACAACTGGCAGATTATTACTGGCATTATGCCAATAAAAACCTCTTAAAATTACATAGCCTCGCTCATATTCATCCCAAAATTAAAAGAAAGTATAAAAAAAATTATGTTTTGCATAAAAACATTGAAGCTTTCATCCAGGACCATTTGAAAGATGCATTGTGACATTATTTTTACAGTAAAAAAAAAAGTTATACATTATTATAAGCATACTGTATATTAAAGTCAGTGCAGCAAATAGTACAATTATGTGTAAATACTTTAAAATGAAAACAATACATATTTTTTGCATTACAGCAATTCGAATATGAGAATAAAACGCATTTTTGCATTCCGGTGAAAATGCGCTTAATTGTCATGAAAATAGTATGGAAACAATGACAAATGCAAACAATAGTCCTAAAATTGGTCCTAAAATTTTCATGTGCAATATATATAATATATATATATATATATATATATATATATATATATATATATATATATATATATATATATATGTATATGGCTTTGAAGTTAAATATGACCAGGACATTTTATTGATGGTTTCATGAAATTCACACAAAACCATTACACACAAAACCATTTCACAAAACGCATTACAAACGCATTACAAACACATTACTTTATTTTCCGCTTTAGCGCTTACAGGTGGGATTCAAATGGCACAGCCTCATTAATTATGGATGGTATCCTAAACTATGCCAATTAAAAAATAAAAAAACATATGCCAGAAACAGCTGTTTGAGTCAAAACTGAAACCTTTTCACAGACAACTAGTGAAAACTAACAGGCTACTTCAAATGCTTGAGCTACTGCAGCACTTGAATTACTGCAGCACTGCACCTCCTCACCATCCTCAGTTTTATTAGTGAGGCACAAGACAGCATGACAGTTAGAGTTGTTTTTTTGTTTTGTTTTTTGTATGATCTGATGGAGCTGTTTTAAATTGCTTTCACATCACAGCATAGAGTACAGCCTCAGAGCCCTAACCAGCCCACAACAAAAGGCTGGAAGGTGTAGGGCTCAAAAATAGTGGTCATTTGGTCAAATTTTTTTTTTTTTGGAAATTCTGTTTACAGCAACCATACATGTTGGCTACCATTATTATTCTCCCATAGAAAAACCCTGCGAAGGCATCATTTAAGCCAGAATTCCCTAGAATATACATTCCATTAACAGAATGTATAAATGAGCTATGAGTCTGTTTTGGAATGTTTGTGATTTCAAACTTCAGCTGTCAAAACTCACACACAAGCCCTTTAATCCGCTTTAATATGCTCTCTCTTATTTTTTTCTTTTTTCTTACTGTAAGACCTGAATTTTATATATATTTATATATTCATATAATACCTCATGCATTAAACGTCATTATCCTCCTGAGACCCAACAATTAATTTTTGCATTTGACTTTTGTTATTTAAGTTTCTCTTAGCCCATACATGCCACAGTAGTAAATGTTGTGAATCTTGTTGTGAAATGTTGAGGACACTCTGGGCTTTTCAGAGATGCCAAATGTTTGGGAGTTTGGCCATGACAACTTCCTCTCCTTGCTCTATAGAAATGTATGACATTACAATTCAGCACATGAAATGCATTTTCATAAATTTTAACATGTTTTTATACACCAAACTCGATACTGAATTTAAAAAAATATATATAATTTTTTTTTTTTTTTTTTGCTGTGGTCTCAGGAGGTCATATTAAAATGACATTAAAATAGCTTTTAATATAAAACCATGACATTTTTATAATGACTGAGCAAGCTGCATATGTAAAATAAATCACACTTGAAATATACAGTATCTTAAAAAATGTATATATCAGTATTTTTAAAACTTTTTAGTGGACATGAATGGAATGGAATGATGATTGCGAGATATACCTCAAAAGCCTGTTGTATCACAACTGATACACTCATTTTCAACATGATTTTTCTATACAATAATGACATTTTAAGTAAGCACATTTTGCATCAATTCAATGAATATTAACTTTGAAATATCAGTAACAATATAAACGTTATTTTTAATTTGACTCAAAATCTGCAAAAATGTAACATCAAAAAGACATGTGCATCACAATATGAAGGTAGCCATTTTGGAAATTATATTACAAGGTCTTCTCCTTCCATGGAAAAGCATGGAAACTTTCACCAGGAGGCATTAGACATCTAGTACACTGCATACAAAAGTTTTTTCAGATAAAGTTTTGATCATGTTGATGACATAGAGCAGGGGTGGGGAACCCTGCTCCTGGAGGGCCACTGTCCTGCAGAGTTTAGCTCCAACTCTAATCAAACACACCAAGTAATCCTGGAGACCTTGATTAGTTTGCTCAGGTTTGCTAGATTAGGGTTGGAGCTGAACTCTGCAGGACAGTGGCCCTCCAGAAGCAGGGTTCCTCACCCCTGATGCAGAGGCTTTAGAAAGTCATGTATCAAATATGATACAGGCAGCATTATAGGGTTGAAGTGTTGCTCAAAATTTTTTAATTTGAAACAGGAAGAAAAAAAGAGTCCTATAAGAGGGCCTTGTATAAGCTGTGGGCATCACATATTCAAGTGTGTATAAAACATTTGTTTTCAACGTTGATGGCCGTGAGACCTTGCAGCTCAGTACAATACAACTATACAAGTGATTGAGCCTATTAAAGACTTGAACATACCTCAAACCACTGTCCATGGGACTGCATCTTGAGGACTACACAGGGATCAGGCTTGGACAGAGCATCCCTGTCAGATATTCCTTTGCAGGCCACACGGAGCTCCACTTTTGTTAGACACGGGCTGTTGAAGAGGCCCAATGTGGTGGCGGCTGACTCATAGATGTTACTCATTTTGCTTTCCTGTGTTCAAGCTGCGATGAAAAAGACAATAAGTTTAGTTCAATGTTAGTGCTGTATGATGCTGTTTACAGGTCCATGCCATTTAATTCAAGAGTTTCCATGTTCATTTTATAAACTTAAAGGTCAATTGATGTTTAGTCATGCCATAAAGTTGAAACACAAACACAATTAACCAACTCTAGCAAGAGAACGTTCAGTGAGTACACACACAATGTGAACATGTGCACACTACAAAAAATTTAAAAAAAAATAAAAAAAATAAAAACAATATATATGTATATATACACACTACCGGTCAAAACTTTTGAAACGCTTGACTGAAATGTTTCTCATGATCTTAAAAATGTTTTGATCTGAAGGCATATGCTTAAATCTTTGAAATTAGTTTTTTAGACAAAAATATAATTGTGCCACCATATTAATTTATTTCATTATAAAACTAAAATGTAATAACAAAAAAATAAAAAAAACATTTTTGAAATTGATGACTTGGACCAAATAATAAAGAAAAGCAGCCAATAAGTGCCCAACATAGATGGGAACTCCTTCAATACTGTTTAAAAAGCATCCCAGGGTGATACCTCAAGAAGTTGGTTGAGAAAATGTCAAGAGTGCATTTCTGCAAATTCTATGCAAAGGGTGACTACTTTGAAGATGCTAAAATATAACACAGTTTTGATTTATTTTGGATTTTGTTTAGTCACAACATAATTCCCATAGTTCCATTGATGTTATTCCAGAGTTTTGATGAACTTTACTATTATTCTAAAATGTGAAGAAAAAAATAAATAAATAAATAATAATAATAATAATAATAATAATAAAGAATGAGTGTTTCAAAACTTTTGACCGGTAGTGTGTGTATATATATATATATATATATATATATATATATAAGATAAAGTATTTTGTCTTGTTTTCTAGTAAAAATATATTAATATTCTTAAAACAAGACAAACTTGAGAAGCAAAATGGCAAAATTGAACAACAAATCGACAAAATTTAGTAGGGTAAAACATGGCTAAAGCCCCCTGGGTTGAAAGGCACATTTGATATGATTATCTCCCAAAACACTAACCAGCAACAAAAACTACCACAGTACTTTCCTAAATACCTGTTTGTCACTATACACTGCAGAATATTCCTGATAGTGTGTTATGTCTAAAGTTTGATTTTGAGGTAATTTAATCTATATTTAATCATTTTTAAAATGTTGCAAATTTATGTAGTTAATGAAAATCCCTGAAATTACCACATACATTTTGAGACAAGGATTTGTCATTTTCGGTTTTGTTCAAGGTGATAAAATCAAAAGTTTTACAATAACTGTCCAGTTAGTGAAAATCCCCCTATTGCAGGGGTTAAAGGCCATTAAACACATGGCTTTTTTTCTTGTTTTTTTTTTTTTTTTTAAGCGGGGTGAATAGATTTATTATGAGGAATGTTTTAATGGGCTCACATTGACTGATCCAATCAAAATAGAGATTAATTTGTTTATAGAATACTTCAGATGTTATGAAATGCCAAATGTGATTGAAATTAACAGAAAATTGTTTTACCCTTTTCTCAAGTGGTTATTTTGAATAAGCATTATCTTAATTTGTTTCTCAAAAAAGCATCTTGCTGTCTCAAAAGTATTTGCATTAGTTTACAAATTTTGCCCTCATATCTACACAATATCACTATAACACCCCTGGGGGTCTTTTACCCCATATGTGGGGGCGTTGTACCCCAAGTGTGGAGTAAAAGGCTCCCTCACCACCTTGTTTTAATGAATTTAATGAATCAAAACAACCTTCTGTTATTATTTCTTTTCACACAAATTATGTTGCTCCATCATTAATTACTAAAAATAAATGTATTTTTTCTTCAATGCTTTTAGTTGTACCCTATGTGTGTGTGTGTGTGTGTGTGTGTATATATATATATATATATATATATATATATATATATATATATATATATATATATATATATATAGATAGATAGATAGATAGATAGATAGATATATATAGATATATAAAAGACCAGCATGAAGCAAATTGTACTGGCAAAACATTTTACAGTGTAGTCTCTGGACGAAGGCAGTCATTGAACTAATTTAAATTAATAATATTGCACTTCTGAATGGACAAGTTCTAACACGATAAGTATGTTGATTAAAACAGGAAAAGGAAGACTTGTTAAATCAGAGGAACCGATTACGTTGTCTTCTAATGAATTTGCTGGTCGCTCATGCACCATGTGGAATGAGCTCAGCGCTGTTCCTGTGGGAGAGATTCCCTGCAACATAGAGCGCAGAGCTGACCCGAATAATCAGGCTGCGATCACCACAGTCTCTCTCCCTCTCTGTGTACACTCAATTATTCATGCTCTCTGCTTGTTTTGAGTGCCACACTTTTATTATTATTATAGTTATATGCAGTTACGGTCTACTGAAACACTATAAACACTCCTAACCCTATAGGTGGACATAACTGTTATTCCAGCTGGCAAACCCATGCAGTTTTTACAGTACGCGTATCCCACTTTGACGCGTCATTTTAATGCACCTGCCGGCACCTCAGATTAATTGAGGTGGCTGCGCGTGAATAGTTCTGTGCAGGTGTTCGTGTTGCGCGCATAAAATCTATTGGAATAATCCTGGAAAGCGTGGAGTCTCCTGCAATATGATGAATTAATAAAGCACTCGCTGGACCAGCGTTACGTCGGCCTAGTTTTCCTGCTGTTAATATTTGTGGTATAGAACCTACATGGGGTGTGGACAACAAACGCTATTTCAGTTCAAAAGCCTGTCCACAAGCTCTCACCTTTCTTTTTGTAGTCGGTTTATACTAGGTGACTACGGCTGAATCCAATGCGGCATCGGTCAGTCCAGTAACACCTAAGGCTGACAAAAACTTGTGCGACTTCTTGGAAAAAGTATCCAAGTGCCTCGTTTTTGTGTGGATGAGGAATGAATGAAAACAACCTGTGTAGCCTATAGTCTACAACAAATGAATTGCCATTCAGTGGCAATAGAGATTATACATACCACAATATACCATTAACGGCAAACTATGCGCACAACGGGCGTTGCATGTACCGAAATGGGATAGACAGTAGGTTCCCTATAGTTACACTTTCTACAAAAACAGTCAACAGAATCATACATCTTTTGTCGAAATAAGATGTGAAGAAAGCATTTGCATATTTCGGTCACGTTTTTTTAGATGACCGTTACTCCATCAATGCGTAAAACATCCCCTGAAACCTGACATCACCTGACAGACATCAAGCCATCTGAAAATAGTGTGTCTGTGTACATTCGTGAGAGTTCTGATGTTTTGCGATAAAAGGCAGCACACTTACCCACTCTTAAAGTATGAGAACAAATCCTATGCAATGTCTGAAAAAGTTCTTTAGTGTTCAGATCGTGCTAAGTGCAGTTGGCGCACTGGATTCATTTTCCATCCAAGGACACCGATCCCATTTCCAGATTCTCTACGGAGACGATAAAAACAGCTCCATCGGGTTGTGCGTAAAGGTGATGGATAGTCCGACAGTCTCCTCTCTCAGCATAAGAGAAGGGCAGGCGAGTGCACTTCAGTTAAGTTGATTGTTTAATCCCTATTCTGTGAAAACTAGGGAGCAGGTGCAGGGTGCGAACATAGTCTAACCCTGCACTCTGGCGGTTAGTTTAGTGACTTACAACTGCTATGAAATAAGGTTAGAATCTTTTAAAGATATCAGATCTGTTTTGATGGATAAGATAACAAAACTAAGTATTAAGAATTATTAAGAATTGTTTTACTATAATATTTAGTTCTTTCTTTCTTTCTTTCTTCTACAAATATGGTTGGTTTTCCACCTTTAGGCCTATATATTTATTTATTTAGTTAGTTAGTCATGGGGAGAGGGCTTTAAACAATAAACTAATGGGAGTTGCCAAAGGGCCAGTCAGACTATGTGACCCATATCTTACTCTCTTTTGTTCTGTGTGTATATTTAGATATCTCTTAGGAATTCTCGTGATTAGGGCTATGATTGTGGTTCACAGTGGTATCTATAATTCTGTTCTATTCTATTCTACTCTATTCTGGTGTCCTGAACTTTGATTCAAGCTGTGATTGTGGCTTGCAGTGGATCCTAATATTTTATTCTATTCTATTCTGATTTCCTGAGCTTTGATTCAGGCAGTGATTGCGGCTCCCATTGGTATCTATAATTCTGTTCTATTATACTCTATTCTATTCTGATATCCTGAGCTTTGATTCAGGCTGTGATTACAGCTTGCAGTGGTGTCTATAATTCTATTCTATTCTATTCTGATTTCCTGAGCTTTGATTCAGGCGGTGACTGCGCTCCCATTGGTACCTATAATTCTATTCTATTATACTTTATTCTATTCTATTCTGATATCATGAGCTTGATTCAGGCTGTGATTGCGGCACACAGTTGTATCTATAATTCTATTCTATTCTGTTGTAATATCCTGAGCTTTGATTAGGGCTTGATTGTGGCTTGCAGTGTTATCTATAATTCTATTCTATTTGGATATCCTGAGCTTTGATTCAGGCTGTGATTGCGGCTTGCAGTGGTGTCTATAATTCTATTCTATTCTGCTATCATGAGCTTTGATTCAGGCTGTGATTACAGCTCGCAGTGGTGTCTTTAATTCTATTCTATTATACTCTATTCTATTCTGATATCATGAGCTTTGATTTAGGCTGTGATTGTGGCATGCATGTGATATCTATAATTCTATTATATTCTATTGTAATATCCTGAGCTTTGATTAGGGCTTGATTGTGGCTCGCAGTGGTATCTATAATTCTATTCTATTCTGATATCCTGCTATCTATAATTCTATTCTATTCAATTCTATTCTGATATCCTGAGCTTTGATCCAGACTGTGATTGTGGCTCACAGTGGTATCTATAATTCTATTCTATTCTGATATCCTGCTATCTATAATTCTATTCTATTCTATTCTGATATCCTGAGCTTTGATTAAGACTGTGATTGCGGCTCGCAGTGGTATCTATAATTCTATTCTATTCTGATATCCTGTTATTTATAATTCTATTCTATTCTGATATCCTGCTATCTATAATTCTATTCTATTGTATTCTGATATCCTGGGCTTTGATTCAGACTGTGATTGCGGCTCGCAGTGGTATCTATAATTCTATTCTATTCTGATATCCTACTATCTATAATTCTATTCTATTCTATTCTGATATCCTGAGCTTTGATTCAGACTGTGATTGCAGCTCGCAGTGGTATCTATAATTCTATTCTATTCTATTCTGATATCCTGAGCTTTGATTCAGACTGTGATTGTGGCTCGCAGTGGTATCTATAATTCTATTCTATTCTAATATCCTGTTATCTATAATTCAATTCTATTCTGATATCCTGAGCTTTGATTCAGACTGTGATTGTGGTTTGCAGTGGTATCTATAATTCTATTCTATTCTGATATCCTGCTATCTATAATTCTATTCTATTCTGATATCCTGAGCTTTGATTCAGACTGTGATTGCGGCTCGCAGTGCAATCTATAATTCTATTCTATTCTGATATCCTGCTATCTGCAATTCTATTCTATTCTATTCTATTCTGATATCCTGAGCTTTGATTCAGACTGTGATTGCGGCTCGCAGTGGTATCTATAATTCTATTCTATTCTGATATCCTGTTATCTATAATTCTATTCTATTCTGATATCCTGCTATCTATAATTCTATTCTATTCTATTCTGATATCCTGAGCTTTGATTCAGACTGTGATTGCGGCTCGCAGTGGTATCTATAATTCTATTCTATTCTGATATCCTGTTATCTATAATTCTATTCTATTCTGATATCCTGCTATCTATAATTCTATTCTATTCTATTCTGATATCCTGAGCTTTGATTCAGACTGTGATTGCGGCTCGCAGTGGTATCTATAATTCTATTCTATTCTGATATCCTGCTATCTGTAATTCTATTCTATTCTATTCTATTCTGATATCCTGAGCTTTGATTCCGACTGTGATTGCGGCTTGCAGTGGTATCTATAATTCTATTCTATTCTGATATCCTGTTATCTATAATTCTATTCTATTCTGATATCCTGCTATCTATAATTCTATTCTATTCTATTCTGATATCCTGAGCTTTGATTCAGACTGTGATTGCGGCTCGCAGTGGTATCTATAATTCTATTCTATTCTGATATCCTGCTATCTATAATTCTATTCTATTCTATTCTGATATCCTTAGCTTTGATTCAGACTGTGATTGCGGCTCGCAGTGGTCCACGCCCAGGCTGAAAAGCAGCGCTCTGTCTCTGTGCGAAACATCCGGGGCTCATTCAGGGGTGTTACTCAAGCCTGCGAAGATGGCGACTACGAGCAGAAATACACTCCTATCGGTTAGCACAAATGTAAATAACAGCACTTCCGAAAGCCAAAACCCCGATGAGGATGACGGACAGAATTTATGGTAGGCCAAACCGGTTCTTTTATGCCCCCATTAAATCCCGGATTCATGTGCATAACATGCCTTTAGGTGTCCCAGAGCCGCATGTGACAGTTAGCCGCTAACTTGCAAATTACACCAGCCGGGCAGGTACACACAGGCCAGCCTGAATTAATGATGGCAATGATGCTTATTCTGTAAACCCATGTGATATTAACAGCTAACCCCACTCGGTTTCCTCCTTTGTTCAGGTCGTCAATATTGAGTGAGGTATCTACGCGTTCCCGATCAAAATTGCCGTCAGGAAAGAATGTGGTGGTTATGGGTGGGTGTTTCTTTCCTCTCACATTTAATGTCTCTTGTGATGGGTGTATCCTCCTCATCTGCATCCAGTGACTCGTTAATATTAAATAACGTGTAGCGTAAGAGGAATGCAGGGGATTGCATGACCATATTTCATAGTAAAAGCGTCAATGTGTGCACTGATGTGATTGTTATTGAGAGCTCGGCTGAGCGCACGTCATTGTCTCCAGTCATCATCATCAGACACAGTGCGCAAGACACACCAGTGTTTGTTGCGGGAATTTAGTTTTTCAATCATCGGCCATTTGTTCAGTTTCAAAGCTTTGTATGTAGTTGAGACTGTCGGGTTTGGTGAATGCAGATAATCCGCACTCTCAGACATAGGCTGTTTCTCAAAACCTAGTGAGCTGCCTACCTAGACCGCATGTTTGCCCAGGAACAAAATCCTGCCTATGATGTGTAAAAATGCTCCCACGATGTCAAACAGGGGGTTTCTAGGGGCTTATGCAGTAAAATGCTATCTAGGTAGACAGCTGACTAGGTTTTGAGCCACAGCCACTGATTGGCTCATTATTGCTGATTCAATGGAAATGCTTTTTACTCATCATAGTGTCAGAAATGACAAACTGTCATGCAAACTCTGTTGGATGTTGTTTTTATCTATTAAATAATTTAGTAGTAATTCAGAGATACAGTCTCTATGTTTCTATGTTTTTCAGTATAGGTAAGCAAAATGTCTCTCATTCAAAGCTGTTAAATATATAGGCTTTTATGAAATAGCCATTGAATACTTTAAATAATGGCAAACATTTTTAAATGATAGCAGTTAAGGCTTTAGTTAAAAGCACTGTAACATGTATGATTCACATTGCTTGTTTTTTATTTGTATTTCTCTGTTTATTATAAGAATGTGCAAGAAAAGTACTGTTTATCTTCTATATTAAATGTTTTTAATGTTTGTCTGATTATGTATGTAAACGCTGACTTGTTTAACAGGTGAGGTGGGGTCTGGGAAGACCACCCTCGTGGCCAGACTACAGGGTGTGGAGGAGTATATGAAGGGGCGGGGCTTAGAGTACCTGTATTTCAGTCTTCATGATGACGACATTGATGGTAAGAATTAAAAGCCAGTTAAAAAATTGGTTGTGTCCTTTATTGAAATATGGAAATGTATGTTGTAATTCTCATTAGAATAAATGCTATAACTGGGCACAGTTGAACATAATTGAGTTAAGTTCAGATCTAAAAGTTTTGTTGTGTAATTTGCATGTGATTCCTTTTTGACGTACCATTAGGCATGTTTTGTTTCTGCCTATATGAAGTATAAATACTGTTACTGTTTTAACCTCATGTGACCCTGCGTCCTTCTACGCGGACATTGTGTTTTGGCTTCGCTATATGCAACGCATAATTTAAATTAATTTAGATTAATTCAGAAGACTCTGGGCTGTCAGTAAAGGGTTAAACATTCGTTGGAGTCATGTGACAAAACAACATGGTGCCGATCACAGCAGAGTTTGTCTTTGGGAGAAACGCCAACAAAACTACATCTGGTAAGAAACCTCAACCTAAGTTTTTACATTGAAACCTGTTTGAGTCAGTCTCTAGATTCATCCAATGTGCCATTTTTTTAAAATTTGGGCAATTTATCGCGAAACGGCACGCTGTTAAACACAATGACCACTATAGTGGACAATAGTGCTAGTTTTTCATTATAAATCTTATATTTATTGTGCATTTTAACATTGAGAAAAGGCTTTATATGGAGTTAGGATGAAAGTAAGGTGCATTTTGAACTGTTCTGAGACCAGTGCAGACAGACAACTCACTGGTGGTTTAGTCATTCACTAAATGGGGTGCAAGGGAGCATCCTATAGATTTCCTATGCAGCTAAGTGCATTCACTCCTAAAATTCGACCAAAAGTTCAGTTTTTGGCTGCAGATCATGATTAGACCAATCAACATGGTTGACAGACATGGAACAATGGTAATCAGTACTTAGAGTCTGAATTTATAATGTATAATTTTATTTTAACATGGTTGGCAGTGATTGTATGATTCTGGCCATTACTTTGAATCAGAATAAATTATGCTCATTTCTGATTAGAAAAATGCTTCAGCACTGGCTATTACTTGTTTGTTTGACTGTGCAAAGAGAGAACATTGATATTTTATGGCCAAAGTAGAAAAAAATATTGTTAAATAAAAGTCAAATCATTTTTATTTGTATAGTTTTTTTATTTGTGTTTTTCAAAATACACATTGCTCCAAAGCAGCTTTACAGAAAATCAACTGTGATGTCTATAACATCTCAAAAACATGAATAACCAACACTCCTGGAAACATAATAAGCAATTTGAGAAAAAAAAAAAAAACTGTCCTGCTGTCCAAATATGTGGACATACATTTTTAGGATTTGTTTTTTTGCATGTTTATTGGGTACAGTTATTAATTACGAATCAAAAAGGGACATGGAAAATGCACACAGCATTCACGCTTGGGTCTCAGGAGGTTAAAAATATTTGTTTTGCCTAATGACAAACTAAGGGCGTGCAACATCCAATGATAGTACTGTTAACCAGCCTTTGCTGTGTTTTGGCAGATCATGCACGATGTAATGCATGGGTTCTGGATGGAGACCTGTATCACAAAGGCCTGCAGAAGTTCGCTCTGTCCACGGAGAACCTGGCGGACTCTCTGATCCTATTCGTGGTGGATCTGTCCCGGCCATGGCTAGCCCTTGATTCGCTGCAGAAATGGGGCAGCGTGGTGAGGGATTATCTAGACAAGCTCAGAGTGCCTCCTGAAACCATGAGAGAGCTGGAGCATAGATGTGAGTAGTGTCTTTGTATGTGTCTTTCGATTGGTGATGGTGTGTGTGTTTGCATGCTAATTCCCCTATAGGAATAATCTAGTGTGGTGATGCATTTTGATCTCTGAGAGTCCTAAAGATCGCTGCAGGCTTTGCTAAATTACATATCTTGTATGTGCATAAATGAATTTTGCAGTTCATTGAATGTGTGACGCTGAATGTGACTGTGTGTCTATGCAGTGGTCAAGGAGTTCCAGGAGTATGTGGAACCAGGAAGTGACCTTGATGGTGTGCCCCAGAGAAGGAATCCAGAATCAGAGGAAGAGAGCATCCTGCTGCCACTGGGGGACAACACACTTACACACAACCTGGGCCTGCCTATAGTGGTGGTCTGCACTAAGGTATACCTGCTGCCTCAAGTAACATTAAAGGCCCCATGACTTATATTTGTTGATGTATTTCCTATTGAAACAGAATGTTTGGGCGGGACATATTGAAAGGCTTGTTCTTTTCTTTACATTAAATGGATAGTTCATCCAATAATGAAAATTCTCTCTTCATTTACTCACCCTCATGCCACCCCAGATGTGTATGCATTTCTTTCTAATGCTGAACACAAACAAAGATTGTTAGAAAATCTCGGTTCTGTAGATCCATACAATTCAAGTAAACTGTGACCGAAAATATTAAGCTCCAAAAATCACAAAGGCAGCATAAAAACAATACATATGACTCCAGTGGTTAAATCCATATCTTCAGAACTGATATGATAGGTGTGGGTAAGAAAGAGATCTTTAGTTAAGTCCTTTTTTCTATAATTTCTCCTCCCTGCACAGTAGGTGGCGGTATGCACGAAGAATGTGAATTGCCTAAAACAAAAGAAGAATGTGAAAATGGAAATTGATTGTAAAAAAAAAAAGAACTTAAATATGAATCTGTTTCTTAACCACACTTATCATATCACTTCTGAAGACATGGATTTGGCCACTGGACTCATATGAATTCCTTTTACTCTGCCTTTACATGCTTTTAGGACCTTCAAAGTTCTGGCCACCATTATCTTACAGTGTATGGACCTGCTGAGCTTAGATATTCTTCTAAAAATATTTCTTTGTATTGAGCAGAAGAAAGAAATTCATACACATCTGGTATGGTATGAGTAAAAGTAAATGATGAGAGAATTTACATTTTTGGGTGAACTATCTCTTTAAGCTATGTCACAGCCATGAACCATGATTTGCTGCTTGCTAGTTGGTTGTAGGTGGTATTAGGGGGCTGGACATTCTCATTCTAGAGAGCATTTGAATGGACAGTAATCTATGTAGTGCATCAATATTTTAGGTCGGAGGAGAGACTGTACATTTTAAATGCGTATATCTAAGGTTAATTTAGTGTACTTTTGGGAGTACAGTAGCATATAGATGGCTTCAAAGCTAAAAGACATTAATTCAAAGCCATATAACTCCAATTCTGATTTCATGTGGTCTTTTAAAGATTAATGTTTCATATTCTGCAACTAGCAGGCTGTTTATTGTGCTACACCATCACTATAATGCATTCATACTGCTCTGAAAGATTCCTGAGGTTCAGCTGGTGCTGTTTTAAGATTGTGATTTTATATTTGTGCATATTCTGTGCAAATATGATAAGCTTGGCATTTCTTATTGTCATTTACCAAGTTGGTTTTGCTTTTACTAAAAGGCCCAAATATATAAAGTTACTAAGCAAGCATGGAATTGTATATTAGTGGAGTCTGCCTTTTCATAATTATTTCTCTCTCTCTGTAGTGTGATGCTATCAGCACTCTTGAGAAGGAGCATGATTATAAAGACGAGCACTTAGACTTCATCCAGTCTCACATTCGACACTTCTGCCTGCAGTGTATCCTTAACCGGCACCACATCCAAACAAGAGCTGTAATGACACTTATATTTTTGATGTTTATATTTGCTCATACTTTTAAGTGTCAGCAATGTAGTGTATTGTCTTTTTTTTTTTTTTTATCTGAAGACAATAGCAGGGCTTGCTCTAGCAGAAGAACTGCATCTTAGACCCTGTTTCCACCTGGTATTAAGATGCGTCTTGGGTGATCCGATCACATATGGTCAAGTGAGACACATCGCTGTTTACACCTGGTCATTTAAATGCATCTCCTGTGACCACTTGTGTTCGGATTTGGAGGGGAGGTTCTCTGTTTTATGAGGACATACATCAATCACCATGTCAGGGTGTTACTGCATGATAATAAATCGAACAAAGTCAGAAAAGACAAGAACGGTGCACAGTTTCTCCCAGATGTGGTTGAAATTTTATCTAAGCATAAATGCAACATGTCAAGCAGAATTATCCATTATTCTAGTGGATTACCTGTATTAAGGGAGCTTCAGGTGTTCGTGCTTCTCAACTGTGTTTATTTCAGACACACTAAAGAAGATCCATGAAGCTCTCGTTATTGTGTATGTATCCGCTTTTTAAAATTTTCTGATCGGACAGTTATTTCCTTTTAAAGCCGCTCGTAAATGGCAACGTTTAAACTCTTGTTTAAGCGTAGCGGTTGATTGACAGGTGAGGGCGGCGATTCACTGCTGCCAGGACACATACAGGATGGATTAGCAGTTACACCTCAAGTGCGATCTGGTCACATGCATTTTTGACCACATTCGTATGTGGTTTTTGTAATTTGATCACAAAACATTTTAGACCCCGTTTAGACCTGTATTTAGGGCTGACCACATGTGATCGGATCACCTGAAACGCATCATAATACCAGGTGGAAACGGGGTTTTAATGTCTTGTTTAACATTGGAAAGCAGTAACATGAGTAAATGGAGCTCAGATATTCCTGCTTATATGTAGCCTCATCTTGTTCTCCTTTACAAGTGACCTTCAGATGGGGCAGCATTACTCTACACATCTATGAAGGAGAACAAAAATCTAGACTTGTTATATAAATACCTCGTTCACAGGTTATACGGCTTTCCCTTTAACATCCCAGCTCAGGTGGTGGAGAAAGACTCGGTGTTTATGTAAGTGTTTGGGTGGCGAGCCGCAGATGCAGCCTCTAGCTTTTTTATTTAAATTATTTATTTAAATTATTATTATTATTTATTTCTTTTTTTCATTTTTCCTTAAGAACAAATTGTGGAAGGTTTTTTCATGCACTACTTCATAACATTAAAATGCAAATTTCATACTGTGCATAAAATTGCTAAAATGTAGAAGTAAAACCAGGTGTACACATATGTTGTGCGTTTCGCTTTCAGTCCATCAGGATGGGACAATGAAAAAAAGATTGCCATTCTGCATGAAAATTTCCAGACAGTAAAAGCAGATGACAACTTTGAAGATGTAATAGTGAAACCTCCGGTTAGAAAGGTACGGTTTCACTCTTAATTCACTCAGATGGCCTTTGCCAATGGATTTGCAATTTCCAGAGTCTCTTTTACCCTACAGTTACTCGTTTCTGCCATTTCTTTCCAGTTTGTACATGAGAAAGAAGTTCAAGCTGAAGATGACCAAGTATTTCTAGTAAAGTTGCAGGTAACGGCTTTATATATGCACAATATCAAATGATTTCAAATGATATCCAGCATGCCGAGGTGGTATGTTGTTTTGTGTTAAGAAAATAACTGGTGGGACACTAGGCATAGATTGTTCTTATTATACTAATAGTTTTTGATTGAACTCTATGTGGGATAAATTGAGATTCATTGAGAATGCAGCTCAATATTGTCAAGTAACCAGAGGAGTTTTGTTGGTTGAGCATGAATTATGCAGGTCAAATTAATCATTACTGAATAATAAATATATAAACAATGAATTATTTTTTTCCTGTATCAGTCTCTGTTAGCTAAACAGCCACCAGTCACTGCAGGAAGACCAGTGGTAAGTATTTTACATATTCTACATTAAGATTTTAACATGGTACTCTGTATTGAATTTATGTTTTTGTGTTTTCTTTCCTGCTGTGAGATATTTAAATTTAAATATATTAATGTAGAAGACAATTTTTATTCAAAGCGACTTACAAACAAGCACAAATATAGACACTAGCGTGACAACATATCATATCACATAAGAACATTTCCTTGTCCTATGGATGAATGTGTACCAGGGTTCCCACAGTCATGAAAAACCAGGAAATATCAAGCAATTTTACATTTGTTTTCCAGGTCTGGAAATAAAAAAAAATTAAATTAATGGAAAAGTCCATTTTCAGTGCTCTAAAATGTTTAGTGATCTAGATATTGTTTATATATATATATATATATATATACTAAAATGTGCTTGCAAGCCAGAGTAATGTCTGATTTGTCAGTGAATCTTTCTTTTTAATGTTTTTTTTAAAAAAATTTTAATTTATTTATTTTTTGAGTCAGTGCTTTTGAATTAATTAGTTGAAACCGTTAATAATAATAATTTTTTTAAACACCTGAAAACGCCTGGAAAGGTTATGGAAATTAATACGTCAAAAAGGTTGGGAGGCTACAAGCTACTTTAATTAGAAGAACAGCAGAATTCAACTTAACATTTCAGTACAAAAAGAAGACTCGGTGACCCATTTATTTGCATAAACCATCCAAACGAACCGATTCTCTAAAATGAATTGGATATCTCTACAGAAAGAGGACAGTTTAGGATAACACATTTAATTAATACATTGACTGACTTGACAAGTTAATCTCAATCAACAGCATTTGTGGCATAAACTTGATTACCACAAAAACTGATGTGGACTCATTTCTCCTTTTCTTTAAAAAAAACTAAAAATCGAGGTTACCGTGAGGCACTAACAATGAAAGTGAATTGGGCCAATTTTTGCAGAGTTTAAACAGAAATGTGAAGCTTATAATTTTATAAAAGCACTTACATTAATTCTTCTGTTTTAAAAACCAACTTGCCTCACTGTTACCCAATTTTTGGCTTTTTTCTTTTAAAGAAAACATTTACATTTACATTTACATTTATGCATTTGGCAGACGCTTTTATACAAAGCGACTTACAGCGCACTTATTAAAGGGACAATTCCCCCGGAGTAACCTGGAGTTAAGTGCCTTGCTCAAGGACACAATGGTGGTGGCTGTGGGGATCGAACCAGCAACCTGATTATCCAGTTATGTGCTTTAGCCCACTATGCCATCACCACACCAGAAAATGAGGGATGAATCAAAATTCATTTTTGTGGTAATCAACATTGTGCCAAAATTGCTATTGATTGAGCTTAACTTGTATTGAACCTGGAATCTTCCTTTAACGGACAAGCTACTGAAAACAACTAAATAAATAACAAATAAAAATAAAAAAGCAGTACATATTTTTTGTTTGTGTTTAACAGGACCCAACAAACAGAGCTCCCACTGGCTCCCCGAGGACGACCAATCGCTCTGCAGCAGCAAACGTGGCTAACGTCATGCCCATGCAATCAGGTACCAAGAAGATTGATCCCAACATGAAAGGTGTGTATGCAAGAAACATATTTAGGATGCATGCCTCTGTCTCCTCTCCACCTTTCTCTGGGTTTGTTCCAAAACCTAGTTTGCTGCCTCATTACCTTAGCATCCTAACAGAGATGGAACCTTACAAGTGACTGATTTAGAACACTGTCTACAAAGGCAGCAACTTTGTGCGCCTTAAACAGCGCTTTGAATGGGAAACTTGATTCTTAATTGATTCTAAGAATCTGAAGTTAGCATGTTGCTAAGCTAACTTTCAGCCTGTCAGGCAAAATGTGTGGCACCTTGGAACCTTTTTGGAATTAGCGTGATGCCCAAATAAGCATAAAAACATAGCACACACAAATACTGCCAATTTTTAATTAGAGTGAACTGTTTTTATCCCTAGGTTTGCCATTGAATGAATTTAATTAGTATATTTAAAATTAACATTTCTCTTGCCTCATTCACCATCTAGGAATGAGTTTTTCACTGAGCCAATCGTAATGGTTTCTGGGATTGCCTTCTCCATAAGGGATACATGCAAAGCTGCACTAGAATTTGGCTAAAACGAGGTATCTTAGGAGGCAACATAATTATATTTCCTTTTGGAACCGTCTTCGTGTTGGGCGTGCATTAAAATGCTTTCTCCATAGGCAGCTCACTAGGTTTTGGAACAGAGCTTCTCTCTCATTCCTTTTTCTCTTCTTGGCTGCATCTATAGCTTTCCAACTTTTGGAAGCAACAGTATTGGGATCACACCTTTCTACTTCCTGGGGATTTATTTCTCCAACTCTCTAGATCTGGTTTCCTGGTTTTCATCACCCACTCATCTTAGTGACAATGCAACATTTGACTTTCAACACGAGATCCCATCCTCTTTCGTTTGGCAATGTTTGTGCACCTGGATGTAGGGGGAAATGTTGATAATGAATAAAATTTTAGTGTGTTCAGTGACTGTATTAGGATCTCAGATCATATGAAAATTGCTGCCCATGTATGAAGAGGATTAGGAGAGCTTGTTGGTATTAGGTCTGCTTTGGCTTTTTTCATTGCTGTCCACATGAATTTCCCCCTCAGACTTTTAATCTCGATTTTCAGCATGATTTTAATTCCACTTTAGAGTTTAGTAGATTACCATTTGAGCTGATCTTAGACCTGTTTTGATTTTCTTTTTAAAAGAATCTACAGGTTCAATACAAGTTAAGCTCGATTTACAGCATTTGTGGCATAATGTTAATTACCACAAAAAATTATTTCGTCTCATGCCTCGTTTTATAAATATTTATAAAAAGCAACTTAGAATGAAAGTGAATGGGGCTAACCCATAAATGTTAAAATGTACACTTTTTTTGAAAGTATATCCACAAGATGCAAATATTATGTGTTAACTAGTTACAGATGCACCGATATGGAAATGTTTGGCCGATACTGATTTTAACAAAAAACCTGTTGGACAATTACAATATTTTGCAACTGTTTTACTTAGAAATTATACTTTAATTACAAAGAAGTACAAAAGCTTTTTTACTGTTTTAACAATAAATAATTTTCATTGAACATAAACTGGATATGTTGAACACATGACAGGCCAAAAGTTTAAAGAGAGCCACAATGAAAGATAAACAGAATATTAATAAGATGAAAGATGAAAAAAATAACTAAATATGATAACATAATTGGTGATTTTTATTTTTATTCTGTACTTTTAAAACATTTTTGCACTTCTGTTTTTGCAGTTCAAAACAATAGAACTTGTACAGTATGTACTGTATATAATAGAGCAGTTTAAATTCATATCATGCATATGTTGGGCAATTCCACGGAAATGTCAACCACATCATGTAAAAAAAAAAATAATAATTTAAGCAAAGGAACAAAACCTTTTTAAATTCTGTATCATAGTGGTATAATGATAATGCCGTCCAGAACACTAGAGGGTGCCACTTGCTCACACAGTGCTGACTGAAGCACTGATTGCAGACTATATTTTAAAACAGCCTTTTCAAATGTAATAACCGTGCAAGAACATACTGCGAATCTTGATTCAATCAATCATGCAGCATTAGTTTACACAGATAAGGTTAGTAAGCGATTCTATCACACTAAAATCATGTTGTTTAAGTCTTATGGCTATACTTTTTAAACAGTATGTATTTTAATATTTATGGACTGACCCCATTCACTTCCATTGTAAGTGCCTCACTGTAACTGTGATGCTTGCTATTTTTATTATAATTATATCATTCCTTTAACACTATGGTTGGGTAGGGAAGGCTGGTCATAGGTCAGTATCTGCTGGAGCCTCGGGCATTATTATTGTACTGATTACTATTGTTTTCCTCTTGTGGCAGGAGGTCAAACCAGTGAGGGTGTACTCGCTAACTTCTTCAACAGTCTGCTGACTAAGAAAGCGGGCTCGCCTGGCCCGGGCAGCCAGCCCACGGGGGGAGGGAGCAACACACCAGGAACAGTCCGCAAGTCAGGTGAGAGATTCTCATTGAAACTCTCATATACTTCTTCATTCATGTGTGTAATCCGTCACCTCGTAAATGTGGTGTGTTTGAAGTGTTTTCACTAATGGCTTAAAGGGATAGTTCACCCAAAAATAAACATTTAGTCATCATAGTCTTAGTAAGTTACTCTTGATAGTCTCAGTCACCATTCACTTTTATTGCACTGTTTTCTTTTTTTTTTTTTTCATACAAAGAAAGTGAATGGTGACTTAGGCTGACATTCTGTCTAATGTCTCCTTTTGTGTTTCATGGAAAAAAGAGAGTCAAACAGGTTTGGAACAACAAGAGGGTGAGTAAATGATGACTGAATTTTCATTTTTATGTGAACTATCCTTTAAGTTTTGTATAAACAGACTTCCAATATAGCTACAGGTACTGAATATGTAATTAAACTCTGATATATATTACAACCTGTAATCAGTTAGATTCAGACCTTTTTTTTTTTTTTTTTTTTTAAGATTCTCCACCCATTTTCAACATTGTGAAAGCAGTAATGTGACAAAGTCAACATTTGAAAACACACTACTTCTGTGGACTGTGCTCTGTATGAACAGAAACAGTGTCACTCAGTTTTCCTACAAAAAAAGCAAAAAGCCCCCTAAAATACAGTGAATATGTTTCCATTGAGTGTTTTTGTCTTGACAAACTGTCTTAAAATAGAATTAAAATATCCACAAAGGAAGACTCACATCTTATGAATCATAGACCTCAGAAAGAGTTAGGCAATGTTGACACAGAAGCTTGATGTTGAAAATGTTGGAACACATCTATAAATCAGAAGACACAAGACAACTTTTTGTCTCTTTTATTAATGTTATATGTGTGAGGTCACTTAAGTTTGTCCCCTGTTCTCCCTTTTTGCTTGTCGTTATATTGTTTTCATCATCCCCGTTCTCCTCCACCTTTATCCTCCCATCCCAGAACTTTGACATCAGCGATGGTAAAATAAACATATTTAATTAAATTCTTCATTGCATGTGCAGCTAAAACCTCAACCCTGCGTATCTTTCAAGCTGACATGCTCTCACCCTGATTGTACACACAATGCATATCAGATTACTTAGTAATAATAACCCAGTAATCTAACAGATAACTCGACTGAGAGAATCAAGTTACATGCAAACATGTGAACTTTAAAAACGTACAATTACAATTTTGTATTGATGTGGGTAAAAATGAGAAAACGTAGTGTGTGGGCTGAATTACTCAAAGTAACATCTTGTGTTAAAATATTTACCAAGGGTTTCTACAGTAAGTCTACATATTTAAAATTCAGCTTGCACACTCTAAAACTAACACAACAGGTGCGGTGGTCAAATCCATTACTGATTTGCTGATTTTAGCTACTTTTTTTTTCTTTCATATTGTTTTGCATCTTCATTTGTTTTTAAACCCATAATGCAGCTTGATTTTATGGGAGTGTATTAAAGGTAAAGTACCTCATTGGCCACAGTGACCTCTCGCAGTCCTCACCCTATGCCCTCATATTCTTTTTGTGACCATATGTGAGTGTGTATATGTCTACTTCAATTTTTTTACACTTTGTATGTATGAATGAGTGTGAGTGAGCAACATTTCTGCTTATGAGTCGTGTCAATTTCTGCATCAGTAGTCAGTGTGTAACCCCTTTAAAACTGTCTTCCATCACATGTGTGTTAGCCAGGGGGTGTTGGCCACGTTAAGGTGTGTGTTCATGCGACGCTTTCCCTCACTTGCATCCAATACATTTTCTTTAACCAGTGCTGCACTCCCTCTTTATAACCACTAACATCTACTGGCATTACCCTTTTTTTTTGGTAGCACACATACAGTAAATGTATATCATTGTCCTGCTTTATTTTACACTATCCTTGTTGTGGAAGGTCCAGTGTCTTCATCATGCATGGCATTCTCATATTTATGTTGCTGTGTGTCATGAGTTTCAAATTGCCCAGTTAATACAGCATGAAGTTCAATTAAAAAGCATTTGTTGGCTTTTATTTGTCATAATTTTCTTGTTACTGATTACGTGCATTGTGAATTGTACCTTTTAATGCTCCGAATGAGCAGATTGTTCACTGCACAATTTCCTGGCAAAATCCCTTAATTAGGAAGTTCTTAATGCATGGTTAGTGTAACTGTGTTCGCTGTATGTTCCTCATATTTTCCACAGCAGCTCATTACACATCAAGTTTAACACCCTGAATGTGCGATTCAATGTGCGTATGCAGATCCATTAACACTTTTCAAAGTCTTTCAACTCTATTCATTCCACCATTTGTATTTACTTTTTTCCTTCAATTTCTAAAATTATTTTTTAAATAATGCATAATTCCTGTTTCTGTAGATCTCTCTACCTAAAATTGCTGATTCGAAACATTCAGTACGTTTACATGCACTATAAAAGTTTGATTTCAGTTGGACTAAAACAACAATTTGTCTTTTTTTTTTTCTCATGTAAATGCTTTAGTCCGACTGAAATTGTACCACTTCAGTCAAACTAACAGACCTAGATAATTCGATTGTAGCTCTGCTTCATCCAGCATGTACAGTATACACGTTAATCGGACAACTGGTCTCCACATTTTGCACGTTCACCGAAAACACAGAGCTGATGTCCTTCCTCCAAATATTCAATTATGCATTGTCATGTATACTTGGCCAGCAGGGATTGAAAACGTTCCAAGGAATGAAAAACGAGCTAAATTTTTGGCAGAACGCAAGCGAAAACTGGAAGTCCCTTTCATTTGTTCCGGAGTGAAAACTTCATTTTTTTTATATGTTGGTAACCGGTTAATCTATTAACAATAATTTTTAAAAAACAAAACAAAGTATGGTTTATTACAGTAAATTTTACGGAATTACAACACTGCTTGTTGCACAAAAAAATCTATTCTCTCTTTTTAGTTGAACATGATAAGCACGTGCTTTGATTCTGCAGGAAACTGCTGCAGCACACATTTCTTTGCCATAAAGCACGTTGTGGGTTAGGGCTGGGTATCAACTGGCACCTCACGATACATTTTGCGATAAATCATGATATTATAATTTGACTTAATTACGAATCAGTTTCAATTCCAATTCAGCTGGGTATATTTCAGTTATTTGCTGATGTCTGATGAAGAGCATGTAGCTGAAACATCATGTTTTTATCTCTTGGTGAGCTCATTAAATTGATTTGGAAGCAACAGTGTGTCAACATTGTTGTGTTTACATGATATGAATACACAAATAGTTTTATATAAATATAAATCGATACCAGTCGAACGCGAGCCTGTCAAAGTATACTCCATGTGACTGTGTGCACACACAGACGGTTGGCGCATGCATGCTACAACTGCTCTGAGACACCAGACTATTTCTCTTCAGGAGTTCAGACCCATAAAGATGTCTTTATAGTCCTTCAGACTCAAGTCAAACAAATGCAGGTATCTCCAGACCTCCTCACACACTCGCTCTTGACTTCCACTGTTGTTGTTTTTACCTTCATCTCCTGATGTTTAGCGGCGACTACATCTTCTAGCGCTTCTTCATGACAGCAATGGCTCAAATGTCAGCGTTGCCACCTTGTGGACCCACTGATTAGTGCAAATATTTCTATAAGCATTCTGTGCGTTCAAAATCGGGCTGCGCACATTCAGTGCTAGAGCACTTGGCTGATGACGAGATTTGCATCACATGTCTGACCGAAATAAACTTTGGGCTTTATTATTAGGTGAGATGCATTGATTTGATGCTGGCCTGTTCTGACCGAGAAGCAGATCTGTAATTAAACAAATAATTATTACACGTTTAAAATAATTTGGACCACATAAGATGACGTTTAGTACAAACATACCCAAACAGTGTGTGTATGCATGCAGGAGAGATACATTTTGGCTTTTAATTGATTTTAGATGGCCAGATGTGTTTTTGAAATATTTTGTAAAAAAAATTTGGGTATATTTAATATTAAGAATACATTTGAGCGGACTATATTTTATATAGGTTACTGCATACTTGGCTTATTATGATTTCTATGCTGATAATTTCCCCACATGGGGAACATTTTTTAATTGCTTATTATCCCTTATTGTGAGTGTTTAGTCCCTGTAGGCCAGACAGAGAAAGAATGTAGCTAGAATATGCTAGAAAACCAAGCTCCTTGTTGTTGTTTGTATTAATCATCTTTATGAGGTTCATATCTCATGTCGCGCTGTGTGTATGTGAATGAGGTAGAGACAGAGTTGTTGTTGGCAGTGCGTGAGAAGGCGGCACTTGTTAATGCAGAAATAATGCCATAAATCGGAAGATTTTTAAATGGAACCTATGATGACCATACACCCTCTTTTCACAGACATGTCCTCTTTTTCAAACCTTAAAGCATCCGGTCGGATTTCTAGATTCCCTAAATGTCCGGGATTTGATTGTTTGCATATTGAAGTGCACAACAAGAAACACAATGAAATCTAGCACATCATATTTGTGGATTCTCGCTCTCGCTCTCGCTCTCTCTGCGTGCTGTATGACTGTGTCTCTCTCTCTCTCTCTCACACACACGCACATACAGGACGTGTGCAGCAAGCGCTAGAGTCCAGTAACTTTACTATGTAAATGTGTGTGATTGTGTACTTTATTCGGGATTGCCATTGAAACCTAATGCCCATATGCTGACATTAGTGAGAAAGTGATTTACATTAAGTAAACACAGACTGTTCTTCCATTTTTGACTGTTGTTAGTGATATTATAGTCTGTTGCATCCGCATTGGAAGGACGCACTAAGCATAATGGGTAATTTCGCTGCCTGTGAAATAGGTGGTCTGCGCATGTAAACTCACTGAATGGCTTATTTGGGCTTTCCACATGCTCTACTAAATCGATCACAGACACATTCACATGCTAAAGTGTTGATTAAGTGTACATGTATTGCTGCTATTGCAAGCTGAAATGTCACTTACTTTAAAGCTTTGGTTAACACTGCTTCCAATTAACAAACATGTGTTTTTAACTGTGGTCAATGAAAAGCCACTGTACACATACTAATATACTCTGATTGTATCTTCGCCATTCACAGGCTCCAAGCTGGGGTTGACAGACGTCCAGGCTGAGCTGGACCGGATCTCCAACAAATCCGACCTAGACTCGGCTCCTAGTTCTACCACGCCTCCTGCTGAAAATGACGAATCCTGAAAAAGAGGCGGGTTTATTCACTGGCAAGCCCCTCCCCTTTTACACTCCGCTCTCTCCGCCCACCCTGAACCTGCCTCGCTTCAGCTGCCTCTCCTCTCTCTTACTCTTTCTCTTGATCTTGTTCAGATGGGGGGATTTATTCCTGTTTATTCCTTGTAAAGCCTGTGACTTAAAGCTGCATGTCGGGCAAATTATGATGCTATGTCTGTCTCCACACACACGCACATATGTACGGCGGATGGGTCCGTTAAACACCGAGACAGACTGAAGGTTGATGTAGAAATTAAGAACACTAGATCAGATCAGTTTTGGACACTAAAAGAGAGACTTAGAAAGGAAATGGAGATGTAGAGCCAAGTCAGAACTAGAAAGTAAGGGGTGTATGTGAACACTTTGTTAATGTGTATGCAAGTTAGATTCTTTTCCATGGTTTTGGTAGTGAATTATGTTCTTATGAGTAAAGAACCGTGTATGTCTACAGTGAATGTCACTTGGCTTCTCACAAACAAAGCCCATTTTTACTTCTCTAAATGTCTTAAGCCTCATCTGAACAAAAAATAATAGAACAATAAAGGGAAGCATCACATTTCAGTAATTGTAGCAACCAAAGGATATGATCGAACAATGTGTTGGATGTAGCCACTTTGTGTTGGTATTTTCATTAAAGATCGCCTTTATTATTCTTAAAGGGACAGTCTACCCAAAAATTAGAAACCATCATTTACTCACTCTCATGCTGTTCCAAACCCAAAAGCCTTTCTTTCTTCCATTGGACACAAAATAAGAGGTTAGGCATGATGTTGGGACTGACAGCCTCAGTCACCATTCACTTTCATTGTATGGAAAAAAGATGCATTGAAAGTGAATAGTGACTGAGGCTCACATTCTGCCTAACATTTCCTTTTGTGTTCCACAGAGAAAAGTTAAGTAGTACAGGTTTGAAACAACATGAATGTGAGTAAATAATAACAGAATCGTTTTTTTGTTTTGTTTTGTTTTTTCTGTGAACGATCCCATTATTATACACTCCTGCACTTCCCTATTCTTCAGTATATCAGGAACAGCTGAAGTTGCAGGAACAGCAACTACAGAACAAACTTAATGACATAATTTCAATACTTTATTTTCTAATATCTGTAACCCATTTTTTTTGCGGCTGAGAAATTGTCAACAGAGTCACCTAGTAAAAAGTCATCACCTGGGATCCGTTGAGTACAGTCAATTTAAATATCGTACTTTTACACAATAGTAATCTCTTACAATGCTGATTGTTGCAGAGTAGTTCAGTAAGTTGTGAGGAAACAACTGGACACAACATGTTGCAACACCACAGCAACGCACCAGAGAGTTTTTAGGCTTAGACATGGTTTATGAAGTCGTCTATCTAAGCTCAGACAAAAATCTTCAGCTATGAGCGTTTATCATTGAGATTATTGATGACGGTGTAAAAAAAACAAACCTCTTTGTCTGTTCATAATAACTTCTGAAAATTGGATGTATATGTGTATGTCTGTTCTCATCTCTCAACTACAGCCGGTTATGACACTGTTTATAAATGGATGCACTATAGATCATGTGAACAAGATCAGTATTACTGTCTTTTTATTGGTGTGTGTGGGTGGTTATGAGCTAAAAAAGTAAATTCAGCAGGAATCTAAGTGGAATTGTCTGTTTAGCGACTATAACGGCTAGAATTTAGTACTGGGAGGGGAGGGGTGGAGAGGCAGAGGTGGTCAGGGCAGGTGAGATCTGAGGTCACCCTCACCTGCTTGTACAGTCATCAACCAAACTACTTAGGAGGGGGAAGGGGAAATAAACATGCGCAAAAACGGTCCTGTAATTTCACAAGATGTAGTGATGTTTCTCTGAATCAGGTCTGTAATCATTCTATTAAAGTAGTATTTATTGGGAATGGGTGGTGTCTTTCAATGGTGTGGGTGGAGAGACAGGAAACCGACAAAGCCAGGTGGTGACACAGGAAGTGTGTGACATCAGGAAAAACTTATTTTCTTTTAAACTGTTTACTCATTCCAGAGATGAGTGCAACTCTTTTACTAATTGTACAGTTTTATTTCTTACTTTTTCATTTAAAGTTTACAAAAGGGTGTGATAAGTTAACATGAAAGATTAACAATAGTGCTGATACTTTTATGTGGTATGATCCAGATTTTGTGTAAATTGTGTCTTTGGACCTTAGAAGTCATGGTATACCATTTTGTTCCAGATAAATTTGTGAACATTCACATTACTAAAGCAACTATTTGGTTGCCCTTTATTTCCCCATCAGTGCTTTAAGTTCTTGGAAGCGGTGAGATATTTCAGAGTAATTCATAATCTTTTTAACCATCTACCACACAGTGGTTTTATATCTGTGGACCTGGAATAGAAATGACATTATTTTACGTAAATGGTTCAGGATGTTTACATTTATAGAGAATCACAAAATGGGCTGTGGACACTTTTACCTTTTGCAAAGTTAAGTATTTGCAAAAAGTAAAAAGTTTTAATATGCCAAAATACACAGAAAGCAAACACAACTTTAAACTTACCCACAGGTTGTGTGTGGCGAAAAGCAAAAAATGACAGCATCATACTACCAGCTAAAAGAAATGAGGCCAGAAAACCAAACACCTGAAACACAAACAACAGAGACCCTTACAATGTTATCAGTAGCCTAATTTCCATCCACTTTTCACGCTATTTTGTTATGGGCAAAGTGAAAATGCGTTAAAAAAAATTTGGGGGGAAATTTGCCGTCTTCTGAAAAATTGATGCGGTGTAATATCAGGGTTTACATACATGATACATTCCTGATATTCAATAGGCTATTTTGAAGAATCATCTAATCTAAAGCATTGCCATCACAACTGCATTATGTCCCGCATATTTGTCCAGCAACTTTTAACAACCAACTGAACTTGATTGTCATTTAAAATTAATTTTAGCATCATAATGCAATTGACATTTTCTGAAGAATCTCAGCAAATCTGAGGTAAAGAGGGTTAGATTTAAAATATTTAAAAGTTTTGAAATGTTCAAAAGCTCGTTTTCTGAAAGTGAACTCCGCATTGGACAAATAGTTCTGAGAGTCATTCAGCTGTCTTTTTTCATCTACAGAACAAGGTAAAGCTAATTTAAGTTTGTGTAAAGAAAAAGCACATATAGGTCTATAAACATTTTTTTCGTTTGGTAATTATTTTATTTAATGCTTTATTCATTTGGTAATTTATTTATTTAATTTAATACAGGGAATTTTGCCGGACGTTTTTCAAAAAGTAATCTAAACAATAATTTAATAGTATTGGGCTATATGTTAGTGTTTCAAAAAAGCACACTGATGCTTTCCTCCTAGTATTGTGTATTTATTTTTAATTTAAAACATCTTTGTGTTATAGAAATGATATCTTTTTTTATATTATGGGCTAATTCCATGACTGCCATCTATTATTTTGAATGGTGTGGAAAAGCAACTTTAATAAATAAACTACCATGATTAAATTAATCACAGTGGCCATTAAAGTTTGCAGCATTGGATCAATATGCCATTAAAATCAATCTATAATCACATACATAAATTGGCTTTCAAGGATGTATACCATGTCGTCATGATTAACACAGGCTAAAACTTTGTTCGCAATGATTAGCACAGGCTAAAACCTTTTTAGCAAAAAATCCTTGGATGGAAAATACATTTCTATCCAAGGATTTTCGTTTCTTAGGATTTTTTTGCGGAAAAAAAGCTTTAGCGCATCAAAATAAAGCTGATGGAAATGCAAATTATCGCTAAAATTTGACAAGTGTCAACATAATATTCCGTTTAATGCATAAACTCTATGTCGATGCTTCAAATGTCACGAAAACTGGTTTGGAAACACTTTTTGTCGAGAAAATTGGCATTAACGCAAAATTATGGTGTCACATGACAGAATTTTCCCCCATTGTTAGCCTGTTAATCATGACCACAAGGTATACATCCTTGAAAGCCAATTTATTGTACATGATTATGGGTTATGGACAGATCCAATGCTGAAACCTTAATGGCCACTGTTTGTGATTAATTTAATCCATCCGTTTATTTATTAAAGTTGCATTTCCACACCATTCAAAATAATAGACGGCAGTCATGGAATTAGCCCACAATACAAAAACAAATCAAAAAAGCATCATTTCTGTGCACAAAAAATTTACGTTTTAAATTAAAAATAAATACACAATACTAGGAGGAAAGCATCATTTTTGAAACACTAACATATAGCCCAATACTATTAAATTATTGTTTAGCTTACTTTTGAAAAATGTCGGCAAAATTCCCTGTATTAAATTAAATTAAATAAATTACCAAATGAATAAAGCATTAAATAAAATAATTACCAAACGGAAAAAAAAAATGTTTTTAGACCTATATGTGCCTTTTTTTTTTTTTTTTTTACACAAACTTAAATTAGCTTTACCCTGTTCTGTGGATGAAAAAAGTCGGCTGAATGACATTCTCAGAATGTTCTACACTTTTTTCAAGACTAGATAAAACTGTTTGTCCAATGCTGAGTTCACTTTCAGAAAACGAGCTTTTGAACATTTTAAAACTTTTAAATATTTTAAATCTAACCCTCTTTACCTTGGATCGCATTTGCGGAGCTTCTTCAGAAAATATCAATTGCATTATGACGCTAAAATTAATTTGAGATGACAATCAAGTTCAGTTGGTCGTTAAAAGTTGCTGGACAAATATGCAGGACACAGGCCCACCCAGTCATGAACTTGGCCCACCTTGAGAACTACACCTGCACCCACCCACTATCAGGACCAATATTACAGTCCTATCAGAAGGGCAACTGTTCCCTTTTGATTGCAATTCCATCTTCTGATTGCATTTATTTGTGAAATTAAAATGACAGTAAGCTGTCTAATTTCAATTAACTGTCTCAATACTCTCCCCATTTTTACCAAAACGTCTGAGGAAAAAAATGAGGGACCTCTGGGAGGTGAAAGTTAGCCTACACAATTAACGATAAACACACATTTCTGTATGGAAACGGCTTAAGGGCAGATTTCTTTTGCGATAAACCAAAACCTATACGACAAAGTGGATTTTCTTTTAGGCATGACGTTATCACACACACCATTTTTATCGATAAAAGGACATTTGAATGGAAAAAGGCAGAAGACGGCAAATTTCCCAAAAAATTTTTTACGCACTTTCACTTTGTCGATAACAAAATAGAGCGAAAAGTGGATTAAAACTAGGTTAGTGTTAAAGAATGTTGGATGTGAGTGCTATGAAGAATAATTTACTCTATATGTAAACTACACCTCACAAACAAACTGTTCAGCACTGGTTGTATAAATGCATTATTTGATCACAAAATGAAAGCCTTACTGAGGCAGCAACAAGAAGTGAGTCTAGAAAAGACTTTAAAGCAACTGCAGTGGAACCAACAGAGACAAAGATGAATCCCAGTGTATCGAACACAAACTCCTATTAGAACAGAGAGAATGTGAGTGTGTGTTCATCAGGACACAGATATATTTTAATGTTATTTTAAATCATACACTACTACACTAAAAACCCTAATAAGTTGACTGTACTCAATTGAGTAAACTCCTTCCCTCAACTGAATGGAGTAATTGTGTCTCCAAAACTTAGAAGTTCACTTAATTTATGTTCACATAGAATGAACTTAACTATTTAAGTTAAGGTAACCATATGCAAGTAGACTAAACTCAGATTTGCTTTTTAAATATTGTTGTTTCTACTTAATAATTTCAATAGAATTGACTCAAATTTAGATCATGCAATAACACAGCTCAAATAAAGATTTCAACTGATTCTAGGTGAATCATAAAATTAATCAGTTCTCCACATGAACGCATATATGCCTGTACTTCCGTTGCTCATGCACAAGGAGAACTGGGGTTGTGTTATCAGGATCTAATTTGACCAAAGGGGACACAGATTACTCGAACGGTGACATCACATGAAACAACTAACAAAACAAACATAAATAATACTACAAAAGAGCTAAAACATCTCTGAATTCTTAACAACAACTATTTAAATGCATCCATAAGTTACCTTTGACCGAGGAAACATGATTAAATAATTACATTTCCTATAGCCTCAATTTTGTACTCAATCATTTGAGTTAACACTTAAGTCTATGGATTTTTAAGATACATAAAAGGAGCAGATATTAACGTTATGGCCTGAAATTTGACATTTCAAGACAACTTAATTTTTCCAGTAATGACAACATTAGGGTTTACAGTGATAATCTAATATACATGTGACATATATAGTTATCTGAGTTTCAGTAAATGAAAAGTACTTACAGCTAAAGCCCATTTCACAAATGTCAGGGATAAGGAAAGGACGATTGCGACAGCATAACCCAGCGTGACCACTTCAAAGAACCCGTATGCAAAAATGATGTGGTACCCCGTGCAGCGAACACATGCGAACGCCGTTAGGAGAATCATCTGTGCACATATAAGATGTTTTGTTTTTGTCCATTTCTTTTTTTACAGTCTTATATTAAAGGTTCATAACGAGTAAGGGTCTGTTCACACCAAACACGTTCTTGCGCTCAAAAAAGCTAGACGCAACACCTAACATAGAACAGAACGCAGATGTCTTTTTTACAGTTTAAGTTCTTTTAAAAACGCTGCGCTGCAACAAGAACCGCTAAATAAACAGCGAAACATCTGCATGGGAATACAATTGGGAAACAGCGCGAACAGAAGCAATAACACGTCGGTGTGAAATTAAACGTGGAAAAGTGTTCATGAAGGTAACATACTTTATTGTCAATTAATATTACTTACATGTTGATTAAATTAAATGACTTACGAGCTGAGCGATCTTAAGAATTCTTTGTTTTGATCGTAAGTAGTCTAGTCCCCATGATCATTTACTTATCTTTTAAAGTACTAGTATCGCTGTGACACCACGTGCACTGCAAAAGCACTAATGCGACAACACTAGAACACTCATTATAATCAACGAAGCTGTCTACGCTATGATAGAGTTGCGTCATTAAAATAATTTTAGATGAGGTGTAACAAAAAGCGTGGTTTCGGTTTAATTTAGGCATAGGAAACGGGATCTGACATGTTCAATTTGAGTTGCTCAATTTTACTTAGTTTGCACACTGCAGGACAAGAAGCCTGAGAGCATGAATTACAACTGGAACACATTACTCAAAAGAAACTTGTCATGCCTGATGACATAAGAGATTCAACATTTATTATATGCCATTTATCTCATATTTCTGCTATACTGAACAGGTAACAAGACATCTGCAGGTAAGTTAAAGTGTATACATGCATTTGTGTTTTATAATAACTTCTACCGCTGGGTTGCCAACTTTGGTTACCTGGCTGGAGTGAAATTATGATGACATGGGCTGAATCAATCACACACAGGCATATTTAACACTAGTACTATCTTTAATCAAACCCTACAGTGCAAATAATGATCAGTAACAATGACTTCTTTGCATTTCATATTTACATACTGGAGTTCTTGAACCTTTTGAATTTGACAAATTGGTTTACTTCAAGGTGGCAGTGCTATGGGAACTCAAGCTTAACAAATGTAATTTAAAAAACACTTTATTTCTATTTGCCTATTTAGAATATCCCTGTTCACATGAGTAGACCACTTTACTGAGTTGGGACTGTGCTTCAAGTGAAAATGTTTGTTTCTTACTGAAACATTGTTTTCCTTTCCTCAGGCTCTTAATAAAATTCCAGTAAGTCAATTCTTGAAATATCAGACAGCATTAGAACAGGAGGAAAACTTTGTCCAAAACTGTCTATAATGCATGTAGGTCCAGACTTTAAAACCCTTCATTATACATTGTGCTTATAATGTACTGTAGTTTTGTGAAAACATCATGGCACTAAGTTTCATACCACAAGACTTTCAGAAAGCTGTTAGTCAAGTTCAGTCAACATCACGACACACATTTTTAGATGATAGGCTACAAATAAGAGTCAAAGCACAAAGGTGAAACATTCAATGTCTGTTCATTCACATCTAGTCAATAATCCTTATGAAATAAGATTCCATACAATAAAATATGTATTGAAATATACTATACGTGATACATCATATCAAATAAAAGAATAATATCTAAACAAATCTCTATATTTGTGGATATACTTAAAATGCAACACAAAATGCTAATTTCTTCATTATTAATAAAGACAAAAGTCAATGGTATTAAATATTTTTTAACTTTAGCCCATACCTGAAGAGTATAAGTATACATACAGTATGAGACATACAGTATTTTAAGTTTGAATTAAAAAACACCATCTACACCTTCCTTCATCTCCGTTTTTCCAGGATTTGAAATTGAAGAATGCACTGCCAGCGTAACTCAGAGAAACAACAAATGCAAAAAACTGGAACACAGAAAAAGAGAGATGCAATCTTAAAAAAAAAAAAACTTAAGGCAAACTTTTTTTTTTTTTAATGAGGTCCTTATTTGAAAACATGTAGTAGGAATCAAGGAGCTTGGTACAAATTACATTGCATGCTACTATACAGATACCTAAAAATGATGATTTAAGATTATTACCGTAGATGCTGCCCAGTAGATGTAATCATTGTGACCTTTGTCCTGTTTATTCACCAACATTGCCTCGACAATAGCAGCCGACATGTACAAAACAGCTGCACTGCTGTTGAAAATGAGAACCTAAAAGGTAGAGAACTAGTTAGTAACAACAATTCACACTGTAATACGTTTTTTCAAAATAATTCAGGTATTTTGTAAGTTTTGCCCAAAAGAAAAGCAAAGCTGTTTTTATTTTTTATTCAAGGTCTGTTTCCACATACTATGATGGCATTCTTTTAAATTCAATCACAGCTTTGTAGATACAAGAATTTACTATAAAACTGTATTGAGTGTACACACCAGAGTAGTCCAAGGAACCTGTTGGATTTGTCCATTGGCCAAGATAATGATTAGGAGGAAGAGTGTGAGAACCCAACAGAAGACAGACACGAACAACACCCATCCAAATGGGGGAAATCGGAAATAGTCTGTGCTTGCAATCAAAGTCCACACCAGCAGACCTAAAATCTGTGGTATAGAAACATGCATTTAAAAATGCTTTAAAATATTTAATGCTCTGGAAAATTATTTGAAAATTTTCTAAAACATGATAATTCTGTTATCTGTAACCTGGCATTAAATTGGGATTTTAGGAGGGGGGTTTTGGTGTACTATAGGCAAGATATGACATGACGACGACTCCCCCTTCCCAAAAAAAAAAAAAAACACCTATTTGTGATAGTATATATATACCAGTATTTGCTGGAATAGAGTAACAAAATAAAACATTTGATAAAACAAAAATTTAAAACACATATATATGGATAAATATCAAAATATCCTATATGATATTTGCAAATGCATATGAGTGGATATCAGCAATTGAATTCGAAGGTGTAGGATTCCGTTTCAGATCATTAAAGCCCAAATTCAATTCCAGTAAGACCAATTCTGTAACCAACCATGTCTATGTAGTAGTTCATGTTGTTATATGTCTGACTAGCCTGTTAATAGTGTAATTTACATACAGTATATGGGGAAAAACTCAGCAGAAGGTTAGGTCTTTAAAGTGTCAACTTCTTGTATCTTTCAAAGATGTTAAACAGAAACAGTTTTTTAATTTTTCTTATTTAAGTGATATATTTTGATGGGCTGTGGCAAACCTGCTTCAAAATAAAAACATAAAAGCAGAGCCATCATCATTTTCAAAACTGGGTCATTGAATTAAACTAGCCCTTGGCAGTGATTTTAAATATAGTTCACTTCCTCTAAAACACACTGACCTTATCTTTCCTCATCAAGTGAGGAACGTTTAGTCTGACCACAATCACACAAAGAACAAGATATGAGTTTAACTGTCAGATTCCTTTTAGAGAACCCAGAAAAGGAGGCTTTGTTGGCTTCTTCATTAACCTCCTGAGACCCGAGCATGACTGCTGTATGCATTTTCTATTTCCCTTTTTGATTTATAACTAGTAGTACCTAATAAACAGGCAAAAAAACAAACAACTAATAAATCTAGAGCAAATAGTTTTCCTAAAAATTTTCAGCAACATATGTGGAAAGTGGGACCAAGTTGTGAAATTTGAAATAATACCAAGCTATAGAAAGTAAGATTTTTCTTTTTTTTTTTTTTGTCAAATTGTTTATTATGTTTCCAGGAGTGTTGGTTATTCATGTTTTTGAGACGTTACAGACATTACATTGGAAATCAGCATAATTAATTCTGATTCAAAGTAATGGCCAGCATCATCCAATCACTGCCAACCATGTTTAAATAAAATTATACATAATAAATTCTTAATCTACTGATTACCATTGTCCCATGTCTGCCAAACAGGTTATGGGGTCCAATCATCATCTGCAGCCTGAAACTGAAATTTTAATTGGATGTTTGGAGTGAATGCACTTAGCTGCATAGAAAACATCTAGGTTACGCACGTAACCTCGGTTCCCTGAGACGAAGGGAACGAGACATTGCATTTGCTAACGCATATGGGGAGTGTCCTTCCACACGACCTAGTTGAAACCTCTCTACAATAATGCCATTATTCTAAATTGGCTGTGGTGTTTGAGTCCCGCCCTTTTAGGGGTACAGTTCTACTCAGTAGTCATTGAGTCTGTCCTCTGCACTTCAATATCTGTCTGGTTTGGTTCAGCTACAAAATCGGATATCAGAAGACTACAAAGCACAGTTCGGAATGCTGAGAGGATTATTGGTTGCCCCCTGCCCCCACTTCAAGAACTATACACTTCCAGAGTGAGGAAAAAGGCTGGAAAAATCACTCTGGACCCCACTCACCCAGCCCACTACCTTTTTGAACTGTTGCCTTATGGCCGATGCTTCAGAGCTCTGAGCACCAGAACCGTCAGGCACAGGAACAGTTTTTTTCCCTCAGGCTATCCATCTCATGAACAGTTAAAACTGTCCCATTGAATAATAATTGTGTGCAATTCACAGTCTAATCTTTTATCCAACAGAGCCAACCTTTTCTGCCATTACATTCCCTTGCACTGTATATAACAGATTTGTATTTAGATTTGCACTATGTATGTGTGTGTCCGTGTGTGTATGTATGTATGTATGTATATATATATATAGTCTATTTTGTATTCTATATATACTTTATTTTATTTTGATATTTATTTATTTTTTATTCAATTTTTAATTATTATCTATGTCTTGTTGCTGTTTTGTACTGTTGTGTACTGGAAGCTCCTGTCACCAAGACAAATTCCTTGTATGTGTAAGCATACTTGACAATAAAGCTCATTCTGATTCTGATATAGTATGAATTAATCCCTTCACGAACCCAGTCGGGAAGGGAATTCATTTATAATGAAAGTGCTTGTGACTTTATGGTAAATTACAATGGCCTAAATGCAGGCGGTTGTGTAAAATGATGGGGAGCCCAAACTTAAAGGGAGGGGCATAAGTATATGTTTGGCAAACGAAATAGCAAGCGCTCTAAACAGAGACGACTTGTGAAGAGAAAGACGTTACGTCTAGGTTGTAAAACCTTGCGAATGTGTTTTAAGAATACCATCGTGCTGCAAAACATATATCTTGTAAAGACACACTGGCTATGCCTCTAGTTGAGCATGCTTTAACACCAATTGGGCAAATCTTATCTTGCGACTTGTAAGCCAGGGCAATCGCAGCAACGATCCAGTGAGAAAGTCTTTGCTTGGAGACGGACATTCCTTTTGTGCGTCCTCCATAGCACACAAAGAGCTGATCAGACAGTCTGAGCTGGCGGGTGCGCTCAACGCATGCGTGTAGCGCCCGAACAGGGCATTACAAATGCAAGAATTGTTCCTTATCTGAATTAAATGGAGGAGGAAAGAAGGCTTGAAGGTGAATCACCTGCACTCTGAAGGGCGTGGTTAGAACCTTAGGCAGATTTCCTTTTCTGGGTTTGACAGTGGCTTTGAAAGACCGGGGCCAAACTGCAGACATGAATTGTCAACTGATAGTGCATGTAAGCCACCGATCCCTTTTACTGAGGCCAGAGCCAGCAGTAGTGCGGTCATAATGGAGAGCATGCGAAAATCAACAGAGTTCAAAGGCTTTCGAGGGGGGTCCTGCGATTGCTGTTAGGACCAAAGTTAGGTCCCAAGTCGGGACTGTAGCCGATCGAGGTGGATTTAATCGTCTTGCTCCTCTAAGGAACTTTATGATTAAATCATGTTTGCCTATAGTGGCGCTGGCTTCAGGGGCATGATGCATAGATATATTAGATGGAGTGAGTCCTGCGTCTAATCACTCCTGAAGAAGTATGACAATTTCATGTATGGGGCAGTTTACTGGTTCTTTGCCATGTGAAAGACACCAATCAGTGAACACATTCCATTTTAGCGCATAGAGGCATCTCGTGGACGGCGCTCTGGCCTGTAAAATGTTGTTCATAACTGAATGCGTCAGTTCTGGTGCATTTAGCGTGCTCCGTTCAAAGGCCACATGTTTAGGCTTCGCAGCTCTGGCTGGGGATGCCAAACCATGCCATGTGTTTGAGAGAGAAGATCTTTCTTCATCGGTATTTCCCATGGAGGCCCGTCCAGTATTTCTACCATCTTTAGAAACTCGGACTGATTGGGCCATTTTGGCACAATTAACAGAAATGTTTCCATGCCCACTCGGACTCTGCTGATGACAGATTGAAGGAGACACACCGGGGGAAGCGCATACTTGCTTTTCGCTGGACATACGTAGGCCAGCGCAACATGGCGACATATATACGCCACTACTGTTGTGTTGTCCGAACGAATCAGAATGTGGTGATTCACAATATTGGAATGAAAAGCTCTCAAAGCTAGAAAGACAGCCAGTAGCTCTAGGCGGTTGACATGTCACAGCCGTTTCACACCTGTTTCCAGGTGTCGCAAGTCGGGCATCCATTACACATCACGCCCCAACCTGTGTTGGATGCATTTGTGGTCAGCACTTTCTTTCTGAAACTTGACCCAGCATAACTGTTGGTAGAAGGCTGGTGCTGTCCATGGTGCTAGAGTAGCCAGACAGTGGCGAGTTACCGTGATGCACATGAAAATGAAATTACTTCAGTGGTAATGTTTTTTCAGTTTGAACTGAAACAGAGACCAAAGTTTGGTCTGTATGTGCATGTTCATGAGGTGCACATGCATGAACTCCTAAAAAGGAGATTTACTGGCTGGGGAAAAGTGTGCTTTTTGCCCAGTTGACATTAGACCAGATTTTCCATGTGGCAAAGCAGCAAGTCTCTGTGTTCGCTCAGTAGTGCCTCTGATTGGCTAGTAATAACCAGTCGCTGAGGTAATTCAAAACACACACATCGTTCATTTTAAATGGGGCGAGCGCCACATCGATACATTTCGTGTACGTGCGGTGAGCCAGAGACAGATTGAAATTAAGGACTTTAAATTGATTCGCAGTTCCCTCGAAAATGAATCTAAAAAGCCGCCTGTAACGCGGTGCATTTGGTACATGAAGTATGCGTCCTTCAGATCTACTGCCGCAAATCAGTCCCGAGGACGGATGTGCGATAAGATCTGATTCTGAGTTAACCTTTTGAAAGGGCACATCATGAGCACCAAGCATCTCAGAACTAGAATGGGCCGAAGCCTGCCGTCCTTCTCCAGAATGAGGAAATAACGGCTGTAAATCCCACTGTGTGTTTCAAAGTCTGTGCATGCAACACCGGCATATTTTGTGGTCGGACCACAGATTGTGCTCGATTCGATCGTTGTAAACAGCAGCTCTGACAAGCCCGTGAGGACTTGCCACGCATTCATGCAGCTGGACAGCAGGCTTATTAATTAATATGAAACAACCTCTATCGCGTTCTTTGCGAGAAGATTGTGTATTGTTGCTCTTAACACCGGCGCGTCTTCGGACGAAACCGTGGAAGACAGAACACCATTGAAACAGGGCGGCCGACATGCAAATTGGATCGTATAATTATGTTAGATCGTTTTTTGCACCCAGTCGGAATGCCAGTAAGAGCTCGCCACGCGTCCGCGTAACAGGACAGAGGGCAATTTGGTATGTTCATAACATGATATAATGCGCCGCACACCATTGGGAAGCGGTTGTGCATAATGTGAGGCTTTGAAGAGGGAAAGCTCTTTATTGAAAAAGTGTGAGCGTCTCATGCATGTGCAACGAGCGCTGTAATATTTTTGCAATCTTTGTAATTCATTAAAAGATATAATGCGCCGCTCACCATTGGGAAGCGGTTGTGCAAAATATGTGGGCTTGAAGTGGGAAAGCCCATTATTGAAAAAGTGTGAGCATCTCGTGCGAGCGCTGTACTCTTTTTCCAATCTTTGTATGTTTATACATGATATAATGCGCTGCTCACCATTGGGAAGCGGTTGTGCATAATGTGCAAACTTTATTGCATGTGATTTATGTGAGACACAGAAAACAACATATTGAACAACATTTTGAACAACAATATTCCTTTCCCGACAAACAGCACTGGAGGAGAGGGGAACAGTATTTTTCTGATGCAGCAAGAGACATGACATCTTTATCATCCCCAGCATCAGAACCGCCAAACGAGATGAGGCATAGATGCGTTACATGGAGATTGAGGGGTTCACGGGGTGTGTGCCGGCACAAGGACCACCTCAAATTCATCCTGCTCGACCTTGCGGCCCCGCCGTGCCTCCTTGTGTGTCACAGAAGAGGCGGGTGTGAGGGCACGGGAGGCTGAATCATCCCTCAGAACGAGGGCGATTCTCGAGTGAAGCGTCTTGAGACTCATGCCCTCAGAGTGAGGGCAGTCTATCTCCATGTGAACAGACTCTGCGTGGGCATGGCCCAGACAGTGAATGCAGCTCTCATGCTGATCTGATGGTGGGATGTGCCTCTTGCACAAGGAATACTTACAGTATCACATCATTAAAAAGACGCGAAGACGTAAGCGACTCTTTTATATACAGTTGCAATCTAAATTATTCAACCCCCCACAAGACAGTAAGGATTTACAAAGGTAAGCTTTTCTGATGACCCAGAATTTTTAAACTTTACATCTATATCAGCTGAGTGACACATTCAAAGTCATAGTGTGAATATATAACCTAATATTTCTAAATAGCAGGATTTTTTAAAAATACAGCCATGTAATAATTATTCAAACCCTACTGGATGTAGCTGTTTCTTAAATGTGTAAGGCTACACAAGTAATTGTTTTAAAACAAAATTAAGTCATCAATCTGCAATGGCACTTATTTAAGTTTTAAAATTTAAGTTTAGCGTTGTAAGCAAAAATGTATTTCAATGCAAAAAATGCAATTAAAAATAAGCTGTCTCAAAAGCTAATAGAGGAGATTATTTCATTACACAAGAAAGGTCATGGCTAAAAGTACATTTCCAAGGCACTTCAATTTCCAATAGACAAAGCACCATTCATACATTTTTTAAATATGGTACAACAGCAACCTTCTTGGGGTGTGGAAGAAAGCAAAACTTCACCAAGGGAAATGTTGACTTGAATATTCAAGAAGTAATTAGGAAAGACCTGTGGAGTCCTGGAAGAAGGTTTTATAGAGGTATGACACTAAACTGAAAATGAGTTTTAGACCCATGGGTCAGCAGTACGTCTGGAGTAAGATGACAAGGTGATGACAAGAACGACACCATCCCCACAGTCAAGCATGGAGGTGGGTCAGTCCTGTTATGGGGGTGTTTTGCGGCTGCAGGAAACGGCTATCCTGACTATGTGACTGACACCCTGGATTCTTTCAGGTATCAGGCCATTTTGGCATGAAAAATGTGATGCCTTCAGCGTGTAAATTGAAGCTCGGTGATCACTGGACTTTCCAGCAAGACAATAACACCAAGGATACATCCAAGTTGTCCAAAATCTGGTTCAGGGATAGGTCGTGGAATGTCCTTAAATGGCCCTTTCAGTCCATCATTAAAATCCCATTGCAAACCTTTGTTGGGATTTCAAGGAAGCAGTGGCAGCACAGAAACCAAAGAATGTCAATAAGCTGGAAGCTTTTGTTCCTGAGAAATGTGTAAAATTCTAATAGAGAGGTGTCCGAAGCCTGAGAACACTTACCTGAAACATTTATTTCCTGTTATTAAGGATAAAGGATGCTCCACAGATGATTGACATTGGGGGTTGAATATTTTTGACATGACATTTGTGGAGAGAATTAGTTATTTTTTATTTTAAAATTTGGGTAAACTGAACTCTTTGTTCTCAAAATCACTCAAATGTGTATTAAAAACTTACTTTGACTGTTTACTGAGGTTTTAGTTGGTGTGTTTTAATTCACATCACCAGAATGTATTGCTGGTCAGGGGGGTTGAATAATTTTGATTGCAAATGTGTGTATATATATATATATATATATATATATATATATATATATATACACACACACACAATATAACAATATACAATTGCTTATAAGGATACACAACTCCTGCCGAGCACTGCAGGAAATCAGGATGCTGAAGCAGCCTGTTCACCAACAAAGTGTCAAGCGACAAGGCGGAGTGATGTTCGCCGGAACACTGCAGGGAAGCAGAGAGTCTTCTCGTTGCCGTGAAGGTCCTACCTGCTGACTCGTGTAGTCGACGGCAAAGCAGTAGAGGGCTTCTAGATGTGAGATGAATCGCTGTCTTGAAGGAAGAAAATTCTTTGGAATGGTGTTTGCGCGCCTGCTTTTATAGCAAACAGCTTCACGCCTAAAAGGGTAGTGACTCAAACACCATAGCCAATATTAGAATACTGGTGTTATTGTAGAGAGCTTTCAACTACGTTGAGTGGAAAGACACTCCCCAAATGCATTAGCAAACGCAGTGTCAAGTGTACTGACTCGTAAGGGAACTGTAGGTTGCTCCCTAGTGAATGACTTAACCTCCAGTGTGCTGTCTGTCTTCATTGGTCTCAGAACATTTCGAAATGCACCTTATTTTCAACCTAACTCCATATAATGCCTCTGAAAGCAACATTTTTCAGCTTTTAGATGAACCCATTGGGTTTTTTATGTGATAATGCACAGTAAAAATAGGATTTCTAAGGAAAAAATAGTGTGTTTAGCAGCGTGGCATTTTGCAATAAATCGCACAAAATTTTTAAAATGGCTTTTCGGATGAAACTAGAGACTCTACTCTCTTGACTCAAACAGGTTTCAGTGTAAAAACTTAATTAGGTTTCTTGTCAGATATAGTTTTGTTAGCGTTTCTCCCAAAGAAAGACTCCTCTGTGATCGGCACCATGTTGTTTTGTTACGTGATATAGCAAAGCGTCACATGGAGGAGTCAGGAAGCGCGTCATTGTTTACAAGAGAAACTTATGCCGTTCACAAACCAAAACAGTTCAAAACAATTTCAAAACAATAGAAAATAAAATAGAAAATAATTTCCAAATAATAATAATTTAAAAAAACAAACAATGTAAACAATGACACACTTCCTGCCTCCACCGCCACATGACGCGTGACCTTACCAACGAGCTTATGTCATCCCTCTCATGAGCGCACGTCACAGAGATGTACGAAAGCAAACATTTGTAGTTAAAAAGGATATAAGTATTGTTTTGTTTCTAAAAATAATCAAATGTTTGCATTCAGAAGAACTTTATTTGTCGACTGGAGTCGTGTGGATTATTTTGATGCACCCTAAATATGCATTTTGGACCATCAAAAAATGGAGGACATTCACTTACATTGTTTAGAGAAGGAGGCCTGAAATGAAATCCTAAAAGTCTTAAATTCTATTTTGATGAAAAAAGAAACTCAGATACATCTTGGATGGCCTGAGGGTGAGTAAATTATCAGCAATTTTTCATTTTTGGGTGAACTATTCCTTTAAAGGAAATTAACTAAAATGCAACAACCAATTTAGAAACAAAGAGATACCTTTATCTTACTGATGCTATGTAATGATGTTTAGATGTCAGAAGATTCATGCATTAGCACTGATAATGACTTAGACGTCTTAAATATTTCATTTGTTTGTTTATTCACTGTATTGCATGGTGTAGTGTGCATTGCAACAAACTGTATCTATACCCAACAATAGTTTTTTAGTTATTTACACTTATTGCAGCCATTATTGAGTTTTGACATTTTGTACTTATTCATAGATGTCGAATGATAAATCTGTCAAATTTACATGAAAGCCTTTTTGGGAATTAACTGGTGTTTGAAATCAGCATGGTATAGGCTACTGATATAATATTGTTGGCATCATAAACATGTAGTCTTTTTTGCATATACTTTGTGCTCCTTAAAGTTGTCATGTAGGCCTATGTATCTTTAAGGACATAACACACAACACTCAGTAAAACAGAAAAAAGTATCCAATGAAAGACAGTGATGTCAGGTTACATAGCCCTAATATGTAAACTGTGAAAGCCAGTAGGCAGTCAAAAATACTTCCTCCTGAATACAGAGGCAGGTACTTTCACAGTGACTATCAACTGTGACTGTGCAAACAGCTCCCGTTCTCGCATAACAGCACAATGAGGACAAGTTAGATATCTGCTAAACTAAAATGAACACGTAACCAATCATTTCCATTAAACCAGATTCAGGTGGGAAAAAATTTGGAAACAGACTGTTACATTTAACACTTTCTTAAATTACAATAGACTTAGACTGGACAGTTTGAGATGTGGTAAAGTACAGCTATAACCACAACTCTTCTACTAAGTGAGCCTACAAGATTAGCAAGAAAATGAGTGCATATTGCTGCGGTCCGATAGACATTGTATGAGCCGTACACTGGGAGGAGACAAGCGGCCCTTTTTAATGGAAGTCTATGGAGGAGATGCTTCAGTGTGCTGAATAAACAGCTTTTCATTACTTAATGAATCAACCGCCTGTCCACTTCTCTTCAACATGTTTTACACAAATCAGTCCTTTTGGAATGAACTATGTGTGGAGTTTACTACGATAAAATTGCTGTTTTATATGAGAAGACATGGATAATTTTGCGACAGGTACTGTAGGTGTCAGTTTATGGCTCTCCCCATTTAACTGTATGGTATCCGCAAACGATGACATATTGTCGTAACACGTTAGTATATCGTGGAGGTTATCTCAGTAAATAAAATAATTTCTGGTATAACCTATTTATTTTGTAGATGAGACTAGCCTACATTTGGTTGCATTGCAATGCGGCCGTCCATGGTACGGCAGGTTACATCGAACGGGTTTTTGCGTCCGCGCTGCTTTTCAATTGTTTTACCATGTAAATATGCACTGGAATGATGTATTACCATCGCGCTGCATTTTGCTGTTTATTTCAGGGTCTTTAGCAGCAGACATAACAAGTTTGAATCAACTTCAACTTTTTTTAAAACGCCTCTCGAGACATGCGTTCTGTTCTATTCGTGGCACTCTGTCTAGCTTTTCTTTTCTTTTTTAGCGAACGGCCCCTTTAATGGTTCTTAACAAAGCGCTATTCTACCCGTGCAAATTCCATGATGGGAAAATAGAAGCGGCACGCAGACAGACATAATGAGCATCTGCCAAACACTAGATAACGTTATCCGCACCACATGAATAACTTCTGTAGCCTATCGCAAGCCTGTTGAATTTGTTCATATTTAAGTTTTAACAAGTTAGTATATTTACTCACAATTTCAACAACGATGAGGTACTTCGGCACGATCTGCATAAACAGTTTGTCATACCACGGAGTGGATGAATTCCTGAATTCCTGGTACGGGGTGCTGGTGGTGGTTATTACAGGTCTAGAGTTTGGATTCTCCGCCATAGATGCGACCCAAAGTCTTTCTGCTCCACTGATAATGTTAAGTTGCTTTCCGCGTGCAGGTGGATACAAGCCAAAGCTGCGTCCCATCCGATTAAATTCAAAAGTATTTCATGCCACTAGCATAAGCAGGGGGTAACAACTCCATACTGTTCATCAATACTGTTTCCACTGCAAACCATCATACAGTCGAGAAAAGAGTGTTTTAAATCCATCCTGAGGTTGAAGCTTTGGAGACTCCACCCACCCAAATCCTTCACGCATTAAATTCCAGCTACCACGATGAACTTCCTCTAGTAAAAACACCTGCCCAGGTTAGACTGCAAGATGTAGTAACTCGTTATAGCTATAAACAAGATTTATTTATTTTTTTCCTGAAGGAAATGCCAGAGCTTTGAAGGCTGAAAAATAACTTTTTTAATACAATCATCCAAAAGGAGAAGAAAGGCACTTGAATGGGAGACAGAGAAGGCAACCCAGCCACTGAAAAAAATAAATAAATAAATAAATAAAAAAATAAAAATGGTAATCTAACAAATGTTTCATGTGGTGGCCTAACATCTAAAATAACTGGTTTTACTCAAGTCAAAAATGTTATTTAACATAACTGAATCAACGTGAATAGATTTGCTTACACTTAACAAAATTAGATCAGGTAGAAATAGCTCCTTAAAGGAATATTCTGGGTTCAACACAAGTTAAGCTCAATCGACACTGTTTGTGGCATTATGTTGATTACCACAAATACAAACTTCGACTCGGTTGTCCTTTATTTAAAAAAAAAGCAAAAATTGAGGTTACAGTGAGGCACTTACAATGGAAGTGAATGGGGCCAATTTTTGGAGGGTTTAAATGCAAAAACGTGAAGCTTATAATTTTATAAAACCACTTACATAAATTCTTCTGTTAAAAATCGTGTATTATTTGAGCTGTAAAGTTGTTTAAATCGTAATTTTTACAGTCGTTTTAGGGTTTGTTGACATTACATTGTCATGGCAAAAAACCTGTAAATTTGGATAAACTTAGCAGAAATGGTAAGCGATTTTATCACACTAAAATGATGTTAACATGCATATTGGTTTCATCTTTGGCTATACTTATGAAACAGTGAGTATTTTAACCTTTATGGATTGGCCCCATTCACTTCCATTGTAATTTCCTCACTGTAAACCAGGTTTTTTTTATTTTTTTATTTTTTTTTAAGAAAAGGATGGGCAAGTAAAAATAAATTTTTGTGGTAATCAACAATATGCCACAAATGCTGTCGATTGAGCTTAACTTGTATTAAACCCGGGATATTGCTTTAAGGGAACAATTGCAGGTTGATACTTTTTAGAGTGACATTAGCAGAAGCTAGATCTTGAATGCCTTACATTGTATCAAAGGGGAATTTTATAGCTTGCCTTTAATCATATCTTTTTTAAATATAAAGTTTGTAAAAATACATAGCAAGCCTAATGCTTATATAATCTACAAAAACAAAGATTGAATGAGCCTGTACATTAAAAGAATAGTTCACCCAAAAATAAAAATTCTCTCACCCATTTACTCACTTTCTTCTGCAGAACACAAACAAAGATTTTTAGAAAAATATCTCAGCTCTGTTGAGCCATTCAATGCAAGTGAATGGTGGACAGAATTTGAAGCTCCAAAAATGAAAGAAAGTAAGCATATAAGTGATCCATAAGACTCCAGTGGTTAAATCCATATCTTCAGAAGCGATATGATAGGTGTGAGTGAGAAACAGATCAATATTTAAGTCTTTCTTTACTATAAATTCTCCTTCCTGCACAGTAGGTGGCGATATGCATGAAGAATGCGAATTGCCAAAAACAAAAGAATGTGAAAGTGAAAGTGAAGATTTATAGAATAAAAAAAAAAAAGATATAAATATTGACATGATAAAAGGGGTGAGTCGAAATTATCTTCTGTGGTAATAAACATTATGCCACAAACACTGTCAATAGAGTTTAACTTAAATTATTAGTACATGTTCAAGCCAAATCTATTCCCTTGCAATCCACTCACCCAAAATGCATACTGGAAAAGTGATGTGAGCTAAAATGCAGATTGAAATCTACAGCAGGAAGGATAATCAACACTATCACTCTGAGCAAAGTTCACTTACATTCGCCTACATTTCCCACAGCAGCCCTTTACATTTAATTGTTTAGCAAACACTGTTATTCAAATCAGCATATAAATGACACCTCCCCATTCTGTTTGGAAATGTGCTAATATCCTCATGTTTTTTTTAATTCCTTCACACACATGATTCACATCATAATATTAAGTAGTTGAAGATAGAAGTTTTAAGGTATAATCTATATATTATAATATCCCAAGGGGTGTCAGTGGTGGTGAGTAGGCCTAAACATCAAACACGTAGAGTCCTGGGCATATATTTTTTTTTAATCTTAATAACATGCAAATCAATCTTGTGCAGGTCAGTGAAGTTTATTCTCAGCAGTGGTGTCAGTATTATCAGACTGAACTCACTCACTGAAACTCACTGCTTGAAATTTGAACCACTGCCCCCAGTTTCACCCTGTGAAATGTCCACAAGGTAGTGCCAAAAGAGAGTTATATTTTTTGGGCTGTAAATTATATAATACAATCAACAGGAATGCATAGTTTCATTAACTCAACCCTCTAACCCAAATAACAAACCTAACCGTCAGTGTAAGAAACATGTAGTTTTAGAGCAAAAATACAACCTCCAAATCACCATTGTTTATGTGAACACAATTACTTCTGGGTTTCAACAGGGCCTGAACCCATGTCACTGAGTGTACATGATTACTTCTTGCATTCCATGGGACCAGAACCTGTCTCAGAGATTGCTCGTACAACGTGCTTGCGCCACAGGTAAAGGTGAACATATTTGAATTGATACAAAAATGCCTGATGGGAGATGCCGCTTCTCAGTAATTCGAAAGAATTGGGTGGATTCCAGGGTACATCAACATTCAGAAACAGCATGCTGATTTCCTGTGTGATCATGTCGGTATGATCCCACCGTACCTCTGGAATGAGCCACCAGATGGAGCCACAGACAAGCCCATTAGAAACAGTGGCAAAGCCACAACAGATGGATTAAGAGTGTGAAATCTAGCTGCATAACAAAACTTTTTGTGATTTTCAGCATTTTTAATGGTGAAATTTAAAATATATATATATTTAAATATTTAGAAACACTATGTATTTTAAATAGCATGTGCTACAAGTTGTCCAATGTTTAGTAAGACATTAGTAATAATAGTAATAGCACTGATCAGCCACAACATTAAAACCACTGACAGGTGAAGTGAATAACATTTATTATCTCGTTACAATGGCACCTGTCAAGGGGTGGGATATATTAGGCAGCAAGAGAACAGTCAGTTCTTGAATTCCATGTGTTAGAAGCAGGAAAAATGTGCAAGCGTAAGGATCTGAGCGACTTTGACAAGTGCCAAACTGTGATGGCTAGACGACTGGGTCAGAGCATCTCCAAAACGGCAGGTCATGTGGGGTGTTCCCAGTATGCAGTGGTTAGTACCTACCAAAAGTGGTCCAAGGAAGGACAACTGGTGAACCGGCGTCAGGGTCATGGGCACCCAAGGCTCATTGATGCACATGGGGAGTGAAGGCTAGCCCGTCTGGTCCAATCCACAGAAGAGCACAAATTGCTGAAAAACTTAATGCTGGCCATGATAGAAAGGTGTCAGAACACACAGTGCATTGCAGCTTGCTGCATATGGGGCTGCTTAGCCGCAGACCGGTCAGAGTGACATTGATGACCCCTGTCCACCACCGAAAGTGCCTACAATGGGCACGTGAGTGTCAAAACTGAACCATGGATCAATGGAAACATCTATCATGATCTATAACTCTGCATAAAATTTAATGACACATCAGATGATTCCAGCTCCGTTCCTGCTTGGTGTCTGACTCCACTGCTACGTGTCTCTGAGAGATGACGACTAAATGCAGCCGGTGCTAGCAAGACATCACTTCAGATTTTTACAATGGACTTCAGAGGATGAACTGATGCCAACTCCAACTTTAAGATATCAGATACTTCATATGCGTCTGCCTGAACCTTGGACTTAGGATGGACCCCACTGAACCTCACCGAAATTACCTGCCGGTTGAACTGCGATGCACCTCATTGATCTCTGCCTACATCACCTTTGTCTATTGATGGACTACACTCTTGAAATTGACTACATTTAATTGCCAACAAAAGCCTTCATCAGCCAACTAACAAAGGACAATGCATCTATGTGAACTTCTGCGTTAATCCAGGATGGACTTCAAAGATATTAGTCATTAATCTTAGTTCATTAAAAAAAATAAAAATGTAAACACTGGACCTAAACACTTACTTAGTTTACTAATCTTAAACCATGACCTGCACTGCACATAAATAACTAATACTGGCACTATATTCATGTTGTTTAGCCAGAGGGGAACTGGCCCCCACAGTGAGCCTGGTTTCTCCCAAGGTTATTTTTCTCCATTAACCAACATCTTATGGAGTTTTGTGTTCCTCGCCACAGTCGTCTTCAGCTTGCTCACTGGGGTTCTAAATACAATTATTATTTAATTATTTAATTTGTATACACCATTTACAGTCATATTTAATCAAACTACACAATGATCACTCTAAGACTTAATAGATATTACAGTTTCATTTTTTGTTAATGCATGATTTTCTGTAAAGCTGCTTTGAAACGATGTGTGTTGTGAAAAGTGCTATACAAATAAAAATGACTTGACTTGGAAGAAGGTGGCCTGGTCTGATGAATCACGTTTTCTTTTAGATCATGTGGACACACAATCTATATCTTGATATTCATGACATTTCTTAATTTTATATCGTTAGAACAATTATAGCAATATTATCTTTAATATTAGACACTTTAGTTTCTATGTCTATGTGTCTGCAATTTTAAAAGGACATAGTTTACAAAAAAGACCTCTTCTGTTGTCACTTATAAATGATTAACCCATTAACTAACATTCAGATTCATAACCCATATTATTCTGACACACTCTCATTACTCAGTCAGATCCTCTGTGCATGTGACATTTCTTGTATCAAATTTAATATTCCTCATTGCACTCCCTTTGCTGCCTTGAAGGCAGATTAATGAGAAGAACTCTAATTGGCTGAAATTGGATTGATAAGTGGCTGCAGCAAATTTGCATAGAGAAAGTAATGAATTTTAATCTGTTTTTAAGGGGATGTGTGTGATGGAGCTGCTGCTTAACACTTGTTTAATAGAAAAATAACATATTAGTAGATAGGCGACAGTGAGGGAATTAGTGTGAAAAAATGGAGAGAGGAAAGAGATATTTTAGGATGTGTGTTTTGAAACTTTCTTGCCAGTTTTGAGACTTCAGTACCAAAACTTTCACAGATAAAACCAAATTATGTACCCCCTCCCCATATCAACTATGGGGACTTTTGGCACTCTGGACTTTTAGGAACTCAAAAGTTAGTAAGACGTAAATACGTGCTGTCCTGCAAATAATAACTCGGAGTTTACATATACCTCATTTTTGTGACGTTGCTTCAACTTTCCTTTTGAAATCGGCCCTGCGTTCCAAACGGGATAAATCCGCCTCCGAAGGGCACTTCGAAGGGGAACGATTTTGGCCGCCATGTTGAAGGGTTGTTCCAAACCAAAGGGCCATTCAAAACGGGCGTTTCCAGAGTTCAACAGATGGACACTTCACTGCCAAGCGGACCGAAACCGGAGCATACGTCACAAATACGGAGGTATGCCAAGTGTAATTTAGTGTAAATTAAACCATCTGCAACTGCAATGTGTTACTATAAAAAAATAAATTAAAAAATTAAAAAAAAGGATAAAAAGTGACATCCCTTCATCTCCATAGTCTATAAAAGCTTTTAATTATTATTATAAACTAAAAATAAATAAATAAAAATGATTAATGCTTGTGTTATTTTAATGTAAATTCGCTGGATCAGTTATTCTAAAGGAGTTGAAATAAAATAATAATACAAAGTGAAATTTAATTTTTTTAATAAATGCACTGTACATTTGTTTATTGGTTTATTTTTTTTTTTTATTAAAATAAATAAAACACATTTTTAAACATGAAGCTAAAAAATTTCTTAAAGACTTAAAGGTGTAAGTAATTTATTTTCACTTTCTATTCTGAAAGCATGTAGTAATCATGTGTAAATACTTCTGATTAGGTGCAGGTGATGTTCATTACCGCAGGTGATGTTCGGAGCAGCGGCTCCTTTGGCTTGCATAGATGGCGCTGAAGTGCGTTCCGATTTACTGATATTTTTGAGCCCTACACCCTTCAACCCTCTGAAGCTCTCACTCTGGAAGGTAAACCGTCTGAAGGGACCAGAGTATAGGGATGAACCCTTCAGAACGAAACGCACTCCGGAAGAACGAAATGGCTCAATAAAACGAAAAAAATAACCACACTTTACAATAAACATAATGAGTGCTGTCATTGTTTTCAGTGATGTGCATCCTGTACATATCTGTTCACATCTCAAAAAATTTGTTTTTGGGTTTCATGACCCTTTAAAACCAACTGTTCACAGCAGTGGCTTACAAAGGGGGAGGCTTCGGGACCTTAAAGGGATAGTTCACCCAAAAATGAACATTCTCTCATTATTTACTCACCCTCATGCTGTACCAGATGTGTATCCATATACACATCCATATCTATATACACACTGTATATACACTCACTGAGCACTTTATTAGGAACATATCATAATTATTAGGATCCTAATAAAGTGCCCGACGTGGTCATCTGTTTTTGTAGTCCATCCGCCTCAAGGTTTGACGTGTTGTGCATTCTGAGATGCTATTCTGCTCACTACAATTGTACAGAGTGGTTATCTGAGTTACCGTAGCCTTTCTGTCAGCTCGAACTAGTCTGGCCATTCTCTGTTGACCTCTCTCACCAACAAGGCGTTTCTGTCCACAGAACTGCCGCTCACTGGATGTTTTTTGTTTTTGGCACCATTCTGAGTAAACTCTAGAGACTGTGAAAATCCCAGGAGATCAGCAGTTACAGAAATACTCAAACCCATCTGGCACCAACAATCATGCCACAGTCAAAATCACTGAGATCACCCTCCCCCCCCCCCCCCCACACACACATTTATTTATAAAGCACAATAAAAACAACAATCGTTGACCACTGTGCTGTACAGCCGCAATGTACTATACATAAGACATAACAATAAAAATCAGATAAAATAGTGTAAACATATATAATATTAAAACTAATTATATGCCAACACAAAAAAGTATTTAATTTAGACTTGAATTTGTATAAAGAGGCAGCAGATCTGACAGACACAGGCAGACTGTTCCACAGCTTTGGTTCAGCAAACGCAAAGGCACAGTCACCCCTTGATCTGGGAACAGTCAAAATTTTATGATCAGAGGACCGTAGGTATCTAACAGGCTTCTTTACGGAAAGTAAATCAGAAATATAAGAGGGTGCCAATCCATTTAGAGATTTAAAAACAAAAAGTAATATTTTAAAATCAATTCTATAATGGACTGGCAACCAGTGGAGAGATATTAAAATAGAAATAATATGCTCACGTTTACGTACACCAGTTAAAAGTCTAGATCATTGGCTTATTCCTATATATAAAGAATTACAGTAGTTAAGTCGAGATAAAATAAAAGCATGAATGACTCTCTCAAAATCTTTAAAAGAAAGAAACTTTACTTAACTTTAGCCAGGTGTTTCAAATGAAAGAAACTCGACTTGACTACTGCACTTATTTGTTTGTCAAACTTAAGGGTAGGATCAAATATAACACCCCAGTTTTTCACCGACAGTTTAATGTAGGACTCCAAATTACCAAGGTTAAATGATGGTTGATGTAAACATTAACTGAAGCTCCTGACCTGTATCTGCATGGTTTTATTCATTGCACTGCTGTCACACCATTGACTGATTAGATAATTGCATTAATAAATAGGTGTATAGGTGTTCCTAATAAAGTGCTCAATGAGTGTATAAGCATGCATCACAATTCTGTCATTTTTGTCACGTTTTATGATCAGTAATTTTTCTGAAACAACAAATGTCATTTCAAGCACATCTTAAACAATGCATTATTATATAAAATAATGCAATTAAGGTTGAAATGTTAGTTTCAATTGAATTATCAATGATTAACTATCCTTATGCAAAACAAGTGAGTGCATGGATACTATCACATTGAAAGCTTTTGACTCCAAAGGGCACGAAGAGCTCTATACATCTAGAAAACACCAAAGAAAGAGTGAAAAACACAAACCCACAAATAGTGTGCAGTTGTATGTCTGTGTTTGAGTGAGGTTACCCACATAAAAAATGGAGTCATGTCCTTGCAGGCCCCTCTCCCACCTGTGCTGAGAGAACAAAGAAAAGAGGGTGTAAAGAAAAAAGATTTAGAGTCTTTGAGTGGATCAGAGAGTGAGAAAATGTGTCTTTTTTTCTATTATATAAAATAGAGGGAGAGTGAGACAGGGTGAAGGGAGAAACATGTCTAAACATGCACTCTACCCCCATTCCCTGTGCGTGCAAGCATATGTAAACAGAAGACCTATGGACACATAAAAAAATTATAAATACGTCAGAACTGGTCCATAGAGTTGCTTTCAGAGCTAAAGAAAGAACTGATTATTGTCATCATTGCACATTTATGCTCTGATATTAGCAAGCTAAATTATAAAGCCACAAAAGTGACATCCCATTCGCATTAAAGCATACGTTAATTTATACGTCAACCAAAACATATGAAATAAGTGGCAAGTGTCAATTCAATACTAATTTTAAAACATACAAGATGACTCTCTTGTTTGTTGGTTGGTTTGGACACTTCTGAACTAAATTTTCCAAATAATTTTTTTTTTATATCATGTAAAGTTTCTGTGTTTGTGTACTTTTTTTTTTTTTTTTTGCTAATAAAAGCTTAATTACATTTGGTTGAATTAATGATACTTTTGTGATTCCTGAATATTATTGCAGACTATGATGGAATTTTAGTCTTGAAAAATACCCATTGCTCTTATTAGCTTTAATTTCTAAAAATGGTTAAATCTACAGTATGACAAGAGTAAAAGCACAGAGAAAAAGAAAAATATTAGGGATGGATGTGATTTCAAGAGAAAAAGTTAAAGAAGAAAAAACATCGGAAAAAAAGAAAGGGCGAAGAAATATGAAGAAACCTTTTCTCTTCTGCTGACAGAGGAGCGGTGAGTGATGGCTTTACAGGATGGCAAATAAATGAAACATATACATGCTGCTGCACCAAAACTCCATCTCATTAATCCTAAAAATAAATATTGGATAAAACAATTAATATGCTTTTTGTCTTAATCCATTCTTAATCTGTTTTGGAGAAGTGCTGTAGATGTGAATGTGTGTGCTTCTGAGTGAATGTGGGATTGAGGTTGTCCATCATGACTCATTTCACTTTATCACTGGTGTCTATTTTTTATCACTGAGTTTGACAAACACAAAAGACATAAAAAGGAGAGATTCCAAAGACAAGAAAACCAACACATGTAGATAAAAACACTTTTACCCATACAAAGAATTATATACATTTTACATAGAGTAAAATGCTTTGGTGGACCTATTTATACATGCACTATGAAACACAGACAAATATGAGAAATAATGCAGTCCATAATGCATGGCCCAAGCATAAGGCTCAACTCAAGCTCTGCATTTTCCCAGGACTACTTAATTAAGTTTATATAATATTTAATACATATTGGAAATAAAAATGTTTTGGTGGTGGAGGGATGCTGGAAGAATTGTCAAGAGTCAACTACATTATATTTTTTACTTAAAGGTTTAAATGTATTCTTAAAAGACAAAGGTATTTTTCATGTAGGTCAGGTCGAGGCATGTTGTCATTTATATTGGGGCAGATTGTCACATGTGTTTTAAATGTCATTACAATATTTTTTGGCAAAAACAATATTTTGATATTTTTGTACTTGACCCTTTTTTGATGAATAATTTTGTGCTTCATAATTGTTCTACTTTTAAAAATTTTCAGAAAAGCTTAATAGGGGTTTTAATGCAGGCATAGATTTAAAGAGAGCTGTATTGTGGTTGTGATGGCGGGGACAATTTCCCCCATTACCCCCCAATGTTCATATTACTGTAAACCTACCTGCCTGCATGACGAAAACCTAAGCGGTCTAAACGTTGTTGTTTAATCTATTAAATAATTTAGGAGCATATTTAGCAGTGTCAATCTCCTTTTTTACTATGAACTGTAAACATTTTGTGATTGTGCACCTACCCTTATTTGTTTTGGATGTGCACACACAACCTCCATTTTGATATTAATCCTATGCCACTGGTTTAGTGGTGAGTTCCATGGTGAAAATTTGCCCCATATAGTGTGATAATATGCCCTGCAATTAGGGTATGTTGTCACAAAAGGTCAACTTGTGTTTAATAAACAGTATCTTTTTTCATGGGGAAAAAATAGGTTTTAGTTGGCAACACTTAAAGGTTTGTGACTATATAAAAATTTACTTTCAAAAATAAATCTTGACATGTATTCACAGGAGTAAAAAGTGTGACAACTAGCTGTGGCCTCCCTTATACCTTTGCGTTATGATTGACTTGATTATATGGACCTGCTCCTCTTGAACTTTTTGTTTAAAATTCCATTAAAGCAAAAACATAATAAAATACATCTATCTATCTATCTATCTATCTATCTATCTATCTATCTATAAGTAAAATAAATTAATAAAATGAAAAACATCTCTGTCATCCCAGAATATCCAATAATATGACTCAATATCATTCAGAATCTGTCATGCTTTTTTTTAATTTTTTTTATCTTACTGTGGTGTTTTCAGTGTGTGTGTGTGGGAAAGCCTCTACAGGTCAACAACACTGAGTCCAGTGGCATATTGGCATATTTTAATACCACTGTCTAATATGTGGGAGAGAGCGAGACAGACAGACAGACAGACAGACAGAGAGAGAGAGAGAGAGAGAGATAGAGAGAGAGATTGGAGCCTCTTGAGGGTACAGAGATATCCCAGTGGCCCTCATTATCTGCCTATTTTGTGTCACTTGTGGTCAAACATAAATATGTATTGAAGGATCAATGTTTGTGGGGTGTAGGTGTGTGTGTGTTTGCTCAGTCTCAACATCACTGCTGGGGCTTTATACCCATCGAGACACAGGCCAGACTCTGTTTACTTCAAAGAGACCCTTGTTCACAGACTACGAATTATGTCCATTAGTGCCATTTTCATTTTAAAAAACATTACTGTCTAAACACACTCTGAAACTACAAACAACTACAGCCATTAACTACACAGACCCACACCACAAATTACATTATTTCTTCACAATGAATATTACCTTACCTTGCTTAGCGTACAAACCTTATTAAGTTGGGTATGTTTTTACTTAAGATCAAAGACATTTCTCTTGCGTGGGTACATGCTTTCACAAATCACACATTTATTACACCTCTCGGTTGATTTCAGCGTTAGTTACACTAGTCTTGCTGCTTCTTGGGTTTTTGGCTCAAAATACCTCAATTGAGAGCCTAACCAACCATATATCCACTGGGAGCCAGGGATAAGGCACAAAGAGAGAAAAGGAGTAAGAAACGGGGAGGAGGCAGTGGACTGTACCTCTCTTGGCCTCCCTTGCAAAATCTTCTGGGAGCTAGAGGGAGTGTCTGGTCATCAAAAAGAGGAGTGGCTGCATTCACCCATCAAAAAAGACCACCAATCCCCTGGGCCGAGGCCCCTGTCCTATTCATTCCGCAGAGCTGTCACTCAAGTGAAGCTCCGCACTTCCAAACCATGAAGTCCCAGTATTTCTGTTCTCAATTAAAAGATGGCGTCTTTCCTGAAGTACAACATATACATAAATGCAACTGCTCCACAAAAGGATCATTAGTCTACTCTATTTTAGGGTTGTCGAACTTCATGGCCCTGGGCCATATTCAATGAGGTCATCGAATGTCAGATTTTTTACATTTTCTTATCCACTGTTGATGCATGAGGAGAAGAGGAGAGAAAAGACAGAGTGAGTCAATAGAGGGAGAAAATCTACCTGCACAGATGGAAAAGCTGCAGATTCAGTTAATTACATTTTTTACAGTCACTAATGTGTCTCAGCATGCATTCACTCTCAAACACACACAGACTGAGTACATGCTCTTCATCATAGCAGGGGGTTTGGAGGATGTCAATTTAGATTTTTATAACTCTCATACTCTAGTTTGCAGAATTCCTTCCCCTAGTTTGCTATTCTGAAGAAAGATCATTTAAATTCAGCTCTTAATTCAGAACTTTTTATCCTATTCATAACAGGATGTTATCATGATGTTAGAATGCAGGAGAACATATATTATATGGCCAAAAGTATGTGGACACCCCCTTCAGGTTTGACTATTCCTCTAATTCCAGTGAAAACAAATAAACTTTGTTGCAAACATTGTAAAAGCATGGCAAAAAGCATTAAGCACTCCATTTTCTGCATCTAGGAATGGTTTAGTGCTAGATGTTAGAACATGGATGCCAGGATTTCCTCCCATTCAGAAACATGAGCATCATGGATGTTAGGCACTCACATTGGGCAATGTGACCTGGCTCACAGTCGGCACTTCAATTTATCCAAAAGATGTTCAAAAGCATTCAGACCTGGGCTTTGTGCAGGCCAGTCAAGTTCATCCATACCAGACTTAGTAAACCATTTCTATGGACCTCATTTTGCTTCATTGCCTAACCCTTCCCTTAACCCATTACCAAAATGATGTAATTTCAACATAAATGTGGCCAGAAAGAAGGTGTTATTGAGTTACGGCGGTTTAAAAAAGCTCACCTAGCCAAACCTTCAGGAAAATTTCGTACCAGCTGTAAAACAACTTATTACTGCCATTGGTCCACATTATTGGTCGATTAGGCAACTTTTACAAATCTTTTTCTGGTTCATTTCTTCATTCAGTCGAGATCAGTCCACATGAACACAGTGGAGTGCAGAGTTACCGAGCTGTTGCAAACTTAACTATGGTTGTGTCTCCCTAGTTCAGAAGACCAGGAAGTCAGACATTTCTAGGGGACTTGACCTGTTTACTATCCCTAGATCCAGACTTAAAAACAGAGGAGACCGTGCATCTTTAAAAGGTATGTTGTTTGTAATGTCTTTCATCCATAATGTGCATGAAAGGGAGATATTTTTTAGAAGAATATAAAAAATACACTCTTTTTTATTTATTTTTTCTTCATTTATGTCATTTATCTTTCATAATAATACATCATTACATTTATATTTATTTGACAGATGCTTTTATCCAAAGCGACTAACAGTGCATTCAATGTATTGTATCAGTTTGTGTATTCCATAGGAAATGCAGAAAATGCACTACATTGTTATTTATACAGTAATGTTGTTGATAGTAATAGTTTCTAAGGTTACTGAGTCATAAGTGTCACAGTGTTCAATGGATGAACACCCGTGCCAGTGCCCGAATTTGTATTCACGGGTGTGAGATGAGATGTACCTTATATCTGTTTGATTGTTCACATAGAGACATTTTCCATGACCCTGTCATGTGATTTGTTTCATGATTAAGACTACAAAAGTCTATAAAATACTTTCACAGATAACAGATGGTAACCAGTGCATTTTATGGCCATGTAGAGTATTTATAGTGTGTTAGCGTTAGCATAAGCACCATGAATGCAGAATGTAAACATAACAAATTACACATTATCTACTGCATATATATATATATATATATATATATATATATTCATTAAATCATAATTGAGTGGTTAAAACAGCTTCTTTTGCTGATCTCAGGTGGAATCTATTTATAGAATGAGGCATGTAGAAGTTCATAACACATTTTAATGTCACATTGATTAATGTTTTACATGTAGTGTGTTGACAGGACAGTGTGCGTCTCACATTTAAATGCTCCTCTAAATGTTGGCCCCATGAGCGCCGTGGGCGATTTCTTAATGTTCGCTAAAGTATAGGCTACCATTGCCAGTTGTTTTGACCTTCTTTGCCACGAGTGTATCAGAGCCTTAAGGCAAGCATAATACAGTACTTAGGTTTTTAATCAAACCCCTAATCTTAATATTAGTCTTTGATTCTTAACTTTCACCACAGACATGAATGATACCCCAAATCTTGTGTTTTTTCATGGAGGGGTGTGCTATTTCTTTTTCAAAGCAATCAGACTTACAGTCTATGCCAGAAGGTTGATAAAGCAGGTGTAAGAATCCTATAGACTTACATTGAAGGAGAGACCCAAGCTATATTTAGAGACCAGAATATCAAAGTGACAAGCTCTTTTGGCATGGGCCAGTAAGCAGCAATTAACAACCACACAGCAACCACCCATAACACCCTAGTTACCACCTAGCAACCACATAGCAAAGCACTAAAATCCACTAAGAATGCTATACCAACCACATATCAATGCACTTGTTGAAGCGAGTTTTGCTCAGGCAAGCATCACGATTTCCTTCAGAAAATCCTGATCTAAATGCAGTAGGATTTTGTATGATGCATGTCAAACACAAAGCTAGATACAGATATGCAATACTTTGTGTGTGCCAAGGTATTCATTACACACATGGATTAGGTAGTGTAGGCTTGTAAAATTAGCTTTCATTGGTAACAAATATTACACTGGACACTGACAGACTGTCAGTCACAATAAGCTTTGCTGTGAGAAACGCATATTCTCTTTTCTCTCTCACACAGACACACACACACAACGGAACACCCTATTAGAGAAGGTAGGGGAGTTTGGGAGGTCACGGGGTCGTAAGATCATAGGTCACGTGTCTGATTTCCCTGTGCACTGTCACAGGTCGGAGGGGTGTGGCTTATTTCAAACCTGCCTCTGGCAATATGACGGAGCATCTCTCCCAGCAAAGCATGATTGACACCCCCGCTGCCTCTAGCCTAGCGTGAGGGTTGTGAAGGTCACATATACAATATGATTCAGAGAATCAGTGCACACACAAATCCTGCCCACATACACACTGCTCAAGGGCTGTTAATGGTGCTGGAGGTGAAGATGCCTTTGGAGGCTGAATATCAATCACAGAACTAAGATTATTTCTTAATGCCGTATATGTTTGATTATACCTTAATGTTTTGTGCTGTATATGTGAGAGCTACTGCAAAGGTAAAAACACGTTGACATGAAGTATTTTGGAAAAGTTACTATGTCCTGCAGTGTACTCTATCTAATACTGTTTTAAATAGCATTTTCCTATTATTTTCTTTTTATAATTGTTATGCATACAGCTTTTATGACATCAAATTAATTGAAAGACTATGGAATATTTGTCCTTAATGGAATATACCAGGATCAGCACAGGTTAAGCTCAATCGAAAGCATTTGTGGTATAATGTTGATTACCACAAAATTTAATTTGGACCTTTCTTTTAAAAAAAGCCAACATCTAGGTTACAGTGAGGCACTTACAATGAAAGTGAATGGGGTAAATCCAAAAGTATAGCCACAAGACGTAAACAATATGCGTGTTAACATGATTTTAGTGAGATTAAATGAGGGATGAGCCGAAATAAATTTTTTGTGGTTATCAACTACATGCCACAAATTCTGTTGATTTAGCTTAACTTGTATTGAAACAGGAATATTCCTTTAACTGATTAATTTGTCATACCACAGGACCATTTAAAATGAACTAGTGAAGGCAAAATGTGAATAAAAATGGTAAAAAAAAAAAAAGAAAAAAAGAAAACTTGAAGAAACGGTGACTGGTTACAGGACCGAAAACATACACTTTTCCTTATGCATACCTTCTTTTTTAACCTAAAATCTTTATGCTGATAAAAAAAAGTCAGTGGACACATTATATGTCAGCTACTCATATGCGATCTAAGAGGCAATAAAGCGGTTCTGTCTTCATCTAGAGCAATCTCCTTTGTGCTGCTGTGCAGCATAGACAGGTGAAAATCTATTCTCGGTTATCTGAGGATCCCTTCAGCTGTCTAACCCAAGCTGCCCCCATTTCCTTTTCCTACATTTCAATGCAAAAAAAGAGTCTGCTTAACAGCTAATTAGAGTCCAATTCTCTGAGAGATTAAGAGAGACAGAGAGAAAGAGAGAAAGAGTATCAACTGCAATAGAGTTTTCTGATTTTTGTTGAGCAAAAAAACAAACTCAAAGTCTTTAATCATTTTTTTTAATCAAGACTCTATAAATGTACATTTCCTTTTCATATTGTTTTACTTGCTTGTTTGTTTGACCTAGTTTTTGTTTTATGCTTCTCAGAGTAAAATTGTATGGCTCACAGGTTGCTGTTAGCTCAGGAGACTTAACTGAGTTCTCAGTTGTGTTTCATTTAAGTATCAGCTTTTTCCTAGATGTTTCTCCTAAAATTCCTTAGAAGTGAAAATTTAAAAAAAGAAACAAATGAGACAATTGTTTACATATAGTAAGATTATAGAGTTCTAAAATTAACGTGATTAGCATAGCTCAGATATTTTAATCTTGGAAGAATGTATTCATATTGAAATTGAGTTATATAATATTAAAATATCAACTGTTTAATTGCAGACTTGGATATCCTGGCATTATAAAGATCTCTATTGAAACTCTTTAGAAGATACGGGATATTAGGCTACTTTTTTTCTTCTTTTATTTAGAAACTTGCGAGAAGCAGTAAACTCAAGCAAAAGTCTCCATTTGCTCTTTAGGAGAAATAACTGAGGTATTAAAAGATCTTGTTTGTGATTTTTCTTTCCCGTGGGCTTGTACTAAAGCTCTGACATCATTAATTATTGACGTCATACATGATATCACTAGTTAATATGATTTTCTCTTTATATAATGTATCTTCAAGCTTCACTATTCACACACTTCAAGGGAGAGTTCAGCCCAAAACTTGTATGACTTTCTTTCTTCTGTGGAACACAAATGAACATTTTTTGATGGATATATGATGTGTGTTTGGGGTCCAAAATGTTCAGGCTCCAGAAAGGACATAAAGGCTGTATAAAGGTAATACATACAATTCGAGTGGTTTAAAGGAATAGTTCACCCAAAAATGAAAATTCTCACATCATTTACCACCCTCATGCCATCAGAGCAATATTTAATTATTTTGTTTACTATAATTTTTCCTCCCTGCCCAGTAGGTGGCGATATGCACAAAGAATGTGAATAGCCAAAAAACAAAAGAAGAAGAATGTGAAAGTGGATATTTATAGTAAAAAAGGGCTTAAATATTGATCTGTTTCTCACCCACATCAATCATATCACTTCTGGAGATATGGATTTAACCACTGGAGTCTTATGGATTACTTTTATGCTGCCTTTGACTGCTTTTTGGACCTTCAAAGTGCTGGCCACAATTCACTTGCACTGTAAGGACCTTCAGAGCTGAGATATTTTTCTAAAAATCTTTGTTTGTGTTCGGCAAAAGAAAGAAGTCATACACATCTGGGATTGCATGAGGGTGAGTAAATGATGAGAGAATTAAAATTTTTGGGTTGACTATCTATCCTTTTAATCCATGTCTTCTGGAGTGACACAATTGGTTTGAGAAACAGACCAAAATGTAACTCCTTTTTCACTGTAAATCTTGCCATCTGCAGTCTCTTTGGCGCAGTCATGATTTGAAGCTCGATTAATTTTTTTTGCAATTGATGCATGCACAGATCGCGTGTAGGGATGATTGCACCAAAGAGACTGTAATGTCAAGATTTATAGTGAAAAAAGGAGTACAATTTTGGTGTTTCTTATCCAAAATGGATCTTATCGTTTCAGGAGACATGGATCAAACCACACGCTGCCTTTATGTCCTTTTTGGAGCCTGAAAGTTTTGGACCCCACTGGCTTGGATTGTATGGACAAACACACAACATATATCCATTAAAAATCTCTGTTTCTGTTTCGCAGAAGAAAGAAAGTTATATGAGTTTGAGATGGCATAAGAGTGAGTAAATGATGAGAGAATAATCATTTTTGGATGTACCGTTCCTTAGACTAAACCGGTTAGACATTAGCAGAAAACCCATAGTATCTGAGTTTACCTCACAGATCATCTCTTTTATCTAAGTAAAAAGAATGCTTTCATCTCCCTGGTTCAAGTGTGTGTCTCTCCCCACCCATCCCCTCTGCTCTACCAACAGATACCTGCACATGTGCACAGATGAGCGTGAGTGCGAGAGTGGCTATAAGTGCTTCTCCTGCTATAAACCCAGGTTGCCAGGCAACAGACCCCTTGCTCTTGTCAGAGAGGCTGAATAAGCATGTGTATCACTGTGTGTGTTCATGGGGCTTTATGACCTTTTATACATTGGCAGCAAGCTAACACTTAACATTTAACTGCAAATGAATGGTGAATTCGGACTAGGTTTGTTTAGTCAGCTAAATCACTCGAAACAGCTCGGCTGCCTCATAAGGACCATCGGAAAAGACACTAACATTGTAGCTTGAATTAGTATCACAATATGTCTCACTACTGGAGACACTTAATTGTATTTTGGAACACTGTAGCCTTTTATACAAGATTTTTTCATTTTCTTTGCAAACTCGCTACAGTGATTCTAGAGCGTTGTGGTTGGTTGCCAGGGCATTGCTATGTGGTTGCTAAAAAGATGTTTAATAGTTAGGCCACATCCACACTAATACGTTTTTGTTCCAAAATGCACTAATTTCGCTACATCTACAGCTCTCATCCACACTGGAACAGTGTTGTGCTGAAATCTGACTCCCCGCCAGATTCTTAAGTCCAAAACATACTCTATGCATGTATGTGAACGCAGTCCCATCTTGCACTGCAAGCTCGATTTCACACGTCGTTGCGTTCTGAAATGTGTCAGATTGCAATACATAACTTAAAGGTGCTGTAAGCGATTTTAGCCATTCTACTTCCACAAAACTGAGCCAATGGATTAACCACACCCCCTCTTTCCAAAACTCAGCACTCTAAAGATACCAAATAAGCTTTATTGAGACCAACATTGTACAGAAATGGCAGAAAAATAGCGCCCTCAACTGACAACTGTTACGAGCAACATGGCATAAAAATGCCAGTAAGTCTCAATAATTCACTACAACTACAACACTATGAGAACACGCAAAATAATTGACAGGTCGAAAGTGTCAGAGACCGCTGCCCGCAGACACAATTTTTGCTGTTTGCTGTTTAAAAAGTCTAGAGCTGTCACAGAAACAGGTGAGATATCTTACAACACTTATTTCAATAATATCTCTCAGGGAGTAGGACATTTTTTTGCATAACTTTCCATGAGAAAAATCGCTTACAGCACCTTTAACGCAACTATGCGTTGCATTTTCAACATTGCCATTCAACAACCTTATTCACAGCAGCGTTATCTTTGATTTTTGACAGGAATGACAATGAAGCTGTAAGGGATAGATATACAGTCTTTTTAATGAGTTGTACTGCAGTTTAAAGTGTTTTTGGATCATTTCGTGGACAAAACATTGGAAGAACATCTTTTCAGGACCATTGAATAGACAAAACACTCCAGACAACATGAGTTGTGAAAAATCAGAAGTGATCTAGGAGTTTTTTACAGCTTTATACCATGCGTGCCATTGAAGAGATGTAAGTCTATCCCTCATAGCCTCGTTGTTATTCCCATTAAAAATCAAAGATGGCACTATCGTGAATAAGATCTATAGCAAGATTAGTGTAAACTGTCCACTTTAATGGTGAGTTTTCTTTTTCAACTCAACTACTGTCATGGCAGAGCAAAAGTTCAAAGTGAATTTTGCAGAGCAAGTAAGATAAAGTAAATATATTTATAGCAACTTACCAGAATAATAACACATTCCGTTTAATAGCACAGACATTTGAAGGTAACTCTGAGATTTGTTCCCACGATGATAATGCAAGAATGCATGTTAGGAATGTTCAACTGGACCGCGCGCTCACAATGCGGTGGCCAAGCACTCGCATCTGCGTTCACATACCTGCGTAGAGTGTGTTTCGGCCTTTTCTCCCTGCTACCTGATTGGTCTCTATGCCTAAAGCCCACCCCTACACCCAACCCTAACCATATTTAGGGAGTTATTGGTCCCTATCCCTAAATGCCACCTCGACACCTACCCCTAAACAGAACCATAGGGAGTGAGAAATCGGCACGACACTGGCACTGAAAATGGAGACTTTCTAAAACATTCTCCATAACATCATACTTTGGGAAACGATGATGTTAGGAAACTGAAAACAGAGGTTTTCAACTTAAACGTATAAGTTAAAATTCATATTTGTGCTTTTTTCGTGACTATTGCACTCTAAAGTGAATTGAAATGTACATTTATGCATTTGGCAGATGCTTATATCCAAAGTGACTTATGGTGTATTCAAGGTAACATTTTATTAGTTGTGTTCCCTGGGAATCAAAGCCATGATCTTAGTGTTGCCAGTACCACACTCTACCAGCTGAGCTACAGAAACCCCTAAAATCAGTTCAGATATTTGTACTAGAATAACAAATCTTGATCAATAGCTCCTCCAACACCTCATATAGCTGGATGAAATCTGAACTGCAATAAACTATTCTCTACCTTGACACTTCCACTTGTCATCTTCACAGTGTCAGGGACTGACAGACACTAGATCATGATCTGTCTATAAGCTTTGATCTCATGGACTCTCTCTCTCTTACACACACACAGACGTCCACACAGGTGTGTTGCCTCGAGGTAAGAGAATATGTGGGAGGGAAGGTCAGTGAGTTCTTGGGCTGTCTCGCTCTCTACCTCTCTCCAGGGCAGCTAAAATCTCTTGTACTCTATATTGCCTTCCCTCTCTTGGAACAGACAATGTGACCATGTCTCACTGTAAACATGAGTGTGACATTCTACATTTCAAGAATTGACAATAACTTTGTATACACCTATCAGCCACAACATTAAAACTACCTGCCTAATATTGTGTAGGTCCCCCTCGTGCTGCCAAAACTGCATTCTGAGATGATATTCTTCTCACCACAATTGTACAGAGCAGTTACCTGAGTTACTCTAGACTTTGTCAGTTCGAACCAGTCTGGCCATTCTCTGTTGACCTCTCTCATCAACAAGGCATTTCCGTCCACTGAACTGCCGCTCACTGGATGTTTTATTTATTTTTTTTGGCACCATTTGAAGTAAATTCTAGAGACTGTTGTGCGTGAAAATCCCAGGAGATCAGACCTCTGTGTTTAGGGCTATCCTTTTATGAAATATTTGAATATAATACACTATATAATAAAAGTTTACATTTTTCATATGTGAGGTATTGTTTATATTAAGTAAATATTCAAATATAACTGGAACTAAAACTAAAAGGACCCACTAACTTTTGTCTCAGCCTCGGATACACTCAAAAATCTGAAGTTGCGTGCTGTAACAATATATACCATCAAACATTGATAAAAAATAAATAAATAATAAAAAAAAAACCTTTCAGCAAGATTCGCCTGGGGTTTTTAAGTGATTTTTTAAGTTAGCAGGATGTAAACAAGCTAAAATATGTGCTTATGAGAAAAAATAGTTGAAGATTTTCCCAGTGTTTGCAAGGTTTATGGCATGAACCAAATCAACCAGCTACAAGGTGAAAGACAACATTACAAAATTTGATTTTAAAGGAATAATCCACCAAAAAATGAAAAATCATTTACTCACCCTCATCCCAGATGTGTATGACTTTCTTCTGCTGAATACAAACAAAGATTTTAAGAAGAATTTCACAGCTCTGTAGGTGCATTTAATGCAAGTGAATGGTGGCCACAACTTTGAAGGCCAAAAAGCAAATAAAGGCAGTATAAAAGTAATCCATATGACTTAAGTGGTTAAATCCATATGCTCTGAAGTGGTAAGATATGTGTGGGTGAGAAACATATTAATATTATTAATATTAATCTGAATGGGATTTTTACTTCTGGAACCAGACTGTTGTGCTCTATTCCTCCAGCACATCTGTATATTACTCTTTATCTTGAGGGTCATGTTTCTAAATATTTGGTACTTATTGCATTGGAATGGACAAAGTCATCACTGTTTCCAGTATCTCACCAAGACACACACAACTGCAAGTTACAAGCACTTTTCTTGCATGCGCACAAATACGCTTGAGTGCTGAAGAGTCGGTATTTGGTATTACCTATACTATAGAAAGACAGGGATCATTACTTATATACACTCACTGAGCACTTTAATAGGAACAACTGTACACTTACTGTACTTATTCATGCAATGATCTAATCAGCCAATCAAGTGGCCGCAGTGCAATGCATAAAATACGGGTCAGGAGCTTCAGTTAATGGTCCTTTTGACATCATCCTACAAGATGATAAAAACATTCAGGTAGCCCTCGGGTGCACACCCCTTGTGCCATCCATGGCGCTCACACTTAAAGGCAAAAGAAAAAGCACACATTTACTTATTATTAGGGTAGTGGAGGGACTGGGAAAGACAGAAACATGGGACGAATGGGGAAACAAACTATGGCCATTAATGATGTTACATAAAAAACAGCTTGAACTGTAGATATTTGACAACTGCTATTAGCTATTAGTCAAACTCAAGCACTAGTAAGCCCAAATATGTGACTGTATTCTGAAAATAAGCCCCAAAAATCCCAACTGCAGCTTCCCACATATATATGAGCGACTTTGAGAACACAAGCCCAAAGTTGCTTATATTAAGCAGACATGGCAACTCTGATTTTCCAAACTCACAAATAAGCCATTGTATATGTTGCCCCGCCCCCTGTCCAAACTGGGCAACTCCATCCACCTTCTTTCTATGTGAAGAGGGGGATGAGTGTGTTTTTGTGGAGGCGGTGAAGGCTGCTCAGCACAAAGAACTCTGGCAACACTTCAAACTGCAACCGCCATTTGGCAAGGCCTCAGTGAAATTTTTCTCTACGACAAAAAAAAAAAAAAAAAAAAAAAAAAAGAAAAAGGAGAGTTGGAGACGTTCATAAAATTACCGACTTTGCACTGAGTGTGTTAAAATGCTGATGCATCCCAGCTAATTTGAAGGTATAACAATGTTTCTATGTATTCAGATTTGAGCAAACAAAATGTGCACACAGGGCCATAAACTCTCATGTAACTACTGAGAGAAATCTGAAGATTGTCTTACTATTGCTCACACTTAAATTTAGTGGTTTTAAAGGAATATTCCAGGTTCAGTACAAGGTAATCTCAATCAACATCATTTGTGCCATAATGTTGATTACCTCAAAAATTTAATTTTACTTTCTTTAAAAAAAGCAAAAATCTGGATTACAGTGAGGCAGTTACAATGGAAGTAAATTGGGCTATTCAGTAAATATTAAAATACTCAGTTTCAAAAGTATAGCCGCAAGACATAAACAATGTGTTAACTTGATTTGTGTGTGATAAAAATGCTTACTAACCTTTTCTGTGTAAAGTTATGGCCTATTTTACAACTTTGTTGCCATGACGATGTAATGACAACAAACCCTAAAACGACTGTAAAAATCACGATTTAAACAACTTTACAGCTCAAATAATACATGAATTATAACAGAAGAATTAACGTAAGTGCTTTTATTAAATTATAAGCTTTACATTTCTGCCTTTAAACCCTCCAAAAATTGGCTCCATTCACTTACATTGTAAGGGCCTCACTGTAACTTCAATTTTTTTGTTGTTGATTTTCTCCACAATTTGACATGCCCAATTCCCAATGCGCTCTAGGTCCTCGTGGTGGTGTAGTGACTCACCTCAATAAGGAATGCAGAGGACGAATCTCAGTTGCCTCAACTTCTGAGACCGTCAGTCCACGCATTTTATCACCAGGATATGATAAACATATCACATATATAGTGACCAGGAAGAGGTTAACCCAACTTGACTCTACCCACCCTAACAATCGGGCCAATTGGTTGCTTAGGAAGCCTGACTGGAGTCACTCAGCACCCCTGGATTCGAACTCGTGACTCCAGGTGTGGTAGTCAGCGTCTTTACTTGCTGAGCTACCCAGGCCCCAATTTTCACTTTTTTTAATGAAAAGGAAGGACGAGTCAATTTTTTTTTTTGTCATAATAACTACGCCACAAATGCTGTCAGTTGATCTTAACTTGTATTGAACCCAGATTACTCCCCTAACAAGCCCCTAACCAGTGTATTAATCTTTAGCGTGTTATTCATCCTACATCATTTGGGTTATGCCTTAATTTGCTTGACTTGAGAAGAGATGTGCATTTGCTTTTCTAAGTGATCAGACTTACGATTTTCAACTGGCTGATGATAAAACAGGTGAAAAATCCCATAGATTTACACAGTTGAAGGACGGGCATGAGCCATATAGGAACCAGAAATTCTTTATTTTAACCACCTAGCGGCCTACAACATACCAACCATATACCAATTACATATATATATATATAGCTTTTCTCTGAAGTCAGAAGGACTGGTAACTAAGGAAAGATGTGTCAACTGAAAGCACATTTAAAACGATATTAATACATCATATCAGAACTGCCAGCCTGAGTTAATTAAATCCAACTGAACTGAAGCAGTCAAGCCCAAGACATCCATCTAGATAAAAGGAACACTCTCTGATCTGAGGCTCATATGTATCCTATTATTAAAAAAGGGGGCTGATAGTTAATGCACCCATATGTCTGCACACAAGCACAGATTTCATCTCCTGCCCTCATCCCCACACACATTCAAATAAGAGAACTGAGATCCTCTCTACTCCCAAGGCCGATTCACCGATAAGGAATCTTCAACTTTGATTTCACGCAGACATATAAAGAGGTTCAGTGGCTGCATCACACACACTCCAGAGTGGAAATGAAGGACAGGCAGTAGAGACAAGAAACTCAGCTTGAGAAAAGATATCAAGCTTGTATGCACATTGGCAATACATTGCACTTAAAGCTGATTCCCAGGTCATATTCATCCCATATCAAAAGACAGACATTTTACTTCGCTTAAAGAATTTTACTTTGAACCCTCCCCCATTCTCAATACCCCAGTAAAAAAATAAAACCCACCTCATTGGAATTTGGGAAAATATAATTGTACTCATTTTACTGCCTACATAGTTCTTATTTTCATAACTGCATTACAGTAAAGAAACTACTACAAAAATAAAAACCCTCAAGAGGATGTAGTAGTGATTTTTTATTTATTTTTTATAAAGAAATGGGAATGAAAAAGAAAAATGTCCTAATAAATATTTTCATGAAATTCACCCAAAAATCACTTTTAGGTATCACTCAAACACAGAGAATGGAATAAAAGTATTTTATTGATTAGATATGTCATTATCTATGTTCCCAAAATAAGCCGCCCAGGCTAACAAACAATGACGTTGCTTCAATAGAGACTATACCTCCAGATAGCATAGAAAAGATTTGTCTGTGTATACCTCATAAACCCCATCTACACCCCCCTCCCAAACCACACCCTTTTTGGAACAACAGTGACATTGAAAAGCTTCTTTGCTCACCTTAAGCATTTGTAAGAATGCATATAATTTTTACTCCAACAACCACCATTTTAACTAATCATATAAAAAGCTACACATTGTTTCACTTTCAGTCAGATTACATAAGTGAGATTAGTGTTATACACAAGCACATGATTAAGATCCAGAAACCAAATGGAGGCAAGTCCACTACAACTTAACACTACAGAAGACATACAAAAACATGGAATACAAATTATGGCCAAAAAAAAAAAAAAAAAAAAAAAGCTAAAAGTCAGTACCATGAAAAGGATGATTTAGGGGTGAAAAAAAAAAAAAAAAGGAAAAAAGGTGTAGTAACTGAAAAGGCTAAAAGATTCATAGTTCCATCTTTAAAAGATATTTTTCATGTGCACTCATCAGCATCAAAATCCATCTGTACTTGCATTTTTCCATCCAAGGCAAGAAACAAAAGGGGTCGGAGCAATAAAAGGAGACGACTTTCATTATTTCCTATCAGAAATATGCCTTTAGTCTGTGACAAGTGTTGTGTGTCAGGCACTTTCTGAAACACTAGCCCAACCTCTGGCAAACCTTCCACGACTCTTCAAATATCACAATGCAGATTCATTCAACAATACAGCTGTGGAGAAAAATGGGTATATAATTAATGTACATCCAAGCCATCACCTTAGCATAATGCAGTGAACATAAGAGTACACCATTTTTGAATTTTTCCTAACCTTCAATACTTTTATACTGTGTGAGTGTTTAGAGGTCTGTGTCGAACCAGGCCAGCTGATTTGAGTCTGTGGGGGGCAGGCCATCCATCAGGTCCTGAGCATGACCCAAGTCGGGCAGGCCCTCCACTGGATACTCTGCTCCAGGGTGGTGGCCTACCATCTCATGTTCCAGGATGCCATCCATACCCAGACCATCATGACCATAACCAGAGTGGAAAGAACGATAGCTAGGGTCTAAGAGACATGAAAAGAAAAATAAGACTTTAGAGTTGTGGGTTGAGATATTGAAGTTTACACTTTATTTCACAATGAATCGCTTACCATCTGGTCTGTATCCAAGAGGGTCTCCCTGAGCACCCATATCAAGACCTAGATCACCAGTCTAAAAGTGACAAATAAAATGGTTTAATGGTTTAAGTTTAAATTAATATTAGTACTAGTTTAGTGCCTATGTGCGAGCACTATTTGTACCTCGTTCCAGGCCATAGGCTCTGTTCTGAAGAGAGAGCTGGTGAGTTCCACGGAAAGCCTCTTCTTGTAGTCCTGAGGCTTATCCTCAGACATGCGGAACAGCACTGCTGCCGCATATGTAGCTACACAGAACAACAACATATCGAATGTAGATTACTCATTTCAAAAGAACTACGATTTCTCAGGCATAATTCTTAATTTGGTGTAATGCTTTATGGTGTTTGTGGTCATTAGGGGGCAGTCGCTCACCCACTCCTTCATTTCTAGAGTGCAGTAACTCTGTGAGAGGAGCTGTGGCTCCTTCTGCCTCAATGGCTTCCGCCGACTCCTTATCCTGAGCCAGCTCACAGAGAACTCCAGCGGCTACCCGCTGGATATTCTCAATGGGTGAATACAGCAACTACAGAGAAAGACAAGAGACCGCTCTGACGTTTATAAATAATCCCAGGGTCTACATGATTAAAGATGGATACGAACTTTAAAGCAGATAATCATTAGAGAATAGCTCATAAGTGGCAAGTGTGAAAGCATATAGGCTCTGGACATGACAGATGTGTGCGCACGTGTACAACTAAGTGTATATCGTACTTGCACAAACAGAGGAATGGTGTTGAGCCCCCTGATGACGATTCTGTTGTGTACATCTCTGGCCAGAATGTGAAGAGCTCCGGTACAGCCTTCCACAATCTCCTCCATACGAACTCCTTCCTGAAATTACAATCACACTCTTAGTATAAAAATGCACATCTGGCTTTCCACAATAACTACAACATTTACAGTGCAATAAGTTACATTTCAACAAAGTATAATTTAGCTGTCCAGACAACAAATAAAGGCTTTAATATAAAAAGGAATAGTTCACCCTAAAATTAAAATTTGTCCATCATTTACTCACCCCCTCATGTTTTTCCAAAACCATCCGACTAACCTTTAGTCATGGAACACAAGATGTTAGCACTTAAGAAAACTGTTTATTCCAGGGTTTTTGCAGAATGTCATGTAAAGGAGAATGCCAATTTCCTTACACTGTTTGAGGGATTAAGAGAATGCGGCGTTCTGATGGGTGTTTGAAGAGCGCGCATGCGTGGGAACAGACCGAATAACAAATTTTATAGGATGGAGCCAACAAGTCAACACAGTGAAAAGAATTCAACATTTCAGGGAGTACATTGGGAAAAGTACATACACTATAAACTGTACCCATTCATACACACCAATGTAAAATATTGACGTTCCCTCATGTACGCGTATAGGCACTTATACATTGGGGTAATCCAACTTTTGCAGTGCAATTCCGCTGCAGGTCATGATGCAAAGAAAACCAAAAACAGCAACAACTCTGGAACAGAGAATGATATAGCAAAGTCTTCCTAGGATGCCATGCTTGTTATTTACACAAGCGTCATTGGGAAATTACGTTGCTGTGGAGAAAGCTGCTTACAGAACGAGCCGCATGTGTACGGGAGTAAAGAGTACACCGCTTATACAGTGCATGTGAACCAGAACAATGCTTTCTCGAAATAACCCACTTTCTGGTGTCCATATATACATAGTCAATGTTACTTCAGTCACCAATTTCTTTACTGAATCCTTCGGTCCATGCAACAATGAAAGTAAATGGTCACGGAGGATAATGTTTTGCACTCCATGGACGAAAATCATACAAATTCCAAACAAAATGAGGGCAAGTAGAATTTTCATTTGGGGATGAACTATCCCTCTAAAAACCTAAAACACTCATTTCATTTTGCCCCAGACTCTGTAATTCAGGTGATGGGGCGGTCATTAATATAGGGTATAAGTACATAAAGAACTGGGTCCTGGCCAGTGTTATGATCGGCAGATGGGTTATTCCCAGGGGATGGAAGTTGGCTGGAGCACCCTCATTTCGAGAGTGGTGCATGGAGATGGGCATGGTGGTGGCATCTGAAGAAAGCTGGGCAATCTGGGGTTGTTTGATGGGAAGTGGGGCAGATATTTGGCTTTTTGGAGGGCTCTCGGGGAGGGGTTTCAAGTTAAATGTGTGTGTGTGCAATTTTATTGTTTTTTGAAAGTATACTTTTTTGTGTGTGTGTGTGTGTGTGTGTGTGTTTTTTTATGTTTCTAAATATTTATGACCACTGGGGTGCATGTGTGTCGGGCGGGGGGGGGAGGTAATTTTATATCATTTGATTCCGCATTTTCTGTTATGTTTATTTAATTTGTTGAATGGAATCAATAAAAACTGTTAATAATATAAAACAAAAGAAACTAAAATAAAAACTAAACCCACAAACCAACAGTGTTTTACTCACCACAAACTGTTGCTGTGTGCTGCCCATAGAAGTGCGTCTCTGGGTGTCCTGGTGTGCCCTCACCAGCAGCTGGACCAATCGGGGAATTGCACCTTGCTCTCGTAGTGGTGCATGATTGGCTGGACAGAGTGCCAAATTACGGATGAGACCGACAGTGGCCTAAGAGGATATAGAAAGAATTAGGCTAGAGCTATACATGCAAACATGAACTTCTCTTCAAACAAACTGGGCTTTGGTTTTTGTGTATGAAAGACTTGCAGTACACTTACCTTAATCAGTGGCCAGTGTGAGGGTGGGTGCAACAGTTTAACCACTACAGGCAGTCCATAGTGGAGACGAACCGCGTTCTGGGCCATCTCAGCATCTTGATGTCTGGAGGTAAGATGGCGCAGTGCACAGACAGCAGGCTCTGTGATATCTTCTCTGTCACCGGCTCTGAGAACAGTGCGGACCAGGGCTTCAATCCCACCCACTTGGCAAACCATCATTTTGTTCTTATAGTTGTTACATGTGAGGTTGGACAGGATGCCAGCTGCACAGGTGACAACGTTAATGTCATCTGAAGCCAGAAGCTGAACCAGAGTGCCAAGAAGTCCCTCCATTCCTTCCTACAACACAAAAAGGGAATATGGTCTTTAATAACAAAAACATGCCATTTAAATCTCAATGAAATTTAAACCAGGCAACAAGCTTTATGTACCTGCTTGGTGGCAGCATCTGACAAATTTCTGAGTGTCCAAAGGCAGTTCTGTACCAGACGCTGGCTTGGATCTGTCAAGTGAAGGCCAAGAGCCTGCATACCACCTGAAACACCAGCCAGCAAGAGATTACACAGTGACATCACAGGTGCTTGAATACACACAAAATCATAATGTGGGTGTACATACCAGCTTCAACGATGGCAGGTTTGTTACTAGAGCAGACAGACAGCACTTTGAGCACACGGCTTGTGGTCCAGAGCAGTTTTTCATACGTGTATGCTCTCATGATGTTCACAAGAGCCTGAGGTCCTCCACTGGCCAGGATGATCAACTAAGGGGCAAGCGAGAAGGCAAATTAATAATGGAGATCACCACAGTCCATTTGCACACTTGCACTTAAGGCTGTCATTCTGAGAAACATCTTTTGACTGATAATGTATTCCTTTTCCAGAGTTTCTGAAGGTTTTATGAAGCTAAATTTAAGACCTTTTATTGACAATACATCAATATGTACTCTAAATGTCTAGGAAGCACATGAAGAGTCATATTTATAGCAAAACTTCAAAGTTTAAAAACGCAACTTTCAATAGATCTCCATTACTTTAACTCATTTTACAAGAAGTATCTTAAGGTTTGAATACCTCTGCTCCAAACCACCAGAATGTGGAAATAACTTTCACCATCTGATCAGACCCACTGTATCAGCTATATTCCTCTACAACACTGCTGTGTCACTTACTGACAGATGAAGCAGCACATACCACCACCTATACTGTATACTGTTCAATGAATATATAGCGATCTTATGCAAGCTGTGTGGCGCAGAAATTAGACCTAGTCTTCACTCTAAAATAACTTAAACAGGGTGACCAGATTCTCAAAAAAACGTTTGAGATTATTATTATTTTTTTTATTTTTTTTAAATGAGGGATCAAAAATTGCATTTTGTTTTTATTTAGTACTGCCGTGAAGCTATTTGACAATGGATCCTCACATATATTCCACAAGACAAAATAGCTGAATTTACACACATGATCCTGTTCAGAAGTTTACATTCCCTTGGTTTTTAATATGGTGTGTTGCTTTCTTGATGATCAATGACTGTTTGTGTAATAATTGTTCCAGAGTCCCTGCTTTGTCCCGAGCAGTGATGTCCACTTTTTTTCCCCCCCCAAGTCTCAGTTGCCTCCGCTTCCGAGACCGTCAATTTGCACATCTTATCACGTGGCTTGTTGTGCATGACACAGAGACTCCCAGCATGTGGAGGCTCATGCTTCTCTCTGCGATCCACGCACAACTTACCATACGCCCCATTGAGAGGGAGAACCACTAATATCACAACCACAAGGAGGTTACCCCACGTGACTCTACCCTCCCTAGCAACCGGGCCAATTTGGTTGCTTAGGAGACCTGGCTGGAGTCACTCGCGACTCCAGGGGTGGTAGTCAGCGTCAATACTCGCTGAGCTACCCAGGCCCCCAAAAATGTACATTTTTCTCAAGAAAAACCCCTACTGTGCAATTATTTGGTTTCTTCTGCACATTTGGGTTCTTCAGTGGCTATATGAGGAGATCCAGCTTTTGACACTTGGGACAATTGAGGGACTCATACACAACTATTACAAAAGGGGAAAACAATTACTGATGCTCAAGGCAACACAAGAAGAACCAAGGGGTGCAAACTCTTGAACAGGATGATGTGTAAATTCTGTGTTATGTAGCTTTTGAAGAGCAGTACTACATAAAAAAATAATCTTATAGAATATTTGTATACATTCTTATTTGTGTGGAAACAAAAGGGGTATGAAAACTTCTGGACTTAACTGTATAAGCTATACAGTTTGTGAAAATGTAAATTTTATATTAGATTTAGTTTTTTCACAATTTAACCACATTTTAGCTTTTTTTTTTTTTAAATGTGCAAATTCCATGTAGTCGATTCTATTCATACGGTGTCATATTGCATGTGTAATTATGAAATGACTTATGTCAGGTACACATTTTAACAAAATTCACAACATTGTAACCCAATTCAAAATACAACCCCCACATCTCAACATATAAGTGCTTGTCCCATGTAAAAATTGCAGTGTATCTGTCTGAATGTGACATTGTTACCTCCGTGCTCGTGGGAGAATTAACATTAACAGTGATAGAAAAATACTCGCTTACATACAGTATTCATACAGTATGTTGCATGAAGAAATGGATCGGCTTCTTTCAGCTGGTTGTTGAAAACTAATTTCTGCTGGTGCATTTCTACTTGCACTGACTGAATGGACAACAAAGACTGCGCGCCAAGCATGACTTATTGCCATGGTAACCAGATACATTTCAGCAGATTTGCTGAAAGACTAGAATGAAAGTATCGTCACATCAACGCGTGAAGCATCAATTTCTTCTCTGCAAACAATACCAAAGACAATAGCAAGAAGGAAAATTAGTATATTAAATGTAATTAGAAAATCAGTGAGCCTACCATCTGAAACCGGGACATAATTACATTTAGAGAATTGTCGGGACACACCTCTTAAAAACGGGATGTCTGGTCACCCTACTTAAATGCAACGAGAAAACAATCCCTCCTAACATTTAATGCCATGACCTTATGCATTTAAGACTTGTTGCTCTGATTTAAGACCGATTTTTAAGGCCTTAATTGGCGGAAGGGCGAATTAAGACTAAGACCTTTTTAAGACCTGTGGAAACACTGTTTTCAAACAGATTAATGCAGTAAGTTTTTCTCTAGTTCTGTGCATTTATACCTTGCTCTCCTGGTTGCCATAAGCTAGGATCTGCAAGCAGTCTGTGGTGATGGCCAGAAATTTTACGTTGGTCTTGTTGAGCAGGGCCACCATCTTCTGAAGGCCTCCAGCTAGACGAACAGCCATTTTTGCACCTTCCTGATGAAGCAGGAGGTTGTGCAGGGTGGTGATGGCGTAAAACAGCACACTGTCCACAGGAGACCTATGAATCACAATGATCAGGAAACTTCGGTTTAATGGATAGCCGGTGAAAGTTAACTTTTTGTACACAAGAATTAAGCTAAAAAGGAAACTTCACATTTTAATGGTGATTTCAAAGACATCTTGTGAAAAAGCCCTCTCAAGAGCATCCTCTAGCGCTTCTGTTAACCTCCATTTATAACCTGCAATATACCATTTTAAGCAGAAATGCTTAGTCAGTTGTCTCCAGAAGCCTTTAAGCACCCTTACCCCAGCATCTTGACGAGGGCAGGGATTCCACCTGACTTAAAGATGGCGAGAAGCCCCTCTCTGTGGTGTGATAGGTTGTGCAAGGTGCCGGCAGTGCAGCGGGCAGTCTCTACGTCATTGGTGTTCTGCATGGTCCTCACGACGGCGGACACCATCTGTGGGGAGCGCATAATGGCGTGGCGAGAGGCCTCTTTCTTAGAGAGCTGGTGCACCATCACTGCGGCTTTGTTCACCACCACCTGACAGGAAGAGGAACAGTTGGTTACTAGTCCATTCAGCAGATGCTTTCCATTCACAGTAGTTTACAGTAGAGTAACTGCAGAGACTGTTCATCCCCTACCTAGTGATCTTTCTCAACTACCTAAGATTTGTAGCCAGGTAACCACCACCCATTGCAGTTAACGTTCAAAAGCAAAACCTTCAACATGGATTTTCATCATTTCATTTCCATTTTTTGGTCACTACATTGCTAAAAATAATCTCAAAATACCAAGGTTCTGTAGGGCTATAAATAATCTTTTAATCATAATATTTCCATTTTTAGCTTCAGCCAAACTTTTTCTGCACTGACTGCCCGATAAAATAATTATTTTCATGGCTTAAGAACACCTTGGGGAATAAACTAAAATATTGTATATAAAAGATGTACTAGAAAGATAACCTCCTAACCTGGTCCTCATCGTTGAGAAGTTTAGTGAGCTCAGGGATGGCTCTAGTGGCCAGCTCAGCATCATCCTGGTAGTTTATGAGATTGACCACGGCATGTTTGAGCATCTGGGAAGGTTCAGCCAGCCTCTGTACGTTGGTTGGGTGCGTAGAGTCAAACTGAGTTGAAGCAATCTGCATGCCCTCATCAAGAGTCTCAGGAAACATGGCAGCACGGACACGCTGGGCACGGGTCATGGCATACTGCCCGTCCAGGTCTAAGAGGAGAAATCGTGATCAAGCAGGAAGAAAAATAATATTTCAAATGACAAAATAAGTTTTTATACAGAATGTCTGCCACTACTCAGAGATAGTTCACCCAAATGCTTACCCTCATGTCTTTCCAAACACATAACTTTCTTCTGTGGAACACAAAAGGAGATTTCAGGCAGCATGACAGCCTCAGTCACCTTTCACTTTTATTTTAAGGAAAAATCATGCAATAAAGGTTGGTGACCAAGACTAACATACTGCCTAGCATCTCCTTTTGAGTTCCACCAATTGAAGAGTCCTACAGGTTCGAACATCATGAGGGAGAGTGAACGAATGAAAACTTAATTTTAGGGTGAACTAACCCTTTCCTGCAAGTTGCATTTAAAAGCATAAACAGTCACATACCCGCCACCTGTTCAGGTGTGAAGGGCTGGTTGAAGCCCTGCTCCCACTCATAGAGAACCGGGTTGTCCAGATCTTCCTCCTCAGGGTTGCCCTTCCCTGAGAGCGATGGTGCGGTGGTAGTGGCCCCAGAGTGGATACCTGAATCCAGGTAAGACTGCTGCTGCCATTGACTTACAGCAGCTTTACGATCATGCTCCATGGCCATATCGAGCTCCATCAGGTCAGCTACACAGGACACAAAGTCATTCACAGTTGAATGTTGTACAGGACACCGCTACTGATCAGGAAAAAGCTGAAACTAGCCTGAAACCTTAATAACATTTGAAAAATAGGAGGCAGATATAGGAGTATTCAGGTCTTTAGATATTTTAAGAAATGGGCCCAGGAATCCATGAGTTTTATTTCTTAAGCTTGCTGTTAACTTTTCATAATTTCAATGTTCCCTCAGTAAGCTACGCCAATGCATTATAGATGGTTTTGTTCCGCTTTCCAATTAGGTAATATAGTCTTGGCAACTGTAATAGAATTGAAAAATGGGAAGCAAGCCACCTCAAATGTAACTCGGATAAAGCTACTCCAATTGACAAATTCTAAAACTTTTACATTAAACTTCATTTATTGGAATAGCATTTGGTAAATAAACCTGTTCTTTATCAGTTAATCTGCATGCCTGTATCTGCATTATTAGACAAGCATGTTGTAAACCTGACATGGACATTGAGAAATACTCACACTGGGTAGCCATCTTTATCAATCCCTCAGCCTGAGCGACTTCCAAACCTGTAAGTATATATTTTATATTAAAAAATTCCAATCAGGATTAAAAACAAATCTGTATAAGCATGCCAGTCAAACATATTAGATATAACAGTTAAGAAAAAGATTGACTTAAACTCACTATATCATTTGGCTCAGACACCAGCTGTTTTTACAGTGAGAAAGAGGCTTTAATCTACATAATACAGACCCTCAAGGCAGTGTTAACTGAGAAACTCCCCTCATTTAGACTGCAGGGTGTCACGCGAGAAGACGAGAGGGGGAGACGGGACGGTGAGTCATCATGGCAGTGCCAGTAAAAACATGCTGAGGAGTTAGTCAGCTTCATTCATCCAAAGATGAAGAGAAAACAATGCAGCATCAAGCACCACAAATTAAGCAATTAAAACTAAACAGCCAGAGGAGACGAAACCAACAGAACTTTTTACCTGCATGAAATCAGATTTACTTGTTCCACCATTAGGAAAAGTCACATTTTCAACCAAATTTGTTGAATAATATTCTGGGATAATGGAGACAGACCCAAATTACATGGGAAAAAAAAATAAATAAAAAAACTACATTATCCACAAACATGAAGCACAATTTGAGAAAAGCTTCAACTTTTAAGTCACATTTTTAGGTTATCAGTTTGTCATTAAAGCAGCATAACAGGAATTAGTTTAAAATCACCAAGACTGTGCAGCTGTTGTGACTCAAAGCTGAAAAATTATTTTCCGGCTTATTTAGGGGGTGGGGTCTTCTTCTTTAGTTCAGAGCACTGCAGCCACAGACGGACACTGTAATTAGCAAGAAAATTACCAAAAAACGTGCTGTAATAGGGTCACGCACACACATGGAATGATTAGGGCAAAATAACCAGATAAGCATTTTGCCTGGATTCATGCATGGATTTATAAACCTACTTTCTGTGGCAGGCCAATTCAGTGGTGGAAATGACATCGTTTTTGAAACCATATGGCCACCTCCTTTTTCTAGCCAATGCTAATTCCATAGCTTACATTTTACGGATTCTAATTACAATTAAATATTTTAGGACTTTTGGCAAAACTTCAACTTGATTGGAAATGACACTCAATAAATACACTCACCAACCATTTTATTAAGAACACCTGCACACCTACTTATTCATGCAATTATGTCATTTGTGTGGCAGCAGCACAATGCATAAAATCAATCAGATACGGGTCAGGGCCTTCAGTTAATGTTCACATCAACCATAAGAAAGAGGAAAAAATGTGATTGATTGTTGGTGCCATACAGGCAAATTTGAGTATTTCTTTAACTTTTGATCTCCTGGGACTCACACACAACAGTTTCTAGAGTTTACTCAGAATTGTGCCAAAAACAGAAAGTGGAACCCGCCGTGGTCTTCTGCCATTGTAGCTCACCCACCTCAAGGTTCGACGTGTTGTCCATTCTGAGATGCTATTCTGCTCACTATAACTGTAAAGAGTGGTTATCGGAGTTACTGTAGTCTTTGTCAGATCGAACCAGTCTGGCCATTCTCTGTTGACCTCTCTCATGAACAAGGCGTTTCCGATGCAGAACTGCCGCTCACTGGATTTTTTTTTTTGGCACCATTCTGAGTAAACTCTAGAGACTATTGTGCCTGAAAATCCTAGGAGATCAGCAGTTACAGAAATAATCATGCCACGGTCAAAATCACTGAGAATTCCCCCCCCCCCCTATTCTGATAGTTGTTGTGAACAAACTGAAGGTCCTGACCTGTATCTGCTTGATTTTATGCACTGCTGCCACATGATTGGCTTATTAGGTAAATCACATGAATAAGTAGGTGTACAGGTGTACCTAATAAAGTGGTCAGTGACTGTTTATTCTGCTTACAAGTGATTTGTACCATTAATTTTCGTTGCTTTCTTTAAAAGATCACTTGTCGACTTAGCAAACAAGTACACTAACTGGTGAAACAGGTGAATAACAAAAAAAGTTCAAATCAGTTAATTTTCATAAAAACCAACCCCTGGGACATGAAAGTGCCCGAAACAAAGAAACACCCATGTATTTGCTACAGAACACGGAAGAGTCTTAAATATCACTGCGTGACCTCTAGGGCTTAAACGATTAGTCGGCGTTATCGACAATAATTTTCGTTGTCCAATAGTCATTTGATCTCATTTAACATAACACGAGATCACAAACTCAAATGATGACACAAGAGCAGCACTGCAGTTCACACCTGACTGAGAAGGGGAAGAATTACACAGCTCACAGATACACTCTAAATTTCTAAACAGCTTCAGGTGATGTAGATCGCAAAGTATGAGGGAATTATACAAAAATACCAAATAAGTAAATACAGAAGCACTCTCGTTGTGGAATAAGCGGAGCCAGAGCTCTTTAAAAGGAAACACCCCAGCGTTACATCTTTAATGCAGTTATATTTAATGCATTATAGCTTTTATTAAAGTTCAAATAATATGGAAGCAGATCATGTAAATAACTACAAACTCCAAAACTGGCATTTCTTTGTGCGGTCAGCACCTCTTCTGAGTTGCACGAATATCCCGATCTAAGGGGGAAGAGATTGAAACTGCAGCCAGCTGATGCACACTGTCGCGGGGACGCTCATCCCTCGAGGAGGTATTTTTAAAAGATGATTTTGTCCTCTTTATTGTTAGTAAGCACATTAATACAACCTTTTAAGTTGGGGCACAAGCTGAATAATCGGTTAAGAGCCAATGATTAATCGTTGCAATAATCACAGAATAGTTGAATAATTGTTCTAATAAAATCGCTAGATTAATCGATTATCAAAATAATCATTAGTTGCAGCCCTAGTGACCTCCATATACCTCAGACACCCGGAAATCTGCAGTATCGCACAGAGCCTTGGGCTAGGGATGTCGGTCCATGGGGTTGAGTACATATTTAGAAGCGTGACGAGATGACGCAATAAATTTAAAGCTGCCAAGCATCCAGAAGACAAAATAAAAGTTTCCTTACGCTGGCTCAAAGCAGAGTGGTCAAGTTTTATTTTTACAGGAACTTGCTTGTGTGATTTCAGGGCCAGCTTAACAGAACCTTCCTGCACAGGCCTTTAGCGCACGGAGTAGCAATTAACTCACAGAAATTAGTCTTACCCCTTCCTCCCCTCAAAGAAATGACTAAAAGCTGTTTAAAAGATAAACAGCATCAGATTAAACCCTTCTCTCTAAACAGGCTAATTAATAGACCCCAGCTCACAGGCCTGAGGGGAAGTTTCACAGCACAGCATCTAAGAAGTGGAAAAACCACGAAAAAAAAAAACCTTGACAGAATCTGGCTTCCTGCTTCAATGGAGAACATCATCAGCCCTCACATCCTGCAGGCCTCATAAGACCTGATATACGTCACAATATCTGGGTTAAATGCATAGTACACACTGCAACCAATCACTGTGGAAACTGAACTGCTAGGCTCATTTCCAACTAAACTACCTATTCAGCAAAGACAGTAAGTAATATCAATGTGGTTAATCTCAGCACAAATGTCATCCAAGGGCCGATTTGGTGATGTGCAAAGGAAAAGCATCATGCGGCAGGGGAGTTCAGTGCAAGACAGCATGTTCACACTTTGGACAAGTGTTACATATGCACTCCAGTGCTCTTCAGCTAAATTGCAACCCTCTGCAACTAGGTTAAGTGTTGGTTCTCAGCTGGATGAGCATCCTGGCAGTCTGAGAACATAAATGGCTAACAGATTTAAAGGAATATTACGGGTTTAATAGTGAAGCTCAATCGACAGCATTTAGCACAAGGATGTCCAATTAAAATGAACTGAATTTAAGAAAAAAAAAACACATTCAAATGCTAAATTGAGCACTGAAATTTTGGATGTGTGCCAATTACTGATGATGATGACTTAGCACAAGCTTCCACAGAAAGAGACATATTGAGTGAATGGCCCCCAGACGTGGAGGTCTTCGGCAGTTGTGTCTTGACTACGCCTTGCTCTCTTATCAGAATCTCGCTACATAAGCATTAGTCAAGTACATACAACTAAATTTAATGTAAAACACTGTGGTACCGCCAGTATTTTGAAGTTAAGAGTCCGTGTTAGTACTATAGCTACTGTGCAAAGCTAAGTTAACAAAGAACTATTGAAGTGCTTTTCTTGCTTTACCTTCTTAATATTTAAGCATATGAACGGACTAAATCTTTTGACGTTACCAATTTGCTAATTCGTTAACAGCCAGATATGTTCTTTGCAAAAATAAAATAAAACAGTGCTGATTGGTTTACATTAATTCACTTTGCCTTTTTGTGGCCTTAAGACAACTTAAAATATATATATATATTTTTTTTAAATCAGATGTCTTGTAGACTTTTCCCCCTACCAGAAATAATGTCTTTTGGTCATTTCAGTGAAACACTCACATTTAATTTCTCAGCCCTGTTGACAGCCCTATGGCATAATGTTGATTACCACAAAAAATGTCTACTTGTCCCTCTTTTTGAAAATCAAAAATCTGGGTTACAGTGAGGCACTTACAACGCAAGTGAATGGGGCCAATTTGTAAAGGCTAAAATGCTCATTGTTTCAAAAGTATAGGCCTAAACCAAAGACGTAAACAATGTGTGTGCAAATGGGTAGGCGTGTTTACATGATTTGTGATAAAAATTGCTTACTAACCTTGTGTAATGTTCCATCCAACTTTACAACTTCATTGGTATGATGCTGTAACGTCACCAATTAATAGACGAATTAGTGTAAAGTGCTTTTATAAAATAAGCTTAACATTTTTGCCTTTAAACCCTCAAAAAATGGGTCCCATCCCCATCCACTGAAAGGGTCTCACTGTAACCTTTTTTTTTTTTTTAAAGAAAAGGAGGGACGAGTCGAAATTATTTTGTGTGGTACAAAATGATGCCACAAATACTGTCGATTGAGCTCAACTTGTACTGAACCCAGAATATTCCTTTAACAGCTTGCCATAGAAATGCAGAATCCCTGTGTTATACATTTGGTACCTTACACTATTCCAAAGTGCTACTGTAAAACATTAGAAAATAACCATTTTAAACCTTCGACATTCCTTAATAAAAGCTGCATTCACATACAGGTAATTACAGGAAGCCTCGCTTATGATAACATCCTGGATTCAGCACTGGACATTCCAGTGTGTATGAGACAAGATACAGCACTTCAAATGCTGGCCTGCACTGAAAGACTCCACTAGCGGGAAATACAGCACTGTGAAGCCAAGCCAATGTTAATAAATTAGGCTTTTTATGGATGTATGTGAAGGGAGAGGGTCTAAATCATGAGCAAACAGAGGCAGCTGTAGTAGTTTATGAACCAATGCATGTGCAACCCTCTACAGTGGTGAGTCTAACCTGCAATTAATTTATTAGAATGGCTCTAACCACACAAACACTAAGGGTAGTCAGACACAAAGACCCAGGGTTTTCCATGTGGCATTGGTCAGCATTATATACTGGCTCTCAGGAGGTGGGTGCTCAGACAAATCACCATGTGATTATGGAACATATTTGAAAACGGAAACTTTCAAAGTAAACGCAGAAGGCAGCCTGATTAGCCCTCTTTAAATGGGCTCATTTAAGGTTCTCGCTTTATCCTGTTAACACAATCAAATGAGATGTAGCTGCATAGGGCGAGCAAGTTTCTTGATGTACAAGGGAAGTGGATTCACAGACCTTATTCAGAGTAGCACCATATTTAATTTTTGACAGGAATGAAAACGAGGCTGTGAGGGATACAGTCTCTTCAATGGGTTGTACTGTTTGAAGCGTGTTAATCGTTTAGCTGATGAAATTTTTAAAACACACCTTTCCAAAAAATTCAGTAGACCAAAAACTCCATAAAAAAGGATTAGCTTCGTACAGTGCATGCCACTGAAGAGACATCCAAACTAATCTGTTTTCGTTTAAGAACTCCCGTTTTCAGTTTTCCAACTGAAGAACACGAAGAATAGTGTGTGTTTTCATAGGCCAGTTCCCTTATGTCATTGTTTTCCAAAGTATGAGGTTAATGTTTTCAGTGGAGAAAAAAAAACAAAAAAAAGCCACTAATGTGGATGAGGTGTAAACATAACTAAATCAATGGGTGTTTCTCAATGCTAAGAATGCAGAGAACGGACTTGCGTTCTTAAGACCAGACTGGTTCAAAAGTTCTAACAATTTTAAATAAAATTGTAACAAGTATCACACAAACACATTATAATAAATGTCACCTTAAGCTATGTTATTTAGCGTGTGTATTTACTCCAGAAGCAGTATCTGTTTTTCTAGCATTACCTCAGCAAGGCACTGCTCCCTCGTTTGAACGAGTGTTGTGATGGCACAAGCGCTTGTCTGCTTGTGTCTTTCAGCATTTATGCATGTTAAGATGAGTGAAAAAAAAAAAAAGTCCCCATCCTGCACAAGTATTTGCTAATATAGCCCAATTCTTTTTATTTCACTTTGAAGCTTAAAAATATCCCTAGTTAAAAAAATAAATAAATAAAAATCAGTATCGGATCCGCCCATCCCTAACTACAACCTGAACAGGTCCATTGGAATTGAACTTCGACATTGGACAATGACGTCAAATGAGTTTGAGAACATATTAACTCATAAGAACGCACAATAACTACGTTTCCATCCAAAGTTTTTTTTGCGACAAAGTATAGCGCATCAAAAAGTTTACCGATATAGCTGATGGAAATGCATATTATCACAAACATTTCACAAGCGTCGCCATAATATTTTTCCATTTAACTCTAGCACATAAACTCTGTCGAAACTTCAAATATCGTGAAAAACTGGTTTGGAAACACTTTGTCGAGAAAATTGGCATTAATGCAAAAAATATAGTGCCACATGACATAATTTACCCAATTGTTAGCCTGTGTTAATCATGACGACAAGGTATACAGCTGAAGTCAGAAGTTCACATACACCTTAGCCAAATATATTTAAACTCAGTTTTTCACAACTCCTGACATTTAATCGTAGAGAACATTCCCTGTCTTAGGTCAGTTAGGATCTCCATTTTAAGAATGTGAAATGTCAGAATAAAAGCAGAGAGAATTGTTTATTTCAGCTTTTATTCCTTTCATCACATTCCCAGTGGGTCAGATGTTCACATACATTTTGTTAGCATTTTAAATTGTTTAACTTGGGTCAAACAATTTGGGTAGCCTTCCACAAGTTTCTCACAATAAGTTGCTGGAATTTTGGCCCATTCCTCCAGATAGAACTGGTGTAACTGAGACAGGTTTGTAGGCCTCCTTGCTTGCACATGCTTTTTCAGTTTGGCCTTGCGATGGCCACTCCAATACCTTGACTTTGTTGTCCTTAAGCCATTTTGCCACAACCTGAGGTATGCTTGGGGTCATTGTCCATTTGGAAGACCCATTTGTGACCAAGCTTTAACTTCCTTGAGATGTTGCTTCAATATAGCCACATAATTTTCCTTCCTCATGATGCCATCTATTTTGTGAAGTGCACCAATCCCTCCTGCAGCAAAACACCCCCACAACATGATGCTGCCACACCCGTGCTTCACGGTTGGGATGGTGTTCTTCGGCTTGCAAGCCTCACCATTTTTCCTCCAAACATAACGATGGTCATTATGACCAAACAGTTCAATTTTATTTTATTTTTTTCATCAGACCAAGAGGACATTTCCCCAAAAAGTAAGATCTTTGTCCCCATGTGCACTTGCAAACTGTAGTCTGGCTTTTTTATGGTGGTTTTGGAGCGGTGGCTTGTTCCTTGCCTTCCAGGTTATGTCAATATAGGACTCGTTTTACTGTAGATATAGATACTTATCTACCCGTTTCCTCCAGCATTTTTGCTGGGATTGATTTGCACTTTTCGCACCAAACTATGTTCATCTCTAGGAGACCGAATGCATCTCCTTCCTGAGTGGTATGATGGCTGCGTGGCCCCATGGTGTTTATACTTTTGTACAGATGAATGTAGTACCTTCAGGCATTTGGAAATTGAACTGGTGGCAACCTGCGATAGGAGCAGCATCAGGACCAATAATACAGTCCTATCAGAAGGGCAACTTTGGGGGGGGGGGGGGGGGATTAGAGACATCTGGGGAGGCGAAAGGTACACAATTAGCGATATACACACACATTTCTGTATGGAAATGGATTATGGGCAGATTTCTTTAGTGATGAACCAAAACGTATGCGACAGTTTTTTTTTTTTTTTTTAAACATGACGTCATCCTGCACACCATTTTTATCCATAAAAGGCCATTTGAATGGAAACAGGCAGAAAACGGCAAATTTCGCAAACACTCTTTTTTTTTTTTTTTTTAAGCATTTTCACTTTGTCGACAACAAAAAAGTGCAAAAAGTGGATGGAAACTAGGTTATTGAGAAACAGCAATTATGATTTCAGCCGAAAACGTATTGGTGTGGACATGGCCCATGTTAACCCCTTTACACCGTCGTTTTCATTTCAGTCAAAATATTTAAATGGTGCTACTCTAAATTAGGCCTATTAGCCAACATAAACGTAACCGGTTACCTTGAATACTCTTAAGCCATCTTTTGATAGCCATACAAAATAATTTTGTTTGACATCTTCTACAAAAAAAATAAAAAAATTAATAAAATAAAAAAATAAAAAAAAACCACACGAGTCATGTATAACTTCAACAATCAAACTGCTTCGTTGCTTTTGGTGTAGCTAGAGGCAACATGCAGCCCAAATCCATATGCTGTAAATAAACCATTGCACGTTATCGCAACACAATTTAAAGGTTAAAATGTATAAATTTATCAAGTTTTAAAAAGTTATTTCATTAAATATCTATGCTTTCTGAGTAGTGCCGTATAGGAAAATGTGTTTTTAAACAGACTACTGTGGGTATTTCCCGCAAAGGTACAGAACCGCAGCATAACTCGGAGTCAGACGAGCCACAAACACACTCGTGGAAAAGTTTCGACCTCTTCAGTTTCCAGAGCGCACGCTGCAGTCGGACTTTAGCTCCGCCCACACTTGTCGGAGAAACGCTGAACTGAAGTCAGTTGTGCTGCGTCTATCAAGGTGGGCACATATGAAGAAAGTGTGAGAAACAGCTGTTCTGGGAGCAAGGAGAAACCCGAGCCCCTCCTGAACGCACGGAGGAATTCAGCCATCGGGAATGGGGCCTTTGTTTAGGAAGAGCAATGCTTTATAGTTTAAAAACCTTGAAGCAAACTTCCCTTTCGAATAACACAATTATAGTCAAAATGCATCTGACTAACTATAACAACATAACAAATCTAGAAGGAGACTTAGTTTGTGTGTCCAATCACTCACAACTGTATTAACAAGTCTTGGATAACCACGTAGTCAAATTAGGGATCGATAGCACTGCTTGTAGGCTCGGCAAAACATACAATTTTAAGGAATACAACTAAAGAGTATTTTTAAATAAAATGCCAAACATAATACCAGCAATTTACACCAAGAGTTTCCAATTACACTAGAGTAGGCTTAAATTCAAATTAAGTTCGCATATAAACTTAAATTCTACACTAAATTAAAAATAATATAATGTGTGTATAATACATCTAAAATATTTCTTCATTTTGGTTTGATTAAACATGGTTCATTTATGTCTGACACACCTTTACCCGTGAATGGGCTAACTTAAACACCATTTTTGGCAAATGTTCACAAGAGACAAAAACAAATGTTTATCAGCTGGGAATTAATAAGTACTTTAACTACAAACTGTTGAAGTAGAGTAAACTCAACCATAGATAGTGCGGTTAAGATAAACCAATGTGAGATGTGAGAATAAGATACTAATGTGGAAAAATACGTGGTATGGTGTAGCATTTGACTAATATTCTAGTTTATCTATTCTAGATTCGTTGTTAGCTCGAGCCACTAAACTGAATAAAAGGTAACGTTAGCTAACCGTTAGCCAATGTTTGCCAAGATGCTTCAAACAACAAGATTTAATGTGTGCCGTGCACATACTTGCGGTTTAGGGGAAAGCATTGGAAAACAAAAAGCAAAAGCGTAAAACTAACGTACACTTTAATCAAAAGCTGTTTAAATGTCCAGGTGGAAGCTGATCCAACCCGAAGTCTAATATCGAAAACCCTGGGAAGATCCTCCCGATGCTCCCATCAAACTACCTGGAGTTTAATCATTCCACATCTATAACCTTACCTGAAATTAAAACGGCGAATCCTTTTTTTTCTGGCGGGAGAAGCCTGACCAACGTGTCGATATCCTAATGGGAATGAAACAGCCAAACCAGCCGGTGAGACTCCCGGACGGGTAGCTGTTGTCCTGCGTGCAGTTGGCCTAAACCTTCCGCGCTGCTGTTTATCTAGATCTTAAAATGGCGTTGATCAGACACAGTTCTTATACTAGAAATCCGGTTCATGTATCCTACCGCACCCAAAAAACTAGAGCACATTAGCGGCACAGCTAAGGATGAAGCCAATAGTTTTTACTGTAAGTACAATGCAAGAAGTTATAGAAAATATTTTGTTACTATATTTAGATGACATTGTTTTAAGTCTGGATTTTTTTTAAAAATGCGACACCGGGTATGTGGTGTGCGCGGAGTAATATGGCAGATACAGGAAGGGCGAGGTGCGTCCATTAGGTTGGAATGTGGGTGTTTTGAATTGGATGTCGGGAGAAGCTAAAATATAAAGGTAACATTTGTTTACGGGATTCAGGAAATGTTGTTTCTGCTGCAGGATGATTTCCAGGATAAATAGTCCCTTAGTTACACAGCTGATTTTATTTAATAACTAAATTGCTTGTAACACTTTTGCTCTCTATCTTTTATTATTTGTTGAATCATTATTTAACAAGTTTGTCACTGTCACTTATCACTGTCTTAGTTTTGCTCATTAAAACTAACCTATTCCTTCTAGGTACTTTTTGCAGCATTATTTATTTATTTATTTATTTATTTATTTATTTATTTATTTATTTTATTTTTTTGTGGTTGATAAGAGGTGTTAAAACAATCTTTCAGCTGTTCAGTATTTTATTTAATATAAATAACTAAATTCTAAAAAGAAATGTCTCTTTAATTTAACAAAAATGTAGTTTTTTTTACACTTTACAATAAGGTTTCATTTGTTAACATTAGTTAACATGAACTAACAATGAACAATACTTTTACAGCATTTATTAATCTTGATTAATGTTAATAACAACATTAATACATTTTTAAAATCAAAAGTTTATATTAGCATTAGTTAATGCACAATGAACTAACATGAACTTACAAAAACTAACAATGACCAATTGTATTTTTATTAACTAACATTTACAAAGATGAATAAATGCTGTTAACAATAAATTGTTAATTGTTTGTTCATTATACCTAATGCATTTTTTAAAAAAAACATTTTTTTTAAAACAAATTAAAGTTTTCCTCTACACTGGGGAAAAAGTCAATTTGCAATTTAGCTTGAAAAATAATGTGATTTACTATTCACAGCAATTTAGGCTTTTAACTTTAACTTAACTCAGCAACTCCATATCAGACATGGAAAACTGTACAAAATGAATGAATGAATCAAGAAAGAATTAAATGTTGTACAGTTTTCCATAATTATTTTCTTTTAACAATCAGAAATAAACATTGAGTAAAACTCCATCTAAATAACAAATAAAATGCTTAAAACAATAAAAACTATATATATATATATATATATATATATATATATATATATATATATATATATATATATATATATAGTTATATCGTTATTATATATATATCCTGATCACTGAAAATTATATTTTAGCCTGGGTTAATATGTATTCTGCAGATGTTAGGGTTGTATGTGTCAGTACATTCAGGAGTGAGTAAAAGTGTGCAAATGGTAAACAAGAAAAAAATAAGCACACCTTTGTTTAGCATTATTATTTTTTTTTACAAACAATTTAATGCTGAAAAATGTCAGTAAATACACACACACACACACACACACACACACACACACACACTAACTTGTTTTTATATCATTGTGGGGACTCTCCATAGACTTCATGCATTTTATGGATTTTATACAGGTCAAACGATAATTTCTATCCCCTAACCCTACCTCTAAACCTAACCCTCACAGAAACCTTTTTGCATTTTGACATTTTCAAAAAACATAGTTTAATATGTTTACTAAGCCATTTCCCACGTGGGGACTGCTGGCTGGGCCCCACAGTGTAGGTGATCTCAGGTTTTACTATCCTTGTGTGGACATTTGGTCCCCACAAGTAAATATACACACACACACACACACACACACACACACACACACACACACGGGACATGTTGTTGCGGCTATCTTTATGAGGACTCCATAGACATAATGATTTTTATACTGTATGAACTATAGATTCTATCATCTAACCCTAACCCTAACCCTAACCCTAAACCTAACCCTCAGAAAGAAACTTTCTGCATTTTTACATTTTCAAAAAAACATTGTTTAATATGTTTTTTAAGCGATTTTAATTATGGGGACACTAGAAATGTTCTCATAAACCACATTTATAGCATAATACCCTTGTAATTACCAGTTTGTAACCTAAAAAAATGTCCTCGTAAACCACCCAAACCAGCCTACACACACACACACACATGCACACACATGCCCACACATGCACACACATGCACACACACGCACACACACGCACACACACACACACACACACACACACAGGCTACAGTATATTAAACATTTAATAGGTAAGGCCAGCCATATTTAACAGTGAATGGAAAATATTCATCATATTAATAGGAAGGTTCAGACTTTATTAATAGCCAAAGAACTGGTTGTAGAATAAGATTAAAAAAGGATGCAACTTACCAGATCCACACATTTTAGATATATTATAGTTTTATTACAGATGTATAGATACATAATTTGTGTTATTATTACATTATTATTACTGACCCAGAGGGCATACAATATCACTCTACCTAAATCCAGTATATGGCGAGTAAATGTATATGACTTTGGCTTTTTCATTAATTTGGCTTCCCAAATGTGTCAGACTCTGTGTGTGTTTTCATTTCACCCTCCAATGGTAATTGTGTGTGCACATTTTGGGGAGTGGCTACACTAAGTTCATGTGAATGGTGGGAGTGCCCTTAACAAGTTAAAGTGCTTTATGCCGCCTTTCATCAGGCCAACACCCATGACCTGGTCCCAAATCAGACAGGATATGTTATCTCTTATATTTTGGGCCTGTTGACCTTAATTAAAAACAACAAAAATAACACTGAAAATATTATGAGTTAAGTGACGATTAGCATTAAATGAAAACTTAATTGTAATTACAGTATTGTAAGAATCATTCCAGTTTAAAAAACAAATCATTACCATCATTTATTTTAGATAATAATACAAAAATATGTTACATTCAGTTGTATTAGCTGTAATAAAATATAAAATATATCAATTTAATTTTACATGCAGTTTGACAGTTCACAATAATAAATTTTTAATTATGCTAGTGTCCATTTGTTTTTATTTCACTGTTTTGACTTGTTGGTAAGAGGTGCACCTCACATTCAGTTCATGTTGAGAGCAGCATGTCAGGTTTCATGAAGTCAATGAACTCAAACAGTCAGATTTTATTAACCATCTCCTGCAGTGCAATAGCTGCCAACACACCGTTCCCCAATACAGACAGCAAAATTCACTGACCTATACCGAATCTGTTTGGAAGTTAATAACACATGTCTGTCTTTATCCTCACCAGTGTACTACTTTCACAGACAGATTTAAAACAATATCTTAGAAATATATTTTCTTTGTTACATCTTACAATTTTGCCTCTGGGATTTTAAGGCAACGCACAACAACAGTTATGGATTGGAGTGGATCTTTTCCCCCTTTTTTTTCCTTTTCAGGATTAAACTAAAATTATCAAATTAATCTTGGATCCTCATCAGTTTAATTATGATCTACAATTCTAAATCAAATAATTGTGTCATAAAATGCCTTGACAAAAAGCAGCATTCATTTTCACTTTATAGGCAATAGATAATAGTAACTGCTGCAACAACATACATAAACTTAAAACAAACTAATTAATTTATGATAAAGTGATTAAAAGTCAAACCATGTAATACTTTATTTGTGTACCTCTAAAGATATAAGATACATTTAAGTATTTAAGACAAAAGATATATACTGTACAATATACAATGTTATTAAATGTTAAAGAGAAGTATTATCACAGACTGACATGTATTTATTCTCATATATTCTTTTACATAATACAGATTACACAGCTACACATCAACACCTCAGTCTGTAGAGGAAATCAGTGAGACAGAGGACTTTGTAATGAGGATTAGCTACCAAAGATCGATTGCAGATGCTCTACAAAAAAAAAAAAAAAAAAAAAGAAAAGAAAAAAGAAATTATCCATATTTATGTCATTCTTGTTTTACCTTATATCACGTTTACATTATGAACCAATTTCTTCACAAATCATCTTAATACTGGCTCCATATCTTGGTGTGCTTTCAAAAAAACAGATTTTTTTTTAATTTATTTTTTTTGTAGCAATCCCCTTAAAAACCAGAGCACACCTAGCAGAAAATCAATCAACTCTCATCTCGTCACCTTAAAAAGTGGAAATGCTGTGTGTGTGTAAGCGGTTGAACAAATGCACAGCATCAGCCTCCTCGCATTGCAGCATTGAGCATCCTCTATTTTACTAATCTCTTAGGTGCAGTTGGTACAAACATCACTCTAATGTAACATTACATCATCTGCACCCATGTTCACACAATGTAGGGAATTTTAATGAGAAAAAAAAAATTAAGTTTGGACTAAAATCTCTCTCTCTCTCTCTCTTTTCTTGCATGTATCAGAATATTCTCCCACTAAGCAGAGATTCTTGATGTAAGTGAAAATTTGATGCACTATGGAGACTTTGCTTTCTTTTGTAACTGATTTCAGTTATGCACTGCTTGACTGCTCCACTATGGTCCTTTCCTGTCACTTTCTACTCTCATCCTCTCCTCTGATTTCATTTTCTCCTTCTGCACTTGCTCCATTATTCTTTTGCTCATCCTCAGTATGCAGACATTGACAGACATACATTTACTTAGCTGTCTAAATAGGGACATACCACAGACGTCTATTGTTTTTACATAAAGCTAATTACTGGACTAACACTAACCCTACCCCTTTTTATAATAATAATAATAGTACTTTATAATAAACAGTGTTTTCTTTATTTAAGAATCGATTTTCCATGCAATTCAGGACATCCCTGGATGTCCCCAAAGAGAGGTTTTGTTAGATTTAGCTCACTTTTAAAATAAAAGTCACTCAAAATAGTCATCCCAAATGTTCTTTTTAATTCTCAAAGTCTTATGAAATGTCTTTATATCACATGCAAACGCTGTCAGGATCCATTATCATGATCTAAATTCAATTGTTTTGTCATTTTCGATTTCTTAAGCACAAACTGCATTCCAAAAAATATTGCATATCCGTTGAAATTTTAAGTGTGTAATCTGTTGAATGTGAGTCTGGATGAGGCATTTTAATGACTGATTTCTAACCCCATATTGCAAAACATAAGGAATGAGCAATTATTTCAACCAGAACCAGAATAGTCAAAACGTATTAGAGCAAAGTCTTACCCAAAGCAATTTGCAACTTCCTCCACTCTTGATGGATCAGATTAAAAATTAGTAATCTTGTTAAAATGAACTTTTTAGTACACAGTCAACAAATGACAGAGAATTCTTCGCTTTCACTGTTCGCATCCATTTCTGATTTCATCTCTCATTTCTCCTGGGATAGAAGGGGCATATGTGTGCTCCAGGAGGGGTGGGTTGGTGGGGGTGGCACCCTGAAATTTTAAGCCTGGTTTTCTAAACTCTTTTTGTGGGGAAAAGACACCACAATCTGGGCCTCTTCTCCCCAGGAGCCATTATGCATGGTTTGGTGGCCAGGATGAAAAGAGTACAAGGACTTATTTTTTTGTGCTCTTCGGCAAATAGCCAAACCCTAGAGCTTTGGTTATTTTTCGAGACGTGAAGGGGTTTCGGTTGGCATCACAGCTCTTCAAATAAACAGCGGGACGTTTGGCCAGAAAAGAATGGAGGATTGTGCTTAAATAGGAGTCTGTGTGAAAGTGTATACGTATATCTACATAATTTTTTATTCAGAGGTCTCTTTTCATTATGTTTGTCGTCACATAGGCACAAACACAAAATGTGTACTCTTCCCTGATTCATAATATTACAGGCCTCTTACTGTGTGTTTTACCTTGTGTTTTGTGTTGCTCTATAACAGCCTTTATAATTGAAAAAATAATAATAATAATTCTTCCATATCACAGAAATGCGAATAAAAAAATGCTCAGTTCGCTCTTTCTGTTACCAGTCAAAACAGAACAAATTAATGAAATCTACATCTTTATACATCAATATAACCCACATTTATCGCACTATTTGAGATGGATAGTTAGAAACAGAAGAAATGAAAAATTGTGAGGAAGGTTTGAACAACAGAAACCTTACACAGAGTTTCAGAGTAATCAAATATGGGTGAAATACATATGTGACACAGTGTAGCATTTTCTGTGTCTGTGTCAACATTTGTGGCTCCTAGGAGGACCCATATTAAACAGTCTTGCACAGCAAATAGGTTAGAAATGACACACTTTTAGAAGTGTAGGCTTTATGCAATTTACAGTAAATTTTGTCATCACACCCTGTGGTTTTGTGAAATATATCTTCTTGTAATGAATTGACATGCTTGTCTGTTTTTTCTCACTGCAATAAGTCATAAATGGTTATGTAGGCTTAAGTAATTAAAAGCATACAAGAATTAATTTCCAGCAAGAGTTTTGGTAAATGAGGGTAAATGAGCACAAGGAAGAGACTGTGAAAGCTGTTTTCAACAACACAGCTAACTGAAACCACGGAAAATGTTTTTGGAGACAAAGTTCTCTCCATTTCACATCCTCATCCACATCTATTATCATATCCTTGCAGGATCAATTGAAGAAAAAAAACAATGTTCATCCCGGCAGTGACAGATGCTGCGCTTCATGGATAAGGCAAATAAAACCTAAATATTTCTGAGCTAGACTGCACAGTGTATGAGTTATAGCACATGTACATAGTATATGAGTCAAGCTGCACAAAAAACATGGCATACAGTATAAGAAGGACACACATACACACAGGTTTGTATTACCATTTATGTGAGTATCTAAAGACTTACTCCAAAGATCAGACACTAATTGTGAGCTTGCATGGAATGCTAAACAGATTATATTGGGAATTATCCATCACTGTTTAATGTGTGTATTGATTAAAGACAGCAGGGGGGTAAAACTAAAAATTCATTACACACAGTCCCCGCACACACTTATACACATAGATACACACATGTCAGCTCAACCTTGTTGTTTCTGTGTACACACACATGATTTCTTAGCTTGTTTATCTTGCTGGATTGACGACCTTTATAGCGTCAGCCTTGGCAGAAAAATGAGTGGAAAATAAGTGAGAATTTATGTTGATGCCTTTTCAAATTTCGTTCTTCTCTTTAAGAATATCCCAATTAGCTTCTAAGATGTCCTTGAAGACAACAACACTTGCCTCATTGTATATCAAAAGAGACACAACATCCATTTTGCTGTCTGACTTAATAGATGGACAACAGAAAATAGTCAGGGCAATTGCATTGATGTTTAGCATGGTATTATTCAATTAGAGCTGTGTTTTTCTTATTAATCTTAAATTGTATATTTCGAACGGATTGCATAACCGGTGGTCAGTTTAAATTTTTTTTAGTAATTGGATTACAGTTACTGACTTTCAAATAAGTTAATTACTTTTAATTACTTTACTTGGGTTAGACATATTTCTAAAATAATATTATGTAGAATTATGTATATGTAGAATACATTTAAAACATTAATTACGTTAATATGTTTGCATTTTGTGACAGCTGAAGGGCGTGCACGCCATAAAGGCGCAATCACATTTACCTTCACGTTGCAAAATGTTTTGGGAGAAATACAATCATCTCAACAGGAATCTCTGCGATCTGGAATTTTGTGCAATGGACTTCTGGAGAGGAAAAATTTCCCGTCGCGCATTTCATGTGGAGTTCAAGTTTGGTCAACTTTGAAACACAAATTTGCCGCGTTGACCAAAGAAGTTGCTTGGTTTGGCAGTGACCTCTGTGTGGCCGGTGCTTCATACACAGCTACACTGAATATTCACAATGGACAAGGATATAATTTTAGCAGCGAGTTTCTTTTTAACTTCACTCTCCCAGAAAAAAAAGTGCAGCATTAAAAAGAGCAATTAGCTTTTTTTATTTTTTTTAGCTGGTTTCACACATGCTTCACATCCACCCACACCTTCTTCACCCACGGAAATGTAAATGTGATATTATTTTTACATACATAACATAATTCATACATAATTAGTTTAGCAAAAAAACAAAAGCTTTTCTGTGAAGTGTTTTAGAAAGTAACTTAAAAGTTATTCGAATTGCAGTGACTTTTTCTGTTGAAGTAATCAGTAAAGTAAGTAATCGTAATTAGTCATTTGTAATTAATTACTTTTTTGAGTAACTTACCCAACACTGCCTGTGGTACAAATAGAGCAAAATTACTTTAATTATTCTGCTGGTAATTATATTTCAAATTAAAGGCTTTGTGTCTTTTGCAAGCCACTACACTTTCAGTCTTCCCTGTGCATCTGTAATAGGGTAGTCAATCACCTAAAAAAAACAAAAAACTTTTCTGATTCGCTAGAACATTCATTTGATATGGGAGCTAGTGCATGATTCAGAGCTGTATAGGCATAATACAGTGTGTGCTTTAATTTCAGATGTTCACAAATGAGGAAATTGCAGAGACCCAAGTTATTATATTTATGAATGTAGAATTTATATATCTTTGCAAAGACTCAATATTGCCTATGTAGCAATGTAGTAGATGAAATTGTCTTAGAATTTTGGATTCTGGATATCTTTATTTTCATTTCTAGGCTTACAAAATGGTTTTATTAGGTTTGAATTAGGAGGAAATCTAAACCAACTATAATGGAAGTGTTTAAAAACAATTTCAGACATACTCTGTCGACAAGCATTCAAATGATTCCAGAGGTGCTCTCTGTCAAACGGAAATGGAGGACGTCAAGTGGAAGATAATGCCATTTTTGAAGATAAACACCATAAAGCAATTTATTCCTTTGAAATATCAAATGTTCAGTTCACACACTTTTAAATGTATGCTTTGTCATGTAAATTGACATATAGACAATAGCAATCTTAGAACAATATTCAATAGAACAATGCACAGTTTCAAACAAGGCAAAATTATGCACATTATGTATGTACATTAAAATCTGTAATTATATATTGTGTAAAAATGTTGTATATTTAAAGCACAAACCATATATGCAGTGTTCCTGAATAAATGAAACAAATTCATAACAGTGCCGTGAAATGGCCATTTTCAGTTTCATACGGGAGTAGAGTGGATGGGTGTGATAGAAATGAGATATGAATCAATCAGTTAAAGATACATATTTATTAACTGCAGTAAATGATACATCTCTTATGTAAACAAAGTAACCATGTAAAATGGAAAAACATTAACAGAAAATCCTAATAACAATAGGCTTTTTAAAACCACGTTTGAGCTCTGAAAGCAAACAGGGTTTAAGGTGGTATAATTTTCTGACACAGACCAACAAATTATTGTTATATGAAAATAGAAGAATAAGTTGATCAACAGCAAATCAAAAATCACATTGAAATTACTGGATTGAAATTATGTTGTTCTGAATTAGATCAACAACTTAATATGCTTAGCTCTTATTTAGGCCTATGTTTCAGTGAATCTGTCTAATTCCAGTGTTCTCATCCTTTTAAAAGGGATAATAACCATCAAGTTGTCTTTCATCTAATAACACATTGCACTTCTCAACCTAATCAACTAAAGCTCTGTAATCATCCTAAACTGATGTACTGCAATGTGCACTGAAACAACTCATTTATGCCCTTGCTGGTTCTAAATCTACAACAGTGCTAAGATATTAAAGTGCCTTAATCACACTTTGCAATCACCAATGCAGTAACAATCTGTTAGGTCAAGTTTCCTTTTTATACATTATCTCAGCAGTTACTTCTGAAATGCATTTTTCCCTTGTGTTTACATTTTTTAGATCATAGATTTGAGAGGATGCAATTTCAAATAATTAGCCTGCATTCAAACCCATATTCTAATTCTCTGATTAGGTGGTAAATCAGTTTAAATCTGATTTAGTTGCTGGCAGACCCACACTGACTATTATGGCATTTTGAGCATTGGATTACTGCCAAGCCAAACATCACTACCTCTTCACTATGACTGAGCATGGATTTGAAGTCAAGCCAACACTAGCACAGAGAAGAATTTGAAAAATATGGAACAAATGCTGACTTAAACAGATATTTCACCACAACAGGTGAGCCAATTATTGATCAGGGCCTAAAAGCTGCATCATTCTGCCTCAGTGACCGTATTGATAGAATGATGACAATTTTGCATCCTCCACAAACCTCTCATAAGTTCTGCTTTAATACCCATTAGCATTAGCTATTGCCAAGCTGCAATTCAGTAGCTTGCCAACAAAAGCCTTACATCCATGAAGAACCAGTTATGACATAATATTTAGAGGAAACATATCTAAAGACAACCTTCACACCTAAAATGTCACATACCTCCACAGACATTCTTCTCCTGTGCAGAAATATATCTTATTCCCAGCTAGTTTTCATATGGATGAACATTTTGCTTGTTGATTAACTCAGACTGGAAACTCCATGCTTGGTTTATGTTTGGATGCCAAAGGAGAGAAAAATACGTTTAAGAAAACTTACAGAAAATGAATAAGGAGACTAAGAGCGTGTTGAGTCCTCTGTGGCTTTGTTAGAAGAAAGTGAGGCTGGTTCACTGAAGATTTAGCTTTTCTTTCTTGAAATAAGTGGCTGCAGGAGCTCCAAGGCCCCCCAACTGTGCACAGCATGGGCCTGGAGTTGGAAAAGCCAAAGACGGACTTGCTCAGCACAGAGAATGATAGAGCATTCATTTAATATTACTTTAAAAGAAAATACAAATAAAAAGGTCTGTCTCTGAAATATTTAGGCCAACTCAATATTTCATGCCAACCTATATGGGAGTTAGCCAGGTTATACCACAGGAACAGTCCTAAAGATAAAGACACAACCACATAATTTTATACACAATATTTTATATCTGTTACAATGTGTTACACTTTATAATTGACAATTCAATGATCAAAAGGCAATGTGATCTCAAATACCAGTACATTAATTAATGCACTAGTGCACGTAACAGTAAATTTGTAAAGTAGCACTAACAGTAAAAAGTAAAGTGATGACTAACAGTTAAATTAGGTCAACATCACAAAAATCTAAATAAAACCCAAAATCAACCTTAATATTTGATATTGTTTTTTGCTTTTGTGGCTTTCTGTTAAGTTTTGACTGATATTTAACCTTTACAGGTCAAGGTAATTTGTGTGGTAACACTTCCTTTTACAGTGTCTGTTACACACAGGGTTTGGAGGGTTACTTTTAAAATGTATTCCACTACAGATTATTCAAAGTCAGTAACATAATCTAAATACTTTTGATTAATTCTTCAGCACTGGTAGATTTTTTCACATGTTTTGACTTTAAAAAATCTGCCAGTACAGTAGACAAAATACACATGTTAAAAATACATTCTCTGAAAAACCTAAATATCTTATGCAGTGCTGCTTCTAAAAGAAGGTAAGCCAAATTGATCTTGTTTTAAGGATTTTTAGATCTTTTTTTTTAAAGAAAAACAATACAAATATTCTCATCAAGAATAAGATTTTTACACTGCAAAAAATGATTTTCAATACAAGTAATTTTGTCATGTTTTCCTGTAAAATTATCTAAACAGTCTTAAAACATCATTTATTTACTTGTCAAGAAAAATGGGATAGGATATTATCTTGTTTGAAGATAAATCTGACAAAATCTGACTTAAAACAAGAAAACAAATCTGCCAATGGGGTAAGCAAACTTGTTTTCCCTTTGAATTAAGTTTATTTTGCTTACCCCATTGGCAAACATTTTTTTTTCTTGTTTTAAGCATAAATCTTACAAAATTTGATTAGATTTCTCTGAAAAACAACCTTAAAATTGAATGCCAGTTCCCTATCTGTCACTCACTCGACGTTATGTTGATGTAGTGACACTAGGGGTCGCCCTTGGGAGCCCCAAACACCTCTGATCTTTGACAAAAGGCCAATGGGAATTGGTGAGTGGAATTTGCACGCCACTCCCCCAGACATACGGGTATAAAAGGAGCTGGCTCGCAACCACTCATTCAGATTTTTTCTTTGGAGCCGAGCGGTTGTGTTCAGTGAGATGAATCCCTATAAGAAAGCTGTTGGATTTACAGCGCATTACAGCGGTTTCTCCCCCTCGTGCACCAGTTGAGTGCAGAGAACTTAGTTTTCTACTAAAAGAGTGGCACTGTCACAAGCTTCCGGCCATGCTTGCCCGGATGGCTGCGTGCGTCGGGCTTGAGTGGAACCTGCCCTGAACCCTCATGGCTTGATGGTTGGTTCCTGGGCTCGGAGCACCTCTCACGGCCGCGCCCCGCCCTGGTCCCTTTCTTCCCAGAGGTGCATGAGGAGCTCACGAGGTCATGGCAGGCACCTTTCACTGCCTGGACCCGATCACTGAGCTCCTCAGCTCTCACAACCCTCGATGGTGGGGCTGCTACGGGGTACTCGGCGATGCCCCAGGTGGATAAGGTGGTTGCGGTGCACCTGTGCCCGTCTGGCGGAACCGTCCGAGACTCCCGTCCAGGGCCTGTAGGTTTACATCGTCACTGGTGACTAAGGCTTACAGTGCCGCTGGACAGGCCGGAAGCCATCCAGCATATCCTGCCCCGGCCTGGATCAAGATCCCGCACCCCGTCTGCTCATCACCAGGGGTGTCCCCCTGAGGCAATGGCAATGGCTCCCCACTACAGGCCTGGAGGTGGTAAGCAGACCACTCCATACCCCGGTGGAGGTCCTTGAGGAGAATCTTTTGTAGCCTTTTCTTTTGATTTTGCCGCATGCCCGAGGGGCTGCGGTACCCAAATTTTCAGAAAAAGAGCGGTTTCCTCATTCCCTGGGTCACACACCCAGTGTTTACGGCCGTTGTTATCATGATCGCCGGACACCGCACATTTACGGCAGGCATGGCGCTGCGGAGGTGGGCCCCCCGACCCTGCACGCCCAGCTGCAGCACAAACACACCCACGCCCGGGCAGTTGTGACAGATTATAAGGATGGTTCCCCTCCTCCCCCATCGCTGACCGGTCCTATGGTGGGTACTCGGAGCCAGGTAAGTGCTTTGATGTCCCCAGACTCAGCACGGCCACGAGCTTGGGGTTCGAGCCCCCTCAACGTGGCGCCTCCAGCTCTGCCCCGCCACGAGGCCCCACCCGCCAGTACGTCCGACGCGATTGTCCCCTTGGTCCCCCTCACCCGGAGGCGTGGCTTGCACTCCCCAACCCCTCATGATACCTGACCAGGACCGTCCGACTTGGCCATGCGATTCAGTTCGTCAGGCGCCCAGGTTCAGCGGCATCCGAATGCTGCTGCCCTGCGTACGGAGATAGCGACCTTTCTGCAGAAGGACACAATAGAGCCTGTCCCTCCAGCCGAGATGAAGGGGTTCTACAGTCCCTAATTCATCGTACCCAAGAAAGGTGGTGGGTTGCAGCCAATCTTGGACCTGCGATTACTGAACCGGGCCTTGCACAGACTCCCGTTCAAGATGCTGTTGCAGAAACGTATTTTAGTGAGCATCAGCCATCAAGATTGGTTCGCGGCGGTAGACCTGAAGGACGCGTACTTCCACATCTCAGTTTTACCTTGGCACAGGCCCTTTCTGCGGTTCGCCTTTGAGGGCCGGGCGTACCAGTACAAGGTCCTCCCCTTCGGTCTGTCCCTGTCGCCTCGCGTCTTCACGAAAGTCGCAGAGGCAGCCCTTGCCCCGCTAAGGGAAGTGGGCATCCGCATCCTCAGCTATCTCGACTACTGGCTGATTCTAGCTCACTCTCAAGACTTGTTGTGTGTGCACAGGGACATGGTGCTCAGGCACCTCAGCCAGTTGGGGCTTCGGGTCAACTGGGAAAAGAGCAAGCTCTCCCTCAAGATGGACTCAAGATGGCGCCGAGTATGGCTGCTGTGTTGCGAGCTCCGACACAACATAACAATGGTTTGTTTGTTTTGTTTACAATTCTTATGTTTTTTGTCTTGGATGTTGTCTGCCTTATTGTCTACGACAGACAAACACTTTTGGACATTGGTTCAGCGATCTCACACCGAAAACCGGACTTCACATTCCTCAATGCCGACCCGCTGTTTACAAACACGCAAGCGGAGCCCTTTGTCTGGGCAGCACGGCCGTGGAAACGCAGGAGGAAAAAGGGAAACAGAGCCGGCGTTCTCATCAGAGTAAGACGCCGCGCAAATAGACCCCCGCTACCCACTATTCTACTGGCAAATGTTCAGTCTCTGGATAACAAGCTCTGAGAGCTGAAAGCGCGGATCTCTTTCCAACGAGAGACGAGGGACTGCTGCATTATCTGCCTTACGGAAACTTGGATGTCTGCGGAGATTCCAGACTCAGCCATTGAACCTGCGGGGTTCTCCATGCTCCGAGCGGACAGAGCGAAAGACCTCTCAGGTAAAACTAGAGGAGGTGGTGTATGTTTTATGATCAACAAATCCTGGTGTGATCAGAGGAACGTACATTCCATCAAGCCTTTCTGTTCTCCTGATCTGGAATTTCTTATGCTTCTATGTCGACCATTCTGGCTACCGAGGGAATTCACAGTGGTCATTATCACTGCTGTGTACATTCCCCCACAAGCCGACACAGACCGGGCACTCAAGGAACTGTATGGGAGTATAAGTGAGCAGGAAACCGCGCACCCTGAGGCCGCGTTCATTGTGACCGGGGACTTTAATAAAGCCAGTTTAAAATCAGTCGCACCAAAATATCACCAGCACATTAGTTTCAACACACGAGGGGACAGGGTTTTGGACCATTGCTACTCTCTGTTCCGGGATGGCTACAAATCCCTCCCCCGCCCACCATTTGGCAAATCGGACCACTCTTCCATTCTGCTTCTGCCCGCTTACAGGCAGAAATTGAAACAGGAAGCACCCACACTCAGAACGATCCAGTGCTGGTCGGACCAATCAGACTCTACGCTACAAGACTGTTTTGATCGCACGGACTGGGAGATGTTCCGGTCCGCCTCTGATGACGACATCGAGCTTTACGCTGATAGCGTAATGTGTTTCATCAGAACGTGTGTAGAGGAAGTGATTCCGACCAGAACTGTGCGAATCTATCCGAATCAGAAGCCGTGGATCAATAGCGATGTTCGCGCGGCACTTAATGTGCGGACCTCCGCTTTTAATTCCGGGAATGCGGAGGAGCATAAACAAGCCAGTTATGCCCTCTGAAAAACTATCAAAACAGCAAAACGCCAGTACAGGAGCAAGATTGAAGGACAGTTTAACACCACCAACTCTAGAAGCATGTGGCAGGGAATTAACATCATCACGGACTTTAAAGGGAATAAAAACTCCGCCATGAACACAGCTGCCTCTCTACCGGATGAGCTAAATACTTTTTATGGAAGCAAGACCTGATCATCAGGTTCCTTAGAGGTGCGAAGAGGCTGAATCCTCCCAGACCACACCTCATTCCCTCATGGGATCTCTCCGTGGTCCTGCGGGGCCTGCGGAGAGCCCCGTTTGAGCCCCAGGAGTCAGTTGAGCTAAAGGCGGTCTCATTGAAGACTGCCCGCCTGACTGCGCTCATGTCCATCAAGAGGGTAGGGGACCTGCAGGCATTCTCTGTCAGTGACACGTGCCTGGAATTCGGTCCGGAATATTCTCACATGGTCCTGAGACCTCGGCCGGTCTATGTGCCCAAGGTTCCCACAAGCCGGTTTCGGGATCAGGTAGTGAACCTACAAGCGCTGCCCCAGGAGGAGGCAGACCCAGCCTTGTCATTGCTGTGTCTGGTGCATGCTTTGCACATATATTTGGATCGCACGCAGAGCTTTAGGCGCTCCGAGCAGCTCTTTGTCTGCTTTGGAGGACAGTGGAAAGGGAGTGCTGTCTCCAAACAGAGGGTTGCCCACTGGGTCATTGACCCCATCGCTTTGGCATATCACGCCCAGGGCGTGCCGCCCCCCTTGGGGCTATGAGCACACTCTACCAGGAGTGACCAATGGCGCCTCATGAGCAGCGGGCTGGGCAACACCCAATACCTTTGCGAGGTTTTACAATCTCCGGGTTGAGCCGGTTTCGTCCCGTGTGTTGTCAGGTACGAATAGGTAAGTTTGTGGGACAACTGGCCAGGTGTACCACTTGCGTACAGTGTCTTTCCCCTCCTGGAGGGGGAGACGTGCGCTTTTTACCCCCCAGCTGTGTCCACGAGGTTGTGGATCCTGGATGTCCTTCCTCCTTAGCCCTGTGGCAGGCAAGTTCACGGAGAAATTCGATGCCGGCCCAGTATGTGTGCTAATAGGCCCTGTACTGGGGTAGGTGCTCCATATGTGCTGGTTGCCTGTATGTAACCCCGTGTGATGTATCTTCCATGAGACAGTTTCCCCGTTGGTAAACCCGTGTCATCCTTGAGCAGAGTCCCCCTCTGCCAGCGGTTGCCGTGTTTGTAGAGCTCCATCCCCTCTAGGTAGGACCTACCATGGGGACTTCTCCACATGTGACGTATTTCCACACAATTGCCTCCCCTTCGGGCAGGGTGTGATCTCCGCGGTGTCTTCCCCTTGGGAAATAAATATGTTCCAACGTGGATTTTCTGAATAAAAATATGATCGTGCCTGGTAACAGGTGCATGTAAAATGGCTAGAAATAGGTTTATTTCTAATCTGCTGCTCCAAACTTCAGACATACTTCTCTGTCATCTTGTATAAATGTAACACATCTTAAAGTGTTTCAGTGGGGGTCTGGGTAGCTTAGCAAGTAAAGACTCTGACTACCACACCTGGAGTCGCAAGTTCGAATCCAGGGCGTGCTGAGTGACTCCAGTCAGGCTTCCCTAAGCAACCAATTGGCCCGGATGCTAGGGTGGGTAGAGTCACGTTGGGTTAACCTCCTCGTGGTTGCTATAACGTGGTTCTCGCTTTCGGTGGGGCACGTGGTGAGTTGTGCGTGAATGCCTCGGAGAATAGCGTGACGCCTCCACACGTGCTAGGTCTCCGCAGTAACGTGCTCAACAAGCCACGTGATAAGATGCGCGGATTGACTGTCTCAGACACGGAGGCAACTGAGATTCGTCGTCCGCCATCCAGATTGAGGCAAGTCACTACGCCACCACGAGGACCTAGAGCGCATTGGGAATTGGGCATGCCAAATTGGGGTGAAAAGGGGAGAAAATACAAAAAAATAAAAAATAAATAAAAGAAAGTGTTTCACTGCTGTTCAAATGCTCTTTGGATTGTATCATTTAGATAAATGTTTTCCAACTAAATAGACTAGGCTAAATATTAAATGAAACAAATGACAATAAAATGCAAAGTAATCTCTTCAGTAATCAAAATACTTTTTGAATGTAACTATTCTGGTTACCAGCGATTTAAATTGTAACTGTAGTGGAATACAGTTACTATTATTTTGTATTTTAAATATGTTATTCCATTACATGTATTCTGTAACTCCCCAACCCTGGTTGCACATCATGTTACTACTATTAGTGACTGTAATGACTACTGCTATATAGCATATGACTATAACAATAATGTGTAACATCTAATAATGTGGTAACATCTAATATAAACTGGCTTAAAGGGATAGTTCACCCAAAAATGAAAATTATCTCATCATTTACTCACCCTCATGCCATCCCAGATGTGTATAACTTTCTTTCTTCTCCTGAACACAAACGAAAAATATATCTCAACTCTGTAGGTCCATTCAATGCAAGTGAATGATGCCCAGAAATGTAAAGGTCCAAAAAACATATAAAGGCAGCATAAAAGTAACCCACAAGACTCCAGTGGTTAAATCCATATCTTCAGATGCAAGATGACAGGTGTGGGTGAGAAACTTACTATAAATCTCCACATTCACTTCACAACTTTTTTCTTCTTTTGTTTTTGGTGATTCACATTTTTTGTGCATTTTGCCACTTGCTGGGCAGGGAGGAGAATTTATAGTAAAAACAAAATACTAAAATATTTATCTGTACCTCACCCACACCTATCATATAGATTCTGAAGATTTGGATTTAACTACTGGAGTCTTATGGATTACTTTTATGTTGCCTTTATATGCTATTTGGCGCTTCAAAGTTCCGGCCACCATTCACTTGCATTGTATGGACCTACAGAGATAGTTTTCTAAAAATCTTTGTTTGTGTTCTGCAGAAGAAAGAAAGTACAGTGTACAATATAATAGAAAAGCTATTTCCCTGTAGCACATGGTCAGTCTGTCACATTCTATCTCTTCAGACTGAAAGGGGCAGTGAAAGGACCAGTGCAGTTTACACACCAGCTAAACCAATATGAACAAAACACACACACACACACACACACACACACAAACACTAGTCTACAGTGTGCGTCCTTGTGTCTGGAACCTAATATCATGTTAATGACCCTGTGCCCAAAGGCTGCCGTGAGTGGCCGATCGGTAGCTTTAGAGTGAGTGGATTAGGGAAATGCTGTGGTCTCAGTGCTCTGCTAAAGAAGAGCAGGGTCGCAGGACTAAAGGGTTTACCCTGCACAAACAAAACCAGATCGGCAATCTCTCTTTCGGCTGTCACTTTGACTCACTGTTGTACAGCTCTGCAAAGCTCCGCACCCTCTCCTCACAAAGGAGTCTCTCTTGTTTTCTTTCTCTCTGTAGCTGGACGCTCCTGCTTTTGTCCACCTCTAGCTTCCTTTTTGTTTTCTTTTGTCATTAAGTCTTTAGATTTTCATTCTTTCTTTGTTAGTTATTGATGTTTTGTACTATATTCTGGCCTGTTGCAATATTCATTGCAACATTACCAAGAAATAATTGTTAAAGAGGTAATTTTCCTCTTTACTTAAATGTGTAAAAAAGTTTTACCCGTAAAGAAGTGTATAGTATTTTTGAAAAATGTAAAGTCATGTACACTCACATGAGATGAAGACTCCAGTCATATCAGTAGCCTAATAAAAGCTGATTTATTTTACATGGAGCTGGGCTGCCTCATAGGAGCCGCCATGTTTAAATCACAAAACTAATTATTTTGAATCTCATAAAGCTGATTGACTAATTCTCACTGTCATTTATGTTTTCATAAAAATGGAACAGGTCTTGGTTTATGCAAATTTGCCCTGAATCTCGAGACATATTTATTTTAATAATGGGATTCTGTAAGAGACATAGGGACCCCAGACCACAGTCTCTTGGCTGTCTGTAATGCCATATGGTTCGATGTATCAAGCTGTCAGTCTTTCTAATGGTAATATGTTAACCATCCAGTAGACCTAAAAGAGCTACATATATAGCTTGAAATGAGATACAAAGTAATATATGGCGTATTTAAATGCACAGTCGGTAAGCATGCCTACTGCAACAGGCTATTTATGGCTGTACAAAGACACAGGCAAACAACAATATTGGCCTCCCTTTGGTGACTCCTCCCATATGTTTTTAAACACACTGGCTGGGTTATATCTGCTCAGTTTATTCCAAAGGTTAAAGAACTGTCTAATTTTTACGGACTGTATCTTAAAATATCTATGCAGAGTTCAGAAGTGATAATTTCCTTTATTGAACAAAAGTAATTGCACTTCATGTAAGTGGTCATTCAAATGATATTTAATGTTATTATGACAACAAGAGGACCATAAGAGGAATATTCATATTTTTTATATATATAATTATCATGCAAATAAGGCAGAATACAAATATTGAACAGACAACTGTTTGCTTGTACAGCAGATAAACTCAAAATTTTAAATGTTATAAACATTTAAAATGTTGTTCCAGACTCATATGATTTTATTTTTTCTTTGGAACACAAACGAGATTTTAGGCAGACACTTAGTCTCAGTCACCATTCACTTTCATTGCATCTTTCATCTTTTTTCCTCACAATAAAAGTGAATGGTGACTGAGGCTAATATTCTGCCTAAAATCCCATTTTGTGTTCCATTTACAATAGCAAAGCCAAATGGATTTGCAATGAGGTTAAGTAAATGATGACAGGGTTTCCTTTTTAAGCCATGAAGATAACCGGGAATATGAATAGTAAATGTTTACTGCATACTGCAATATTTGCAAACTAGGGTTGGCACATCGACAAAACAATTTCTATTGCTTGGTCCAAGAGATGTCTTCAATAGATATTCGATTATGTTTGTGTGCGCATGTGTGTGTATGATAGACAGGGACACTGTCTCTTATGTTTCATTATCATTCCTGTTGCAGACTCACCATGAAAGAGCAAAAATCCAGAGATTTATGAGGCAGCTTACCCCCCGCAGAGCACATCATCAATGTTCTGTGCTAACCGGACCAACTCACAAACACACACACACACACACACACACACACACACACACACACACACACACACACACACACACACACACACACTCTTACTTGGTGCCTTGCTTCGCCCTCACATATACCCAAACCTTCACTTTAGCATAGAGACAGATGCTGTATGACGTTTACACACTGACAGAAAGACAGCGCTGTGATGGTATGGTGAACACTGAATTAAGGCTCAAAATATTGTGTATAACTGTCAACAAATTGTCAAATTGGGTGAATGTGTGTGCACATGCAATTGTTCGTTTTTTCAAATAAAAGACATATGGTTTGGTTTCCTGCTGTGCAAGCTAGTTACACTGAGCAGAAAATTAGATGACTTTTCACAGGCTATACTCTCTTTTCACAACACACATAAATGTACAGTCACATTTTACTTTTAAGTCTTTTTCATAAATAATTGTGTGTGCAATTTGAGTGACAGTGTGAGCACAGGCAGTACAAATACTAATTAAGTTCCACAGCAGGGGGCGGAGCTGTACAAGCGATTACTTTTGATAAAGAGGAACTTAAACTTGCTGCACAATAACAAAATTTGCATATTTATTGAGAGAGATATGCTATAGATGATTGGGACAGGACTGTTAAGTGAGGGCTTCGTTTGCCTTAGGAAAATCCCTTTCTACAAAACAAGTAATTTTATGAAATATAACTAAAAAGTTTATATGAAAGCTATTATCTCCTTTTCCAATTCCTATTTGCAGTGGAATATAGATAGTTTTAGATTCTCAAGATTAATATTCTTATTGAAATCCAGCTTTTCCATTATTTTGCGGTGACCTCTGTTTGAAATCACAGCATATGCTCTTTTGTGCAATAAAGGGTTTACTTAAATCCAAAAATATCTGTATCCACATGCTATACACGCACGCATGCACGCACGCACGCACGCTCGCACGCACGCACGCACACACATTTAAATCATTTATTTATGTCCACACAAAGGTAAACAGGACAGGACACAAATATTAGAGGTACAAAACAAAATAGTCAACCCATGGACCAGTTACATCAGTTCCCTTACGATTATGTTCACTCGACATTGCGTCATGCTGACGCATATGGGAAAATCCTTTTCCGATGACCTAGTTGAAACCCTTCTACAATAACGCCAATTCTAAGATTGGCCATGGTTTTTAAGCCCCGGCCTTTTAGGCGCGAAGCTGTCTGGTATATAAGTGGGCGCGCAAATACCATTCCTCAGATTTTCTTCCTTCAAGACTACGAACATCAGTTGAACCAGTTGAAACTGGAGAAAACACTTCCACTGAAATCTTTTCAAACAATGTTGCTCTCATGGCGGCAGCTTCTGCCATCGGGCTGTTAGGTCTCTTACACATGAGACCTCTCCAGTGCTGGCTCAAGCGTCTGGTGCCGAGGCACGCATGGTGCCAGGGGCACATCACATTGCCATAACTAGCCACTGTCTGGCTGATCTAGCACCATGGACAGCTCCAGCCTTTTACCATCAGGGTGTTATGCTGGGTCAGGTTTTCAAGCAGAAAGTAGTGACCACGGACACATCCAACGCAGGCTGAGGTGCGTTGTGTGACGGACGTCTAGCCTTCGGCACCTGGACAGGTGCGAAGAAGGCATGGCACATCAACCACCTGGAACTGTTAGACGTCTTTCTATCCCTGAAGGCTTTTCATTCTGAGATACAGAATCACCATGTGCTGACATGATGTGATGGTGTACTTAAATCACCAGGGTGGAATTAATTCGATGTCAGTGATAAGCCTGGCGCAGCGCCTCCTCCTTTGGAGACATATGTCCCAGGCCATCTGAATTATGGTGTGGATCTGTTGTCACGCGAAGGAGTGATGCCGGGCAAATGGAGACTTCATCCTCAGACTGTCATGAGGATATGGGAAACATTTGGCAAAACGGAGATCGATCTATTTGCCTCTGTGGAGAATGCCAACTGTGCCCTCTGGTACACCAAGTCCCAATCTCTGCTAGGAGTGCATACAATGGCCCACAAATGGCCTGCAAAATGCAAATATGCATTTCCCCCAGTGTGCCTCCTTCACTCTGTCATATGCAAAGTCCAAGAGGACAAAGAATCTAATATATTGGTTGAGCCAAAGTGGCCCAATCAGTCCTGGTTTTAAGAAATTATAGAGATTCTGGACGGCTCTCCATGGGAAATACCACTGAGGAGGGCTCTCCTCTCTCAAGCGCAGGGCACAATCTGGCATCCTCATCCCAAGCTGTGGAACCTGCATGTGTGGCCCCTGAATGGAGCATGCTAAACATGCCAGAATTGACTCAGTCAGTTATGAACACATTTTTACAGGCTAGAGCACAGTCTACCTGTGCCTTTACGCACTGAAATGGAATGTGTTCACTAATTGGTGCTCAACACTCACTTTGGTCTTAAAAGTGCTCGTGGGGCCCCCCTTCAAGCCTCTGGACTCTGTTGAATTGCATGTGCTTTCTTTTAAAACCACATTACTGCTGGCTCTGGCCTCAGTAAAATGGGTTGGTGATTTGCAAGCACTATCAGTCAACAATTCATGTCTGGAATTTGGTCCGGGTCTTTCAAAAGCCACCGTCAAACCCAGAAATGGATATGTGCCTAAGGTTTTATCCATGCCTTTCAGAGCTCAGGTGGTTCACTTTCAAGCCTTTTTCCCTCCTCCATTTAATTCGGATGAGGAACAGTCCTTGCAGTTGTTACCCGCCAGTTCAGACTGTCTGACCAACTCTTTGTGTGCTATGGAGGATGCACAAAAGGAATGTCCGTCTCCAAGCAAAGACTTTCTCACTGGATCGTTGATGCAATCGCAGGGTGTGAACTGCCTAATTGGTGTTAAAGCACACACAACTAGAGGCATATGCTTTCCAGCAGGTTGGTCGTCTCAATACATATTTGCAAGGTTTTAAAACCTAGACGTAACATCTCTCTCTATGCAAGTCCTCTCTGTCTAGCGCGCTTGCTATTTTGTTGACCAAACATAAAATTGTGCCCCTTTTTAAGTACGGGCTCCCCCGTCATTTTACACAACCGCCTGCATTCAGACCATTGTATTTCCCACAAAGACACAAGCACTTTTATTGTAAATAAAACTCCCTTCCCGACTGGGTTTGCTCAGGTGATGATCCTTACCATTCTCATCTCCTTATTTTGCTCTCCATTCACAAGCCGGCACTCAACCACGCCCCCACCACCACATACCCCCATCACCCGACTCAGGCCAGTGAGCCATCTGGCCTGCCCAGTACTCACCCCCCCCCCCCGCCATTTCTGGAGAGAAAGTCCGCAACAGCCATCTGTGCCCCCGGTCTCTGGACCACCTTGAACTTAAAAGGCTGAAGAGCCAGATACCAACGGGTCATCTGCGCATTGATATCCTTCATGCGATACAGCCACTGGAGCAGGCCGTGATTTGAACAGAGGGTGAAAGCCTGTCCCAGGAGGTAGTACCGAAGGGTGAGGACCGCCCACTTGATGTTCAGACACTCCTTCTAAACGTTGCTGTACACCACCTGGGACAACATGGCTACCAACCCCCTGTCCGATGCGTCAGTCTGTACAACAAAAGGGAGAGAAAAATCAGGAGCATGTAACAATGGCCCACCACAAAGAGCAGTTTTCACCTGCACAAAAGCATGCTAGCATGGCTCTGACTACTGGACCAGGTCTGGGGCTCCCTTTTTAGTGAGATTGGTCAGCGGGCTGGTGACGTCCGAATAATTAGGCACAAACCTCCTATAATAGCCAGCTAGCCCCAGGAACTGTCTCACCTCCTTTTTGGTCTTGGGTCTCGGGCAGGCCGCAGCCACTACAGTCTTATCAATTTGGGGGGTGCACCTGGAGTGGAACCCCAGATACCGTACCTCCACCCATCCAATTGTGCACTTCTTGGGATTTGCTGTGAGTCCTGCCTGTCGCAGCGCCTGCCCTCAGATGCTGCATAAGCCGCTGCCAATCATTACTGTATATAATGATGTCATCCAGATAGGCAGTGGCATACGCAGAGTGCGGTCTGAGGAATCAGTCCATAAGGTGCTGAAACTTAGCCGGGGTCCCAAACAAAACAAACGGAAGGGTCACGAAGTGGTGTAAGCCAAACGGTGTGGAGAAGGCCGTTTTCTCACGGGACATTGGTGTTAAGGGGATCTGCCAATAACCCTTCGTTAAATCCAGTGTCGAATAAAAGTTAGCCACACCCAACAGATCGAGCAGTTCATCAATACGAGACATTGGATACGCATCAAATTTAGACACCACATTGACCTTCGGAACCAGCACCACCGGGCTGGCCCAGTCACTGTGGGATTCTTCTATTACCCCAATATCGAGCATGGCCTTTAATTCTTCTCAAACCATTTTTTTTTGTGCTCCGGTAATCGGTAGGGACAACTGTGTACCACTACCCATGGGGTTGTTGCGATATTGTGTTTTATGAGGGTCGTATGACCGAAAAGGGACGATAACACGTCTGAGAATTCTCTTTGCAACCGGGCCACGTCCGTGATTTGCGACGGTGAGAGGTGGTCTCCACAAGTGACCGGGGTGCCGCAATTGGTTTTTAAGTTCACCTCCAGCCCTAGCTCCTCCCTCTCCGGTACCACCATCGCCAAAGCCACGGGGACCACCTCCCTCCATGGTTTTAAGAGGTTGAGGTGGTAAATTTGCTGTGCTCCACCCCATCCATTCGTTTAACCTCATAATTGACTCCCCGACTCACCGTGTGACCTCAAAGGGCCCTTGCCACTTTGCGAGTAATTTAGAGCTTGATGTGGGTAGAAATACAAGGACTTTATCTCCCCGTGTAAATTCCCGTAGCCAAGCTCCTCTGTTATACAGCCGGGTCTAACATTCTTGAGCCTATAGCAAATTGTCCTGTGATAGTTGCCCCAATGTGTGGAGTTTTGCTCTCAGGTCAAGAACATATTGAACTTCGTTTTTGCTGTTTGAAGGTCCCTCCTCCCAATTTTCCCTAACGACATTTAAGACATCACAAGGCTTACGCCCATACAATAATTCAAATGGGGAGAACCCCGTGGAGGCTTGAGGGGGCTCTCGAACTGCGAATAACAGGGGTTCAAGCCACTTATTCCAATTCCGAGCATCTTTGTGCACTTATGCATCAAGTTTTTCAGGGTTTTATTAAACCGTTCGACCAAGCCATCCATTTTCAGGTGGTCCATCAATTTTTTGTCCAAATCGATTTAATACCCATTAATTCTTACAGCTCACATAGTGTACGTGACATAAAAGTAGTGGCTTGATCAGTGAGGATTTTTTTCGGAATCCCCACTCGGGAGATAATTCTGAAGAGTGCCTCTGCAACACTACATGCTGAGATTTTGCGCAAAGGCACTGCTTCTGGATATCACATTGTGTAGTCCACCAGAACCGACACAAAGCGATGCCCATGTGCCATCTGCTCTAATGGCCCGATGAGGTCCATACCAATTCTTTCAAAGGGGACCTTGATCAAAGGAAGTGGGCACAAAGGTGCTCTTGGTGTGGCCGGTGGATTCACCAGCTGACATTCACGGCATGCCGCACACCATCTGTGAACATCCCCGTGAATACCCGGCCAATAGAAATGGGCCATTAGACGGTTCAGTGTCTTTTCCTGCCCTAAGTTACCTGCCATCAGATTATAATGAGCCATCTGGAATAACATTTCAGGACTTCCCCCTCCCTTACATCATCCTGACACGGAGCTGACATAGACGGCCCTGGCTCCGCCTCACCAGCCACACCGAAACGCTCTTTTACAAGACCCATACGTGCAAATTTCCCTTAATAAAGTTTAATAAAGGCCAATTTGTGCCCAAAATTAGCGGATGGGTGAGGCGCGAACTAACCGCAGCCTCGACACTATGCTTTTGTCCCCAAAATTGAATCGTCACAGTCACTACAGGATAATCATGGATATCCCCATGCATACACCTTACCTTCACCTTGTGACTAGCACGCAAAGCCTCATCTTGAACCAGGCATTGATGGATGGAGGTTTGGCTGCAACCCGAATCCACCAAGGCCTGGTATGTACCCCCCTTAATACTCATGGGTATGCGGTACGTCTCAGCTTGATCGGGGGTGGCTTGCTGCGCGTCAGGGACCCAAACCAATGTCCCCACCTCCATCACCAGGCATTTGTCCTAGAAATGCCCGGGCTCCCCGCAGCTCCAACAGACCACTCCAGGCTCCATGCCCATGCCCATGACAGTGAGTCCACCAACTTAGGAGTGAGAGCGGTCCAGGAAACCAGCGAGTAGTGCAGTACCCGGAGCTGGGGAGCCGGTTTGGGAGGGGTTACTCCCTGTTTCCGGAGAGGAGGAATAGGGCGAGAGGAAGGGGAGGAGAGAGAGTGAGGGGAGACAGGAGAGGGAGAAGAAAAAAATGGATCTCAGGGCTCGCTGGCTCCCGAATACGCCGCCATATGGTCCTCTGCCAGCTGGATGGCCATTTGGAGCGACGCTGGGCGGTGGCACTGGACCCACTCCGTCGTCCCTCTCGGAAGCCAAGCAATAAACTGCTCCAGTACCACCAGGTCGATCACAGCATTGACGTTGTGTTGCTCAACCAGCAACCACCAATGGCAGGCGTCGCAGAGTTGTTGGGCGAAGACGAATGGCCAGCCGTGCTTGCCCAGGGTCAACGAGCGGAAGCATTGGCACTGTTTTTCTGGTGTCCGGCCGACACATTACAAAATGGCTTTCTTCAGATCGGCATACACCAGGAGGTAATCTGCTGGCAACTGCTGTGCTGCGAGTTGGGCCTTCCCGGACAACAGTGGTAACAAGCAGACTGCCCACTGTCTGCTTGACCAACTGCATGCCCCTGCCGTCCACTCAAAAAGCTCCAAGAAAGCCTCGGGATCATCCTGGGGCCCCATCTTGACCAGGGGAACGTGGGGCATTCGCGGGGTCCGGGGTCACAGTGGCAGCTACCTCCTGTGGTAGCACGCTCCAGCGCACCTGCCGATTCTCTGCTTGGGCCTGGAGAAGCGCGATGAATCACTGCTCCTGCTCCGTGTGCAGCTCGAGGAGGGCTTAATGCTGCGACTGGTGGATGCTGGCGAGGGTCTTGAACATTTCCTCTAGAGGTGAGACCTCCATGTCGGCATTCTTCCTCCTTCAACTTCCCGGGTTTTGGCACCAGCGCAACAAAGTTCTTAGGATGGGGTGCAAGGAGGAAGTGGGAGATGGCAAGATTAAACTCAAGCAGGTAATTTATTTGAACAACAACTCAAACAATTCATTTTTCAGCACAAACTCAGCACACGCTCTTCCGGTTTTTGTCTGTGTGGGTAGCTCTCTCTCCTCACTGCCGTCCGACTCGCTCTTAAACCCCATCTCTACTCTCACAGCAATGACAAACAGCTGTTAGAGACAGTCATTGCCAGGTGATGATCCTTTCTGTTTTCATCTCCTGATTTCGCTCTCCAATAACAAGCCAGCACTCAACCACACCCCCACCACCACAATGTCCTAAGCTGCCAAATATGAATACCAATAGTCTGCACCTATAACCCAGTTCTGAAATGATGTCCAGGAGCGGTTGATATTTAATGATTTTAGTCATAAAAGCTTCCTCTAAGCTAGGATCAAAGATGCAGCCTCTAGCACGGCCTCTAAAACAAACACCTGTTTGGACTCTTCATTAACCACAACAACATCAGGTGTATTAGCAGAAAGATGAGAAAAAGGAGTTATTTTTGTAAAGACCAAACATGGAAGAATTAACTCGAGAGTGCTTATACATTCATACTGAGGGTGGAAAATATTTTGTTATGTCTTTTACTATAAGGTAAATTATTCTGTCATGACATGACAGTCCTTTGTAAGCATTACAGCCATTCAAGATATGTGACAATGCACACACACACACACACACACACACACACACACACACACACGCTTGTATAAATGGTTTACGAGGAATTTCCACAGACATAGTGGTTTTTATACTGAGCTAACTATATTTGCTGTCCCCTACCCCTCACTGAGACCTTTTGGCATATTTTGATTTTCAAAAAACATTGTTTATGATGTTTTTTAAGCCATTTGAATTACAGGGATAACTTGAGGTGTCCTCATATAGCATAATGCCCTCGTAATTACCAGTGTGCAACCTAAAAAAGTGTCCTTCTTAACCACATATTCCAAAACACACACAAACACACACACTAAAGCCTACCAGGTGACTCACCTTAGATAGCAGTAAGGCCATGCATGAAGTGAGGGGAGAGAATGACCTCATTGGATGAAAGAATAAGTCATCTGAGTGAGTAACCCCCTCCCACACACACAAGCACAAAAAGTTGTTGTACTTGCTTGTTTTGATTATTGGGGGGTTACCTCCCCCTACATCCTTACTGGAATCTACGCCCCTGTACACACATATACGAGACCACGGGGAGACAGTTTTTGTTTTTATCTTTAATTTTGTGTGTATGTGAGCGTGTGAAGGCCAGTTCAGGGTTTATACGAGTATAAGTGTCTGAGAGATGTGCGTGGGTGTTTTGTTTATGAGGGTGAAAGATGGAGACGGAATGTTTATGTGCGTGTGTGAGCAAAAGTGTGTTCAGGCTTGTAAGTCAATGCTGAGTAATGCGTTGTGTGTGAGCAGGTGAGTTTGCTCACATTTAAAAAATGAAAAGAGAGTTGGCATAGGCCTAGTTATAAATTCTTCGATACTTTGGGGTGGCTGGGTGTGTATTGTGTGCACGTATGTCAGCTTTGTGTCTTTCTATAAAAGCCGCTTCATTGTATTTCATACATTGTTTATGATGCTTTCAGATTTAATGTCAACAGACATTATCCCTCTATTAAATCTGACTGCTTCAAAAACCCATGATGAGGACAGTAGGATGTGTCGCCATCTGGCGGCAGCTCTGCAATCAATACAAACTTTAAAACGGCATTAATGATGCCTTCGCGGGGCACTTCGAAGGGAGAAACCATCAAAGCAGCCTTGTTGTAGGGTCATTCCAAGCAGAAAAAAAAAAAAAAACTTACAAGAGTTTTCCAAATGGTATTTTTAAGCCCTATACCCTTCAGCCATCCCAAGCTGAACCAGACATTCCCTTATAACCATGGCGTTATCACAGGAGAGAGCCTAATGTCAACTAGCGAGTTACGACAGTAAGTCACTGTTTCCGGATACCATACAAATTAATGGGGAGTATTAATTTGTAAACTGACGTCTACCTGTCGCAAAATTGTCTGTGTCTTCTCTTATAAAACAGCAATTTTATCATAGTAAACTCCACACAGTTCGTTCCAAAAGGAATGTTTAGTGTAGAACATGTTGAAGATTAGTGGACAGGTGGTAAATTAATTAAGTGATGAGCTATTTCCTCCATAGATATCCATAAAAAAACGGCCTCTTGAGCCAGGTCTCCTAAGCAACCAAATTGGCCCGGTTGCTAGGGTGGGTAGAGTCACATGAGGTAACCTTCTAATGGTCGCTATAATGTGGTTCTCGCTCTCGGTGGGGCGCGTGGTGAGTTGTGCGTGGATGCCGTGGAGAATAGTGTGAAGCCTCCACACACACTATGTCTTCGCGGTAACGCGCTTAACAAGCCACGTGATAAAATGCGTGGATTGACGGTCTCAGACGCGGAGGCAACTGAGATTCGTACTCCGCCACCCGGATTGAGGCGAGTCACCACCACGAGGACTTAGAGCGCATTGGGAATTGCAGCATTGGAATCGGGCATTCCAAATTGAGGAGAAAAGGGGAGAAAGAAAAAAAAAATGCCTCTTCTCCTCACCAGTGTACTGTCCATAGAATGTCCATGGAACTGCCGCGTTATGCTATTTTATGCTAAGCTCGTACGCTCCTTAGTAGAAGAGTTCTGGCTGAACTACGATTCCAAGGGGGCCTTAGGAGCAGTGTACGGTTGATAAGCAACGCAATCAAATGAAGATGAACGCTTCCAAGAAGCTTGAGGATAACATGTTTCTTGTGTCAATAAAATGGTCTGAGAAAATCTTCTTGTCTGTGCTTCGCTTTGAATACAGTTGTTTTGTAAAATTTTATCGTAAACTCCAAACCATCAAATTACAGGTGATCGGTAAACAAGTTTGACATTTGATCTCGATGAATGTATATATATATATATATATATATATATATATATATATATATATATATATATATATATAAAAACAAACAAAAAAAACAGTGTCATCTGTAATGATATTCTAAACAGCATTTTTTTTTTTTTTTTTGACTTGGGCGAATTTATTTAAAGCAATATTTGGTTTCAAACGGACATAGTAGTGATTAATGCATGTTATATTGTGATATATTTGTGTGTGTGTGTGTGTAAAATACATGAAGTGTGTGTAAAATACATGAATTCACATAAGTATATGTAATTTTAATTCCAGACCAGACGGATATCCAGGGGATTGAAGAGTGTGGTGGAAACCCAGAGGAAGAGCAAAAGAGTTTAGTCCCAAATGACCTTTATTACAGCTATGAGGAGCTGTGCTCCAGACCCTTTTTCACTGCAGACTCCAACATCCCCCAAAACCTGTATATACTTATAAACTTATAAACTTATAAAAAGTATATATATATATATATATATATATATATATATATATATATATATATATATATATATATATATATATATATATAAATTAAACCATATTAAAATCTTGGCTCTTAATTATTTTAATGGATTTCTTCACTTAAATCCATTAAAATAATACAGAGACAAGATTTTAATATGGTTGTCCAAAAGCATGGGACTGATAAAGGTTAACCCCCCTACAGACAGAGGGTTAGGACCAGGATAGTCCTATGAACCCTAGACTAAACCAAATGGCAACATAAATGAAAGATTATCCTTTTGAGTATACAAACAAAGTAAATTGTAATGATATCTGGCCCTAAATGTATTATAATTAACATTGTAAAATTAGTTTCAGCATGTCCGAAAACCTATCCCAATACTGCCACCTTGTGATATCATTAGTTTGTCGCCTTCACATGCTCTTAAAAATTGTTCTGGGTGGGATATATTTTCCTAAAATGTCTCTGCTCATAACTATCAGCTCGTTTTATGCTCAGTCATTCAGACATTCGTTTGGCTATGATTCTGTACGGAGAGTGAATCTGTTGTTGGACGAGCACACGTTGGCCTTTTATAGCCGGAGATCAGCTCATTTTATTGGATGTGCACACCAAAGAGCAGCGATACGTCTGCTCTAGCAGTGGAGGAGGCATAGGTGCCATCATGGTACATTAATACTGGCAATTAGATGACTATATATGTAAAATAAAGGGGCTAGAGTTAAAACAAACAAAAAGTATGGTCCATACAGGTCATCAGGCCGTATAATTTCCTTTAAACACTCTCAGATACAACAGTATTTACGCACAACAGGTTCATTTTACTCTTAAAATCTCCAAAGACTCACCCAAGTAAACAGTATTTTGCAATGGCAGAAAAAGGCCATCAACCTAACATCATTAATATGAGTGGCCCTCCATGCAGCCATACAAGAGATACAACATCACTGCAATGTATTTCACCAGCCACATATATGGTCATGCAACTGGGTGTGGGTTCTAAACATCTGAATATCCATCATTGTTCGATGTAATGGAATTTAGTCTATAGTTGTTTAACTGTTTTCTGTGTGTGCTGTGTTTGTAAATGAGGTACAGGAACCACTTACAATTTTATGGATTTTAACCGTGATGGTACTTTACTGACCCACATGCTATGAGTCTCTGCGGCTGATTTCATGCACAGCGAGCCACATGATAAAAAGCGCAGATTGACAGTCTCAGAAGCAGATGCATCTCAGTGTCTCATTTGTGGCACTTTTCCACTGCACGTTACGGTTTGACTCGACTCGACTCTGCTCGCTTTACTGTTCTGAGCTTGCTTTTCCACTGCAGTTTAGTGCAGCCTCAACGTGGGTGGGATTATAGGCTCATAGTTGCGCCGCCTCTTCACGTCACCCCATCCAGCTCTCGTTGGATCCTCTCCTCAGCTACTAACGAGAGGAACGTCTGTACCTCGTTTATTGACCACAGCATGGTTTTGCACACAGCCATTTATTTTTACAATTCGCGTAAACAAATGATACTGCTATCGCTGTTGCTAACTTTAAAACTAGTGGGTTGATGTCCCATGTCGCAAATCCAGCGACGCTGGTAGTGACGATTCTCTCTGACCAATCAGTGATCTGCAGGGTTTTGACGTCACATTTAGTATCGGCTTGGCTCGCTTGGAACCTCGACCGAGGTGGTACTAAAAAAAGTACCAGGTACCAGGTACTATCCACAGTGGAAAACCCCCAAAAAGCAAGCAGAGTCGAGACAAGCCGTACTGTGCAGTGGAAAAGCCCCTCAAAGGCTGCGTCCTCCAGAGGTCGCATTTCTCGGCCGCATACATCATCGAGGCTGTCTCGTATCATAAAAGCGAGTAGGACACTTCGAATGCAGCCTTCGAATGCGACCTTCTTTCACGGGAATTCGGAGGATGCATGAAGTGTATCCTTCGTGGGCACTCACAACCCACAATTCTTTGCTTCAACGGAAATGTCTAAAACAAATAATGCCAATTTGCCCGTAAATATGATGTTCAAATGCAAGTAATATTAATTCCCAAGTTGAAGTACCTCAGTAGATGGGTGCAGAGTATATAATATGTATTATTATATTAATATATACAGTGCATCCGGAGAGTATTCACAGCGCTTCACTTTTTCCACATTTTGTTATGTTACAGCCTTATTCCAAAATGGATTAAATTCATTATTTTCCTCAAAATTCTACAAACAATACCCCATAATGACAACATGAAAGAAGTTTGTTTGAAATCTTTGCAAATGTATAAAAAAAAAAAAAAATGAAAAATAAAAATCACATGTACATAAGTATTCACAGCCTTTGCCATGACACTCAAAATTTAGCTCAGGTGCATCCTGTTTCCACTGATCATCCTTGAGATGTTTCTACAACTTGATTGGAGTCCACCTGTGGTAAATTTAGTTGATTGGACATGATTTGGAAAGGCACACACCTGTCTATATAAGGTCCCACAGTTAACAGTGCATGTCAGAGCACAAACCAAGCCATGAAGTCCAAGGAATTGTCTGTAGATCTCCGAGACAAGATTGTATCAAGGCACAGATCTGGGGAAGGGTACAGAAAAATGTCTGCAGCATTGAAGGTCCAAATGAGCACAGTGGCCTCCATCATCCGTAAATGGAAGAAGTTTGGAACCACCAGGACTCTTCCTAGAGCTGGCCGCCTGGCCAAACTGAGCGATCGGGGGAGAAGGGCCTTAGTCAGGGAGGTGACTAAGAACCCGATGGTCACTCTGACAGAGATCCAGCGTATCTCTGTGGAGAGAGGAGAACCTTCCAGACGAACAACCATCTCTGCAGCACTCCACCAATCAGGCCTGTATGGTAGAGTGGCCAGACGGAAGCCACTTCTCAGTAAAAGGCACATGACAGCCCGCCTGTAATTTGCCAAAAGGCACCTGAAGGACTCTCAGACCATGAGAAACAAAATTCTCTGGTCTGATGAAACAGAGATTGAACTCTTTGGCCTGAATGGCAAGCATCATGTCTGGAGGAAACCAGGCACCGCTCATTACCTGGCCAATACCATCCCTACAGTGAAGCATGGTGGTGGCAGCATCATGCTGTGGGGATGTTTTTCAGCGGCAGGAACTGGGAGACTAGTCAGGATCGAGGGAAAGATGAATGCAGCAATGTACAGAGACATTCTTGATGAAAACCTGCTCCAGAGCACTCTGGACCTCAGATTAGGGCAAAGGTTCATCTTCCAACAGGACAATGACCTTAAGCACACAGCCAAGATAACAAAGGAGTGGCTATGGGACAACTCTGTGAATGTCCTTGAGTGGCCCAGCCAGAGCCCGGACTTGAACCCGATTGAGCATCTCTGGAGAGGTCTGAAAATGGCTGTGTACCGACGCTCCCCATCCAACCTGATGGAGCTTGAGAGGTCCTGCAAAGAAGAATGGGAGCAACTGCCCAAAAATAGGTGTGCCAAGCTTGTAGCATCATACTCAAAAAGACTTGAGGCTGGAATTGGTGCCAAAGGTGCTTCAACAAAGTATTGAGCAAAGGCTGTGAATAGTAATGTACATGTGATTTTTTCCCCCCGTTTTTAATTTTTAATAAATTTGAATAAAAACTTCTTTCGTGTTGCCATTATGGGGTATTGTTTGTAGAATTTTGAGGAAAATAATGAATTTAATCCATTTTGGAATAAGACTGTAACATAACAAAATGTGGAAAAAGTGAAGCGCTGTGAATACTTTCCGGATGCACTGTATGTAACGTTGGTGTCTAGGAGTGGAAGAGGAAGAGAGGAGACGCAGGAGTAGAATCTTTTAATCCTTTAATTATATACATTGGAGTGGAACAAACGCTAGAGCTAACATCACAAAATAGCAAACCAAGGAAACACTTCAACAACACTTCAGTAACTCAATGTAACACTTCAAGGACTGACCAATGATAAACAAAACTAGAGGGTATATATACACAGGGAAACTAATGAGGGAATGGAAGGCAGGTGTGGTTGATGAACAGATGGAAGTGATTAGGGCATTGATCTATGGGAGATGTAGTCCAGTGGAAAACTTCAAAATAAGAGTCCTTGAAGACATGGAGACAGACTGTGACATTATATCCCCCCCCTTTAAAGGGCGACTCTTGGCGCCCAAAGACGGATGAGGAGGGTAGGGTGATGCAGAAGATGAAGGATCCCAGGAGGATGATCAGGAGGCCTAGGGGGCTGCTTCAGGGCTGGGAAAGGATCCGGAGGCCTGGGAGGCAGCTTCAGGGTTGGGAATGGATCCGGGGGCCTGGGGGGCGGCTTCAGGGCTGGGAAAGGATCCGGAGGTCTGGGAGGCAGCCACAGGGCAGGGACTGGAGGCCTTGGAGGCGGCCACAGGGCAAGGACTGGGTCAGGAGGTCTGGGAGGTGGCTACAGGGCAAGGACTGGGTCAGGAGGCGGAACCGCTGGAGGAGCCGTGGAAGAGCCTGAGGGAGCCAAGGGAGGCATAGCTGTGGGAGGCTCGAGGGGTGGTGCTGTGGAAGGTAGAGCCGTGGAAGGCTCTGGGGGCAGAACCATGGGAGGCGGAGCCAAGGAAGGTGGAGCCGTGGAATGCAGAGCCAGGAAAGGCTTGAGGGGCGGAGACATGGAAGGCGGAGCCATGGGAGGCTCAAGAGACAGAGCCATGGAATGCAGAGTTATGAGAGGATCGAGGGAAGAGTCCCTGGAAGGCTTGGGGCTGAGAGCCGTGGTACAGTACAGGCTGAGACTGGGGATCGACCTCTGTGGTCGAGAGCTTGGGTAGAGACTTGGGAACATCCTCCGTAGTTGTGAGCATAGGCAGAGACTGAGGAATGACCTCCGTGGTCGTGAGCATAGACAGAGACTGGGGAGGAGGAGTCCTTTTCCTTCTCCTCCTCTTCTACAGGCACTGGCTCTGGGACGGTCGAGGCTACAGGCACTGGCTCTGGCTCGTTAACCATAGCAGGCATGGGCACTGGCTCGTTAACCATGGCAGGCATGGGCACAGGTTGTGGCCCAGGGTTCCCGCCATAATTCACAGCATATGGGGGAAATGCAACATCCGTGGTCGCTACTGCTGACTGCGGCAGGGAATCGACCACCAGGACCTGGAGAAGATGAGCCCCCCAAAAAAATTATTTAGGGGAATTGTATGGAGAGTTACCTTGGAGACAGGGGCCGTGGAAGAAGTCAATATCTGTATTAAACATGATGCGAATGAAGGGTTATGCATATTCAGGGTGGCTAGGATGTAATTCACCAAGGGAAGATCTTCCACCTGCTGTGGGTCTGTGGAAGTTTAATCCCATTCCATAAATGGGCTTGAGGTATATGTCCGGAATTGATGTCGAAGTAGCGAGGTGAAGGAACTTGTTTGTGTATTCCAAAAGGGGAAGATCCTGCCTGAACAGCTCCAAGAATAATACTGTTGGCTCCATGCTCAGTGATGTGCACATCGAGGTGAGGCTTTGTAGAAGAGAAGGATAAGCGGGATTGCTGGAGTAGAGGAAGAAGTTAGGAGGAACAGGTAAATATATATGTATTTTTTGTGGGTCAGTCCTTCTGTAACGTTGGTGTCTAGGAGTGGAAGAGGAAGAGAGGAGATGCAGGAGTAGAATCTTTTAATCCTTTAATTATATCCGCTGGAGTGGAACAAACGATGGAGTGGAACAAACGATGGAGACATGAGGGAGACTTTTAAAGGGACTTTGTTCCCTTCTCACTCAAAGCGCTAGCGCTTGTTAAAGAGTGTCGTGCTGTCATAGCAACCATGTTACTTCTGTTTCCATTTGTCCTACGAAGGCCGTCTAGTTTAAATGAGATTTGTTTAAAGGAGGACGCTCGGTATACTGCAGCCTTCAAAGGACACATCCTACTTAGCATGCAGCCTTCGAAACAAGACACAGTATGAGACTTGTTCTCCGCCACCCGGATTGAGGTGAGTAACCGCGCCACCACGAGAACTTGGGGAGAAAAGGGGATACATTTTTTTTTTTTTAAAGCACTTTATTTTTTCTGTTAACACGTGTATTATTTGAGCTGTAAAGTTGTTTAAATTTTAAGTCGTTTTAGAGTTTTAGGGTTTGTTGAAATTACATTGTCATGGCAACGAAGTTTTAAAATTGGATGTAAATTGGTATTGTGCCATTTACAGTATTTATATGTACTGAGAGAGTTTGGGTTTATTTTTTTGGTAGATTCTGGAAAGTGGCCAGTACCTTTACAGGTTTAAAGTTGCAAGGGTACCTGGGAAGATTTGGTAAAACGACAGTAACAGATATAGAGGGATATGTGGAGCTTCCTGATGGCAAGGCATGTCCTAAGACTTTGCTACATTCACATAATCGCACAAAGTGTGAATTGAATTAGTTCTTAAAGAAATTGAAATTAACTCTCACTCTTTCTCTCAGGTTGTGCCAGGTTCAGAGTGGGGGAACATGCTTCTTTGGGATGGGGGCCTGATTAAGGTGGAAATATGTCATAAAGGAGGACGAACCAGTCACACTGGAACCATATGCCAGTTTAACCTGGATGAGGGAGAACTAAGGATCTGATGGAGCTGTCAGAGTATGCACTGATCTTTTATGCCACCCTATTAGATGTTTAAATTGTGACCTCTAGTTTTTGAACACTGTTAAAGCCATCTCTCCATCTTATTCTCAGGGTTGGAACTTGGAGACCACAGACGCTGCAGATTCATTGGATGACAGTGGCCTGCTTGAGATTGAACCTATGAATGAGATAATCATAGGCCGTGATGTCAGCTTATCCTCTATGGTCATGAGGTCCATCCCAGAAACCTCCATCTGGTTTGCTCAGGTTAAAGATCTCTCCATTCTACATGTGGAACTCTTGTGTTTTTAGCATCTGAAGCCCAGTTTTTATATATATATATTTTTTGTTTGTTGTAAAAGGACTCTATTGGTGGTATTTGGAAACTGGACCTTTTATTCTCTAACATTGTGAGTCATGTTAAAGGAATAGTTCACTCCAAAAATGTTATTCTGATTAACAATTTTTTATTGATTCACATATTAAATGCAGAAAAACAAAACGTATATACACAGAATCAACAATTAATCCCCTCTATTACCCCTCCCAATCCCCAACCCCACCCTGGCCCCCGACAACATCCCAGTGGTCATA